>NC_062231.1:21473229-21790015 GCF_902686445.1 Sciurus carolinensis | reverse complement strand
GCAATGTCCAGGGACAGTTCCTACAGCGTGTATGCAAAGACTCACGCGCGCACACACGGACCTGTCTCACACATGTGTGGACGTGTGTGCATATCCTTGCATAACGTGCACATGTGTGCGATGACATGCTCATACGTAAACAATACTCATACATAGTGCCTATCATATAGAACATATAGAATCACATACATACGTACAAGTACCTATCATGCATGTATACGCACATATGCAAATGCATACCTATCAAATGCATATATAGAAACATATGCACATGTACTTAATTATGTGTATATATAAATATGCATGAACACATATAGCTATCACATGCATGTGTAAATACATATGCATGCACACCAATCACAGGTGCATGTATAAACACATGCATATGCACACATACCTACCACATGTGTATCTAACCCATATGCATGCACATAGCTATCAGATGCATGTATATGAATACATGTATGTATATAAATACATGCATGTACATGTGTACACATACCCATCCCATGTGCATGCATAAACCCGCATGCATGCATGCATATATCTGTCACACACACACACGCTCATACTTTGCATGTGTTTTGGGGGAACACAGGCAAGGTCCTTGATTAAAGCACCAAGACCTTCCTTCCTTCCTCATGTCAGACAGTCCACCCCTGACGGACAGGGCTCCTTGCTGATTGACTGCAGAAGCAGAGCCCCTTCTCACGATGCAGCTGTTCCTGGGATTATGTGTCCTCATCAATGGCTCTTTCTCAAGGTGTCACGTTTTGTCAGGTCACTTTTCTCTCTGATGGGAGGTAACTTCAGAGAGCTGGATGGAGGAGAAGAGAAGAAGAAAATAAGGTTGATTAACCAGGAGAGAGAACAATTGGACGGTGGTCCTGAAAACGTCGCTTGATTTCTCCATTCTGTCTCGGCACGCAGAGAAGAATTCTGCCCGATTGCTCATTAAAACTCAATGGTTCATTAATACCCACAAGATCAATGCAACACACCCCTGCAAGTCTGTGTTTGTTAGAAATGCACCAAATGCATCAGGTTTTAGTGATGGATGAAATTAAATGCGGCCTCGTGCCTGACAGTCACCAGATCATTCTATTCATTAGGATAGGCATTTTCACGGGGGTGCATATTAACAACCCTATTGAATTCCTCTACACAGAGATGTGAAATGGTTTGTGTGCATTCCCTCCACGCTTCCGGGGGGGGATGCATTGTTCACGTTTTTACAGAGCCACAGAAGCAGGAAGCCTGACGATCACCCCACATCAGCCTTTGCATTTGAACATCGAACTGGTTTTATTTCTTCCTAGTGCAGGGACTCGCTCATTAAAACAATCTCAACATTTGTCAAATAAGTGCAAATAAGTTTTCTGGTGGAGAATGACAAATTCATCCACTTTAGTTCTTCCACTGGCAATATTGCCAGCCTGACTGTTCAGCCTGCTTCCCATGGAGGTGCTTACAGAGCATGCTCCCAGGTTCCACCCCTGGCTAGACACGGTTGTCCTGAGTGGCGCCCCCAGACTGGAGCAGACCTTGGCAGCCCAGTGAATGGCACCCCAGTTTGGTATCCTGGAGGTGAATTCTTGAAATCTGGTTTGCCAGAGCCGTGTGGTGCCAGCAAAGAGCGTTTCTAGGATTCCGTCACAGCCCGAATCGACAGATGGGACTTTTTTAAAGCCAGTCAGCTTGCAAGCCATATTCGCATGATGTCGAATAATAAATTTAATTTCATCTGTATTTCTCTCACACCTTAACTTTGGTGGAGTTCACACTATTTCATGGAAACGTTGGAAATAAAGGAGACCCCTCTCCTCAAATAAACCGCTTACATTCTAGAAAGTCGACTGCGGCTCTTCAGCGTCAATGTCTTCTAGCCTTAGCAGATTTTTTTGCATAGGTGTGTCTACTTAGATGCAGGTATGTGTCCACATTCTCTGTGTCTGTTTATATTATGGCCAAGTTAAAATGCACGGGTTTTCTTTCATGCTTCCTGTTCCCAATCTCTCTTCTCCTGCTCAGAGATCACACAAATATTTACTCCTACAAATGAAAGGATAAACTTGTAAATTTTTTTGTTTTTCTTTGTGTGTTACTACAATTCTTTCTTTACCTATTTTGCATCGATTGAGCTTCTCTTTGCTCTTTAAGACCCAATAGACACTGATTTCTTGAGTCCCTGTTTGCAATCCACCAACAGAGAGGCTGTGTGTTTTGGTGATGCAGCCTAACCACTCTGAACCTCGGTGTCCTCTTCTGGACAGAGATGGTGGTAGAGTATACTTCCTAGGGCAGATGTGCGGAGGCATTGAAGTGAGCCCTTTAAAGCATTGTACATGATACCTGTCGTGGAAGAAGGACTTCAACTATGCAAATCACACAGTCTCATCTTCACGGAGCCCTTTGAAGCCCCATGAATTCATCTCTCCCCCTCAGATGACCTCATAATGCATTGGTCTCAGGAAGCTCTAATGGAACCACGTTCTCTAGCAACAGAAATCACATGCATGCCCCACCAAGCGTTTCCAGAGCAGGAAACGCAGTGTGAAATTACTGACAAGTTTACCCCGCTCACCTTTCAGCTGGAGAAGACCCTAACACATAAATATATAAGTGGCAAAATTTCAGGGAGATCGGGAGCTAAGAAGGGCTATGTAGTCTGTGTTTGGACCTGATCGTTCAGAGCTCTGCTACAAAAAGGAGAGAGAGAAGCAGTACTGCTTAGCTACAGTCAAAGGCTCTCTCTGACCGCCCGTCAGGTTCCCGCAGGGCCATGTGAGGCTGCCACAGCTGTCCGTCATGGTGTGGGAACGTCCTCTCGCTCAGATCCACATGCTGTCCTCGGATTGAAGCCCCATTTCCCGTATATCTGATGACCCCATTTGCTTCCTGCTCTGCTCGGATTAAGGCTGCCGTCTGGCGTGGGTTCGGGGTCCAGCCCGAGACCCCGTCAGCAGACCGATGCTTCCTTCTGAGTCCTTAGCTTCTGCCGGTGAGCAGCCCGGGAACAGCTTGGGGCTCTGCAGCTGCTCCCGGGCTCTCCCTCCTTGCCCGGGAAGGAACAAGAACAGAGAAGGAAGCCCCTGAAGGTAAATTCTAATTACGTCGCCAGAGGCACAGAACTTTATCAGAGATGCCCCCAAGCCCAGCGCCAGCTGTCCTTGGCTCGGAGATGGAGACGCGTTGTTCTCAGAAGAAAGCTTCAGAAGGGCTTTCCTTGGGAAAGTCGCCTTGTGGTCATCAGGATCACATGCTGCGAAGATCTAGGTTTCAGGAACTTTGAGTAGTTCCTTTGGGAACCTCTCTCGAACCTCAGAGCCCAAACCGAATGCTGAGGGCCAAGGAATCTCCCGCTCTTGCTGCGCTTGCCTGGTCTGTCGGTCTGTCTGTCACTGGGTTCTGCAGACACTTGATCTCCATCCTCTGTCCTCCAAAACACCACTGGCTAACTCTGAGTGGTCAGGACTCTGGTGGAATTGTATTTTTAGCATGAATCCATGTGCGCAGGATCATGTTGGTCTCGTTCCACTTTCTCTCCTTTCCCCTACTCCCCTCCCCTCATTTCCCTCTATACAAACCAGAGTTCCTCCATTCTTCTCTTACGCCCCCTGACACACATTATGTATCAGCATCCACTTATCAGAGAAAACATTTGGCCTTTGGTTTTTGGGGATTGGCTTATTTCACTTAGCATGATATTCTCCAGCTCCATCCATTTACTTGCATATGCCATAAATTTTTTCTTCTTTTTGACTGAGTAATATTCCAGTGTGTGTGTGTGTATACCACAGCAAGCTGACTCAGCACATCCTCTTATGATCAGTCTTTAAGAGAATCACAGAAACTTCAGACATTTGAGTTTTCTGGCTTAGCATTGTTGAAAATGGACTCAGTCTTAATGCGGCCAACCCTAAGTGCCCTTGGTAAATATTTCTATTTGGGCAGATGCTAGTGCCTCAGCTACAGCCAAACATGGTGGTCAAGAAAACCAACTAATCCCTCATCTCGTGTCTTATTATGATTCTGCTAATTACTCTGTTTCTAAGACACAGGCCTTCGGGAATTAATTCCTCCTGCCCCAGTTAAATATTGAAAACTCGTTTGCCTAAACTCTGTGGCAAAGAAAATAAATTTTAAAGATGGGTGGTGGAAAGGGGTTGCTTGATTGTATTGAAAACAGTTTATTAAGTAGATTTGAGAGTCACAACCAAATTAACCAAGACCCAACTCTCGATCCACTTCTCTTTCTGGTTTTTTCCAGACATGAAATTTGCTCCGACTTCACGTCTAGTGTGTGTGATAGGATTAAGTGGTACAGAAATCCACGTGTCTCATCAATCCATTGTGTTTTGGGGGGAAGAAAGCCAACTGAGGACATTATTCCCTCATGAGCTAGAAACCTGATAATACCTTATTGTACATCGGGAGTACAAGCAAATTTCATTGTAAAGCGGTTCTCTTGACAAGATCTGTGAGGAACAAGATGTTATTAACTTGGACGTCTGCTCTTCCGGTATAGCTTTTCCAAGATAATTTTTGCTGGGCTACAGGTGGTTATTTAAGACAATCAATTTACATAGAACAATTTATTCTTTTTTCATGCTGTTAAAGCAAATTGGTATGTAATTAGATTTATATACTGAATAATCTCATTTGCATATCCAATTAATTCTTCCTGTTTTAATTTGCTAGGGTTGAATTCACATTAGTAGTAAAAATAACACTTAAATTATCAAGGCCTCAAATTTTCCTTTGCTGTAATTTGTTCAAGATGTTCCATTTAAAAATTGGTCCCCAGCTTCCTTTTCCTCACCTACAGGGAATATACAAAATGCTTTTGTTAAAAACACCCTTAGCCTGAACCCATAGAGTTGAGGTTTACCCTTTTTTCATAATCAATGGGGTGATAGAAGCTACGAGGCCCTTACACAATGTTATTCCAATTAAAAAAAAGAAAAAAGAAAATAAAAGCCAGGTTCCAGGTTTCCAACCTCTGACTCTTCACATTTCAGAATCTGCGAAAACACATACACACGTGTACACAGAAATAGCATCTCTTCCTAAGCGATTTATATTTATTCTTCAAGTGTATCACGTCAACTCTTGTGGTTTGTCTCCGTAGAAACGTAGATGTGCGACATTGAGAGTCCAGTACAGAGGACCCAGATCGACTTCTGTCGCGGACCCTGTGGGGCAATCGATTTTATCCTTCGAGAGGGAAGGGTCTCTTCTGAAAAAAAGACAGAGAATACCATGTGCACTTAGAATTATAGAATCACAATGATACAAACCAAAGTCTCACTGTCTGCTTGTCTCCTTGGGTCTCCCATCGGCAGATTCAACCAATCATGGATGAAAAATATTTTTAAAAAATGTCTGAACTGAGCATGTGCAGATGTTTTCCTTGTGATTCTTTCCTAAAACCATTTCTTATAGCGTTTATATTGCACTATGTGTTGTAAGTCATCCAGAAGTGACTTAAACAGAATGGATTAGAGGCCAAACCCCCCATCGCATATTATGGACAATAGCATCCTTGGAATTTTATCCTGGAGTGTGGGGGGGCCTTGAACCACCCAGATCCTGAGGGATCACTGTGTCCTAAATGGAATGGACGGTAAAAGATAGATAGCAGGTGTGTTTGGTCTATACTAAAGGTTCATGAACGCTACATGAATATTAAATTAAAATGAATATTCAGTTTATAGGACTCAGTATTTTTATGAAGGGCAGTGAATATTTATTGATGAATATTTATATTTTCTGTGCCAGACCTGGGACTCAGATATTGGCTAAGCTGTTTGTTCAGGTTATTCATCACTCTGTGCCTCAGTGTTTTCATCTGTAAACAGGAATGACAATACTTGGTTCATAGAACTGTGGCCAGAATTGAAGGTGTTCTGTAGGTGCTAAACCCTTAGCATCTGTCTGGGGCCATAATAGGCTCTCAATAAATATTAAACATGGCTATTGTTGTGACCATCTTAAAATATCAAATGCACAGTTCGGTTTCTCTCTTATTATCTATTACCATTACTATTGCTGGGGCTACCATAACAAAGTACCAGAGGCTGGGTCTGTTAAATAGCAGAAATGTAATTCCTTGCAGTTGTGGAGGCTGGGAAGTCTCAAGATCAGGGTGTGGGCCATTGGGTTTCTCCTGACGGCCCTCTCTGTGGCCACCTGCCCAGCCTGTGCTCACCTGGGCTTTCCTCTGAATGCTTCCAGATTCCCTCCTCTTATCAGACACCAGTCAGATGTGATTAGGGCTCACCCTCAGGCACTCACTTTCGAGAACCCGTCTTCAAGTACGGTGGCACTCCAAGGACACGAGGGTCCGGGTGTGAGAGTGTGAACCTGGAGGGAGCGGAGTTCGGCTCAGACCCTCCCCAGGACCGAGCTTTTCCTCCGTCGGGCAGTGTCCTGAAGCTGTGGCTTGAGAACTGAAAGCAGAATGGACACGGACCCTCTTCTGAAAACATCAGGAGAGCACGGGTCTCCTCTGCTGTATTGCAGAATCTTTCCTGCGCTCTGTGACTACAGGCATTCTTTCAAAGCTGTAATCTGTTTTTTTTTCTCCTCTCCTGTTTTTAGCCTGTGTTGCAGACCTACGGAGTACAATCTTCCTAACATTTGTGGCCCAGAGACCCAGGTTCTCATCTGGGGATGGCTTAGGTATACAAACAGGCACACACAACGTAGGTCACCTCTGGCTAGTCACTTCACCTCTGGGACTCTTCCTTTTACGTACCTGTGAAAGGGGACACGCATCCTCACAAGCCTGAGACAGGCACAGGCGAGGGGAGGGAGTTTTGTAAATTCCAAATCGCTGTAAAACTCCCAGCTGTCTCTGCTCACAAAAATCTTGATCCTGCTTTCTCCTTTATGATCGTTGTTAGTTTAACATTATTAATATCAGACGGTGTCTGTGGTCACTTTAGAAAAGACTTGAACTCTGTTCCTTAAGTCGCCAGCTTACAGTCAGGTGCTGGATCCTTTGTAGGTTTAAGGAAACTGTAATTTGCAGTTGACACTTATGCAAAGCACGGTGCCCGGCCATCATTGTGCGTGACAAATACAGAGCAGGTGGTCTGCAGGTTGTGCTTTCTATTTTTTTGGTTTTTCCCACGCCCGCCCCCCCTGTAAAAATGCCACTTTCCCTTGGGAATCACCACTTAAGACGCCATGGAGACGTCACTGGCTCTTTGGGTTGCCCATGTCCTCTGCAGAACTTTCACGTAGACCACAGGTATCTGAAAAAACCATCCGATCTTCATCGTTTCACTTTGAGAAATGATACGGTCAGACAGGCGTGGATTTTTCTGGGCTGGAGGATCTGACAGAACAGCTGATTCCTTTCCAATCATGTTATAAGGGTCACAGACCCTGTATTTGAAAAGCAATGGGAACTGGTCTATATAAATCATATATAAACACCATATATTTTATGTGGTGCTGAGGATGGAACCCAGCCACCACCCCAGCCCTGGTACTGGTATCTTTTATTAACACATACGGACTGACCAAGTCCATATGGTCAGGAAGACCATTCTGGTTCTTTTCCTTGATAACATTTATCAAGGAAAAGAGACATGGAGAGTCCTTTAGGGTTGATACTCAAGAGTGACCACTATAACAGCTCCATCTATTATCCATCTCCATATATATATGTATTATAAATATATTTAAAGATGGTGGACTAAGACAGACATCATCACCCTATGTACATGAATGATTACACAAATGGTGTGAATCTACATGTGCACAACCATAGAAATGAAAAGATGTACCCCATTTGTGTACAGTGACTCAAAATGTAGTCTGTAAAATAAAAAAAAATCAAAAAATCAAAATCAAAAAATATATATTTTTATCAACTGCAATAAATTTAAAAGCTCAAAGAAGCAAACATTATTTGTATATAATTCTCTTGCATTCAATGCAAGGCACATTCATCAAATAAATATTTAGAATAAGCCTTCCTATGTGCTCAGCATGACCAGTTCATAATTTCGTTCAATTAACTACCCCAACAACATTGTGAGAAGGGCATTATCTCCTCATTTAATCATCTTTATTTTTCTTTTTTAAAATTTTTTATTTTTTGTGTTCTGTTTTGATAGACATGACGGCAGAATGTATTTTGACACATTCTATGTACATGGAATATAACCGATGAGGATCCCGTTCTTGGGGTTGTATGTGACGTGGAGCCGTGTGTTCAAACACAAAGCTAGGGAAGCCTTTCAAAGCACTCTTGTCTCTTAGAAAGAGGGTCTGAGCAGAAGAGAAGGAGATCTTCCTCAGCCCCTCTGACCCCTCGCTGCCTCCCATGCCTTTGTCTCTTCACTCCTGGGTCTCCTTGATCCCGCTGTGTCCCCCTCCTCCCCACCATGACCTCTTCCCAGGCCACTGGTGTGTTTCTAGTCCTTGATCACATTCACATGGGGCCTCCAAGACCTGCACCCTTTGCACATCTCCAAGAATGGCCTCGCTTAGGGAAAGTCCGGAGCAGAAGAGAGAGAGGAGCGTGATCTCATGGCATGTCCATTCACCAAACAAGTATGGCGGGTGCCTGCACTGGTTCCGGAGAAGGTGGTCCACAGGGCGGCCTCTGCCCTCGGGGATCTACATAGACACACCCTCCTCCCAGAGAGAGGGATGCTGCTACTGTGTCTGGAACCAGGGAAATGAACAGAAAACTCCGCCAGAGTCCCAGAGAGTTCAAGGAACTGTCCAGTGGCACCAAGCAGGAGAGATGGCACAGGGCACAGTTGGACTGGTTCTTCCAAATGAGAGGACATTTATGTTTTAAAGACGATGAAATAATACTTTATTTGAACCAGTGGGGAAATATTAAGAAACTGGATAATGCTGGGTACTGGAGGGACTCGGGGCAGGAGGAGGACCACAGAAACACCCATGCCTGTTAGTGGAAGGTACCGAGACAACCTTACACAAAACCATGGAGTATTTCTTGGTCAAATTCATGGAGCTGTACACAGTGCCCTGCCATTTAGCTCCTGGATGGGGTTCCATCTTCAAGAAATTTCACACATTCTTGTCGGGCACGGAGGCGCTCACCTATAATCCCAGCAACTCGGGAGGCTGAGGCAGGAGGATCACATGTTCAAGGCCAGCCTCGGCAATTTAGCAAGGCCTTAAGCAACTTTTAGTGAGACCCTGTCTCAAAATAAAACACACATTTTTAAAAAAAGGGCTGGGGATGTGGCTCAGCAGTTAAGCGACCCTGAGTTCAATTCCCAGTACAAAAAACAAAAACAAAAAAACAGAAATTTCACACATGCAAATGGAGGCTGTCTTGATGATAATGATGGAAGGGTGAGACAATCTCGTGTCCATCATTGGGAAGCAGATCAACAAAATATGGTGGATGCATTGAGTCCTTGCACTACCCCATTCAGCAGTTAGAAAAAGCAGGAACCTAAGCGTGGGGAGGTCACCTTTCAGAGTGCAGACTGGGTCTCCCATGAGGCTCCATCCTCCAGCATTTCCGCATTCCCCAGAACTCTGCCCTGATCTTCCTCCTTTGACTATTATTTTAAACATTTCAGTCTCTTCTTTTCTGGAATTTTCTTTATGACTTACGCTTTATCCTTCTGAATATTTTAAGTGCTGGTAAACCCTGTCCTTTGAAGTTGGATTTCATATTTGGCAACAGCTAAGCTTTCTATTTTTAGAAACTTATTCAAAGCCAAGTCGCAGTCAACGCTGGTGTGCACGCTGGTGTGCACGCCGGGCGACACACTTTTTCGTCAAAAATGAATTGTGACAGACCTCTACAATGAGAACTACAGAACACTAAAGAAAGAAATTCAAGAAAACCTTAGAAGATGGAAAGATCTCCCATGTTCTTGGATAGGAAGAATTAATATTGTCAAAATGGCCATACTACCAAAAGTGCTATACTGATTCAATGCAATTCCAATTAAAATCCCAATGATGTACCTTACAGAAATAGAGCAAGCAATTATGAAATTCATCTGGAAGAATAAAAAACCCAGAATAGCTAAAGCAATCCTTGGCAGAAAGAGTGAAGCAGGGGGTATCGCAATACCAGATCTTCAACTCTACTACAAAGCAATAGTAACAAAAACGGCATGGTATTGGTACCAAAATAGACAGGTAGATCAATGGTACAGAATAGAGGACATGGACACAAACCCAAATAAATACAATTTTCTCATACTAGACAAAGGTTCCAACAATATGCAATGGAGAAAAGATAGCCTCTTCAACAAATGGTGCTGGGAGAATTGGAAATCCATATGCAACAGAATGAAACTAAACCCATATCTCTCACCATGCACGAAACTAAACTCAAAATGGATTAAGGATCTCGGAATCAGACCAGAGACCTTGCATCTTATAGAAGAAAAAGTAGGTCCAGAGCTTCAACATGTTGGCTTAGGACCAGACTTCCTCAACAGGACTCCCATAGCACAAGAAATAAAAGCAAGAATTAATAACTGGGATAGATTCAAACTAAAAAGCTTTCTCTCAGCAAAGGAAACTATCAGCAATGCAAAGAAAGAGCCTACAGAGTGGGAGAAAATCTTTGCCAATCATACTTCAGATAGAGCGCTAATCTCCAGAATCTATAAAGAACTCAAAAAACTCTACACCAAGAATGTAAATAATCCAATCGACAAATGGGCTAACGAAATGAATAGACACTTCACAGAAGAAGATATACAAGCAATCAACAAACATATGGAAAAATGTTCAACATCTCTAGTAATAAGAGAAATGCAAATCAAAACCACCCTAAGATTCCATCTCACCCCAATTAGAATGGCAATTATCAAGAATACAACCAACAACAGGTGTTGGCGAGGATGTGGGGAGAAAGGTACACTCTTACATTGCTGGTGGGGCTGCAAATTAGTGCAGCCACTCTGGAAAGCAGTGTGGAGATTCCTTAGAAAACTTGGAATGGAAACACCATTTGACCCAGCTATCCCACTCCTTGGCCTATACCCAAAGGACTTAAAATCAGCATATTACAGAGATACAGCCACATCAATGTTCATAGCTGCTCAGTTCACAATAGCCAGATTGTGGAACCAACCTAGATGTCCTTCAATTGATGAATGGATAAAGAAAATGTGGTATATATATACAATGGAATATTACTCAGCCATAAAGAACGATAAAATTATGGCATTTGCAGGCAAATGGATGAAACTGGAGAATATCATGCTAAGTGAGATAAGCCAATCTCAAAAAACCAAAGGAAGAATGATATCGCTAATAAGTGGATGATGACACATAATGGGGGGTGGGAAGGGTTAGTGTTGGGGTTGGAGTTGGGTTTAGGGAGGGGGGCAGGAATGGAGGAAGGAAGGACTGTATAGATGGAGGGGAAGGGTGGGAGGGGAGGGGGGGAAGGGAAAAAATGGCAGAATGAATCAAACAACATTACCCTATGTAGATTTATGATTACACAAATGGTATGCCTTTACGCCATGTACAGACAGAGAAACAACATGTATCCCATTTGTTTACAATTTTATAATAAAAAAAAAAAATGAATTGTGACTCTAAATGAAGGAAGGTGATTGTCTAATGTGGCTCAGACATCAGCTCTCGATCACGTGTTAAAGAAGAGATAACACGCGGGAAAACCCAAAACCGGAAATCAGTCTACAAACGTCAAGACTTGATTTTCTTGGAACTTGGGTGATGGTCATCATGTGGACCCTGAGGACCCATCAAGACAAAAAGGAGCAGATCGAAGAGCTTATTGGATGAAGACACACTGTAAGTGTGCAGCAGGCACAGGACAGAAACATCTGCCTGGGAACTCCTATGGGGGTTAATAGGTGCTTCCAAGTCCTTTGTTTGCCTTTAACGGGCTTTTTGCTACGAGAGGTTTATGTCAAGTGAAGGGTGACAGACAGATCCCTGCGTCTTGCCCATGATGCTCATTCCCAGGTTTTTCATGAGATGCATGAGATACAGGTAGTAAGTATGAGGTCTTCGGTGGGGTTTCTACTTTTCTGGGTTACCGTGGGTGAAACTGGAGGGTCTCCGCATGCTTGGACAATCTTTTGGTAAACAAGACCTTCTTCCTAACTTGGGGGAGTTACCTCCTCCAATCACAGCAACAGGGACAGGTGAACAAGAGGTCCTTAGCATCATGTAAGTTCTGCTGATCAAAGTGGGGTAGGACCTGGGACAAGGGTTCCTAATCTATTCTGCTTCACTAGTAACTTTTTTAGGGGATGGGGAATGAACCCAGGGGCACGCAACCACTGAGTCACAACCCCAGCCCTTTTTATTTTTTATTTAGAGACAGGGTCTCCCTGAATTGCTGAGGACCTCACTGAATTGCTAAGACTGACTTTGAACTTGAGATCCCCCTGCCTCCGCCTCCTGAGCCACTGGGATGACAGGCGTGTACCATGATGCCCGGCTCATTAATCACTCTTTGAAATCATTGGTTATATTTCATCATGCTTCTTGAAGACTCAATGCTTGTGCCCTAGATTATCTTCCAAAGTGCTTCTTTAATAATTATTCCTTTGGTGGTGTCTACCAGTGAATCTGTAGATAGAGCTCTTTTCTATATATTCAGACTGTGGGTTCATAGGACAGTGTCTTAAGAGAATTTTCAAGTGAGGAAAACAAAGCTCAGAAGGGAGGGGAAAAAAATATGTCCATTTATAAGGATAGTAACTCCTGTATCAAGGCACGAAGCTCAGATTCCTTAACCCCCGTCCACTGAGCTTGCTTTTTATATTCACTTAGGTCTGTGACTTGAACCTGAGATATTTTTTTTCTCCTGTTTTTTTTTCTCCAAAACCTCTGACTTCACCTACCTAAGTCTTTTCCTTTCTCCTTGTACCAGTTCCATCTCTTTTAGGGCTTAAATAACACAAAAACGATCTTCCTGCCTTTTTATTTCATTTATTTCCCTTCAGCTATTAGTTAAAATGATGCAGGCGAGGTGTGCGTTTGGTAGTTTTGTCTTGAATGAGGACCAAGCGACCAGATCCTCTGTGCCAAATCCAGGGTGTGTTTTCGATTCATGTGTTTGTGAGCTCTAAGTGGTTCCAGAGGGCCAAGGAGCAGCTGGAAAACAAGAAGTTTGGGAATATAGGCATTTATGGGGAAGTGTAGAGGGTTCTGGAGGTTCTTGCATTGGCTGTTGTTAATTTTGTGTTTTGTTGCCCTTGGTAGATGAGACCACGTGATGATAGAACTTGCCTTTGCTAAGTTACTCACTATCTCACTTTCTGTCTTGAAAACAGTTGATGTGTTTCAGGGGGTGAGCTTCACCTTCTCCTCTGCTCCAGAGCTGAGCTGCAGGGATTCAGTGGGATCCGGAATACCATGGGGAAAAGCCAGACCCTTGGTTGATTGCTGAGAGCATCGTCCAAAAGCCCCCCTCAAAGTTGGAAACCCTTTAAACTCTTCAGATTACAAGGCCCTAGAAGGAAACCTTATCATTTTAATTATCATGCTACTTTCAAAATTATACTGTTTGCAATCATGCCTGTTGAAATAGCCTAAAAATTGAGGTTTAATTATATACTTTAGAACCACAAGATAGATTCCATTTCACCCCATGCTTTTTATAACCTGGATCTCCCTTTTCTAAAAGACTTAAAGAGGCCAGTCGAAGGGAGAAAGAGCCAGCACAGGGTTACTATTCCTCAAAGCTGAGCAGGTTATAAGCATTTAGTTCTGATCTGCAGTTTATATTTAAAGAATATATATAAAAATATTCTTTCTCTTTCCTAAAAAAAAAAATATATATATATATATATATATATATATATATATATATATTTCCTAATATATATATTTAGGAAAGGAAAGAGAAAGAATATTCCAGAAGAGAGTTGGGTAAATGATGTTTGCTGTCTCCTTTGATTCTTTCGTTTTCTCACCTTAGCAAGCATAAGCAAGATATCTAGGTGGAACTTTGCAAAACCAAACAGGCATCTGCAGACCTTCCTGGAAGGTCAGGTCATTAACAACTTCCTTGCTTCTCTTCCCTGCCTACTGAATACAGTGGATATTATACCCGGCTAAGAGGGAACTGGACCCATGGACATTTCACGGCAGCTCAACATTCTAGAACATGTAGGACCTTGTGCAGAAGGTAGTATCTCACTCTGAAGTCAGATGGCTTTTTAAGAAACTCATTCCCTGGGCAATTGTTTTGGAGTATACCCAAGGTAGAAAGTTCCACCTGGTCACATGCTCTCTGGAAAGTCACACTCTATGAGGGATCATAATGCTGATTTTCAAAGAATTTAGAATGTCTTCGTGCTTTATTCCTCCTCTCCCCAGCATGAGAGAGAATCTTAGTGAGAAGTTGCCTTTGGAACCATTCATTCTGGAGGGGACTCAGGCACGTCACGCTGGGAAGGTTTACAGCTGCAACTGTAAAGAGAAATCTTGGCTGTTAAGGGATGTGTGTGCACCATGACGTCACGGAGTGTGTGGGGGCCAGTCTCTATTTTTTAACGTGTTTAATGACCAACCGTCTCCTTGGTTCTGTGTGTTCTTCACCTTTGCCAGAATGAGATTGATAGTGAAGTTTCTCTGCTGTTCTCATGAAAGTTGAATTAAGGGTCTCAGTGTTGGTTGAATACACTGTAGCATTAAATTCCATTTATCTAGTGCTCTCCTCTCTGTTCATTTCTGTTTCCCCGTATATTCTAGCATGCAGGGCAGTGCCCAGGGTTTGGCCTTGCAAAACAGAGACTATTCCCAGAGTGAGTCGTTGATTCTGCTAGAGGTATAATACCATCCCGAGATACCTGACATCTCTGTAATGTAGAAAGAAGTCTTACGAACCTAGCCAAAGGATTGGACTTCACCAGAGTTATCTGAAAAGATGGAACATGAATATTTAAACATCTAGTATCCTAATACTTCTTGGCCAGAAAGATGCTCATGAAACAAATATATAAATCGTTGTTGCATTACCAGAGTTCTTTGGACTCTGGCTTTTAGGATGTTCTCATTTGGGTTGACAAACTTCAATATTGAAGGCCCATCACAAGGAGGAGTTTGACTTGTTTGCAGGAGTCTCAGAACTTGAATAAAACTGGGGGAACCTTCTAGCTCACATTTAAGACTTGCTTTCTGATCATTAGAGACATCTCAAAAATAGAATGGACTTTCTGGCATGGAAGAAACAAGAGCATTTTTATTGTCCAGGGAGTATTAGATTTGTGACCGTATTTAGCACGAATGTGGAGATTGGGCCAGGAGCTCTATGGAATTTTAGAAGCAATTAGAATAGAATTCAGTGACAAGACTGTATGTGATCTTATTTGCTTTACAGCAGTTGATGAGGATGCATATAGTATCTCAAGAGAGAAAAATTGATGCAAAGCCCAAGAAATTCATGATAAATTAAAAAAAAAAAAAGATAAAACAGCAATATGAGAATCTTAACTACTTTTGCCCGTGGAAAAAGAATTTTGGCCTAATGCCAGAAGAAATTGCCTAGAAGCGTAAGCATCTCTGTGTGGTTCAGTGTTTGGGGCATGTTTTACCAGTTGTAACCAAAGACTCGTTTTTATGACTGATTAATGTGCATTTTTTTCCCTCAGTGCACCATGTCTTGTGAAGAGTAACTGTAACCATGACAGTTTGTTCGCCATTTAAGTCCCTAATTCCAATACAGGGCCTGGAACACAATATGGACGAATTTAGCATTTGAATCATGGAACGCATAGGTGCTTTTGGATGATTTTAATGTGGCAATAAATTATTGAGAGGTCAAGTCTCAAAAAGGGGGACTAAGCTATTTAATGTTTTAAGATTGTGTGCAGAAACAGCTTACTTTGCAAAAAATCTTTCTTTAGAGGTAGATTGATAGCAGCACCTGGAACTGGGAGACGGTATATACACACAAGTCTGGATACCCACTCATTCAAGTATTTTTCTTATGCCTTATCAATTATCCTCATTTTCCCAGGGTGCAAGAATGGCCAGTGTCCCCTAAATGATTTGCTGTGGAGTTCAGGAGAATGACTCTTTGGGAGTTCTGGTCAGATACTTCCAAGTTCAAATGAGCAATCTCTGTGGACAGCCTTTGTAATGCAAAATATTTTAAGATTGCAGGAGAGACCAGGCGCCATGACACACGCCTGTAATCCCAGCAGCTCAGGAGGCTGAGGCAGGAGGATCGTGAGTCCAAAGCCAGCCTCAGCAACGGCAAGGTGCTCAGTAACTCATTGAGACCCTGTCTCTAAATAAAACACAAAATAGGGCTGGGGATGTGGCTCAGGGGTCAAGTGCCCCTGAGTTCAATCCCTGGTACTCCCCACTGAAAAAAGACTGCAGGATGGTTTGATGTGATCTGGAAGAGCTCACCCACATACTGTTGATAATAAAAATAAATTATGGAATGGGCTAGCCAACTGTTACAGCTTGAAAAACTGTGAAAGGCTGAAAATAAATTCATAGGTTAATACCCTGAACTACTTGACCAGATAAGCATATTTTTCCAATTCGAGGGCCAGAAAGTATCTGTAAACATCCTTGCATGTCAGAGAGCTAAGTGAAAATGACCTCTACCTCTGAGACACTTATTGAAAACCTATTTTAAATCGAACACACCAGCCAAGATAATATAGGCTGTTTGATAAGAAACATTAGAGAAATCTATAACATGAGGCTTTTTATTATAGGTTTATTACATCAATCTCTCCAGTGGGTAATGGAACTTGTAAACATGCTGTTATGTAGGAGTCTCCTTGCGGACTTTTTATTCATGCCAAAGTAAGCACAGCAAACTTATTTGCTGTCAGGGTACATTGAATTTAAGATTAGTATTTATTTTGGTTCTAAGGAGGTTTTGCTTTATGAATTGAAAGTTGGATCAGCTGCATGAAAACAGGATAGGTCTACAGAGAGCCGAAGTAAATTAGTTTTTTTTTTTTTTTCTAAATACGCACTCTGTAAACCTTCCTATTCAGTTAGCAAGGGTCCTGTGTGTGACCACTTCTCAGAGAGGGGAGTCACGCCTGGGGTGTGCGTGGTTGGGGTGTGCGTGGTTAAGTTGCTGTGGTTGGGTAGAGAGAGAAGTTGAAACTGGTATTCTGCAGTGACTGGTTTTTCACGCAAAGAGTTCTAGAGAGGGAAAAGAAGCTATTTGGGGGAAGGAAATGTCTGACCCCCTTTTTAAATAGGCACTTCCTTCATTTTAGGCGACCGGTTGAAATAAAAGTCTCCCAGTTCATCCAGCCATGCAAGACATTCCATAAAGTTGGCACATGACATTGTCCAATTGTCCTAACTTGTTACGACACTCAGTTAGTGTCAGATGTCCCCGTTGTCATCAAAAAATGATTGGCCCCAAGAAGACCCCCCCCATAGCAATAATAGTGAGCTGTGATTTTAATCAATATACTAGGTATTATGCTACGTGATCTGTGTGTTACCACATTTAATTCTGTGATCAAACTGCATAAATATGAAGGCAAATCTATTGATACTTCTGTTCACAGGGGAGGAAAAGTAAGGTTTGGAAAGTGATTTACTGAAGTTCAAAGTCTGTTATAGATATCCGGACGGCATTGTTATTTTATGATCTTGACTTCATATCTGAAAAGGATCATCCCTCCTGTTTCCTTAAATCCGAAGACCAGGAATATCAGTACCATCCTTTATTTCTAATAGAAATTTGCAGGGCACAATCTTTTTACCATGAATATTAGGACCACTGCCCCCCTCCAGATCTCTCCTAGACATTTGTCACAGAATATTATTCTATTTAATCTTAACTTATAATTTGAGAAGTGAGTGGCCCTATTCAGTTTTTCTCCAAAAGAACTGAGACAGGCGCAATGACAGAATTGCTTCATTTCCTCTTAATTTTAGTCCTTCTTAACAGCAGACCTACACTTTCTCAACAAGAGCATATTTAGGGTTCTAGAATTTAGTCACAAAGGGGATTAGCTGTAAGCATTCAATGAACTAGCATTTATGTAAGTCGTGAATCCACGGGAATAAATACTGCTTGAAAAAAATTTAATGAGGAGAGTCACACAGAGTTATTAATCATTTCAGGTCTCATTAATTGTATCTGGTTTCAAAATGCATTAGTATCAGAGAGAATATGTTAAAAATAATTGAAAACTTGTGTCATTGAAGACAAAGTTGGTCGTCTTCTTTAGTGAAGAATGAAATTTTACAAGAAACTTCTTAGAAATAGGAGCAAAGAAGTGGAAATGGTGGTGATTGCCTGTAATCCCAGCTGCTTGGGAGGCTGAGGTGGGAGGACCATAAATCTGAGGTTAGCCTCTACTTAGCAAGACCCTAAGCAACTTAGCAAGACCCTGTCCCCAAAATAAAAAATAAAAAAGGACTGGGGCTTTAGCTCAGTGGTAGAGCACCCCTGGGTTCAATCCCTAGTGTGGGGGGGGGGGCAGGAAGAGATAGAGGAGAGAGACATAGAAGCCAAGGGCAAATCTGTAGCCCGCTAGTTAGCAGTGAGGTTGCTTTGCTCTTACCCTTTATAATGATTGAATTATAGTATCTTTCACATTAATTTTCAAGTTGTTGGTCAATTATTTTTAATTGATCTTTCACTCACTTGACTTGGCTTCCTCAATATAAGATGGTCACTCTGAGGTCAGGGGCATGCATATATATATATTTTTTTTTAATATACATATGCACATACATTATATATAAATATATAAATAAATATATAATAATATAATATTTATATTATATTTAAATATATAAATATAATGTATTATATATAATACATATATATATGTAAATATATAAATAAATATAATATAATAATATAATATTTATATTTAAATATATAAATATATATAAATATAATGTATAATATATAATGTATGTGCATATAGATGTTATATATATGTATAGTTATATATGTATATATACTTATATTTTTTAAGTTAATCCTCTGTAATTTTCTCATTGTATCCAGTATGTATTTGATATGCACAGGTATTTATTTAAGCATCTTCCTTTGGATCTGGTGATAAACAAATTCACCCTCAATGCACATAATCTTTTTGAAACACATCGTATTAAACATGGCAACATGTGAATTTCTGGAAATGTTGCTCTTGTTCAGATCCGTAAAACTAGGAACCTGATCAAGGATTGTTTGAAGAGCTTTATTTTCTCAGCTATACCTTGTACTCAAAAATCCCATTTCCAGTTGTCATTTATTGGCTTTCAAAGTAGCACGACAATTTGATGCAAAGTCACTAGGCTTTTGCAAATCTCCGTTTCCCTGTGGCCCCAGGAATTCACATTTCTTCCCAGGCCTCTCTGGCTCTGAACAGTCTATGGAGGGGTGACTTCCGTTCAGTTGAAAACATCCAACATCTTGAAAACTGTAATGCCAGAGCTTGCAGATTCTCCAAGGTCTAAGAGATGATTTATATGTGATAATAAAACTGCAGCCGCACACTCCAAACATTTAAAAAAAAAGAAAAAGAAAGAAATAGAGGACTTTATTTAAGAAAGATGTGCTAATATTGGGGGTGGTAGATTCAGTCACACTGTGACATCAAATAAGTATTTCATGTGTGCAGAGATAAAGCTGCAAACTATACAAAATAAACAGCATGTGTTCACCTTAGATAGCCAGGACATTTTACTCTGGATAAATTTGCTCTGCTCTTAAGAATTCCAGCTAGTCAGGTCTGTTGGAGAGATTCTGCATTCGGTCTGCTTCGGGCCAATCTTAACCCTGCCATTAATTGGCATATGTCCAGGCAATTAAAATTATAGTATCAAGCAAATTAAGAAGGTGAATTTAAAACCTGAAAGTCGTTTGGAATTTCAAGGTCAGGTTGAAATGACATGGAATTATCTTCTTTGGGAAATTATTCGTGCCTCTGTGTGTCACCATTGGTGGTGATAATCTAGATTTGATTAGTAACTCCTTGCATCTCCAAAAAGAAAAAAAATAAATAAATAAGAATACAATTTGCCCAATGCCACAATGACAGATAGAAGACTGGAGTTAAAAAAGAGTGAAGCCCAGCAGTTCGGTGCAGAACTCGGAGTCAGAGAAAATTGACTCCCACCCCCTACATTTTTTTTTAAGGTTTTTCTTCATTAGGAAAAAAAATACAAGACCTTAGTATAGGCAGTGTTTTTTTCTTTCTTTAGAAGATCCCCCAAACCAGCCACAGTGGTAAAGGTGACTTGTTGAAGGACATCACAACAGGGCTTCCCGTCAATGACCAACTAATGATGATGGTAGATAACATTGAATTCCTGCCTGTGTCAAGTTCTGTTCCAAGCTCTTCCCATATTTTGACCTTACAGTTGAGGACAATGAGTTTGTTAGTCTGCTTTCCATCACTGTGAGCAAAATACCCAATGAGCACGACTTACAGGAGGAAGAGTTCATATGGGCTCACAGCCTCAGTGGTCCCATCCGTGGCCGGCGACTCCATTGCTCTGGGCCTCAGGTGAGGAAGAACGTCTGGCGGAAGGGCCTGGTGGGGGCTAACTGATTCCTTCATGGTGGCCAGGAAGCAGATACAACAGAGCAAAGGAGTGCAGGGAAGAGGCACCCTTCCAGGGCACACCCCCAGGGACCCACCTCCTCCAGCCACATGCCACCTGCCTGCAGTTACCACCCGGGATGTGCATTCCAATTAGGATGGACTGATTAGGTTACAGCGCTCACAGTCTGATCATTTCACCTCTGGATATTCTTCCATTAACACGGGAGCTTTCAGGAACACCTCAAATCCAAAGCCAAGGTCCACAGCTGGTTCAACGAGTTTCCACTCTATCATTAGTGACTTCCAAACTATCTCTCTAACTGAAATGACAGCTGTAGTCTTTCTGGCTCATTCTTAACCTAACAAAGTCACCAAAAACAATTCACAAAGCATGCTATAGCTAATCTTCGAGTCCCCTGTTCTCCTTCTGTATGTTATTACTCACGGCAGAAAAATAACCCAAAGCTAGGCCTCCCTCAAGGAGGGCCACTCTGGTGTAGTTATTCCAGAAGTTCATCAAACCCTGAATCTTTAAATTGACTCTGTGAGTTATGTATCTAGGCTGGAAATAAAACATTTCTGGATAACCATGTAAGATTTTGTAATATAATAGTCAAGGTCAGCTTTTTCCAAAACATGATCTGTGCGTCATTCTTGCAAGATGTTTCTGTGAGAAAAAAGAAACCTGTGACCAAATATTTTTTTGGGAAAAAAAAAAAGATATCATCTTGATGATGCTCATTATCACTTGGAATATTGGAACACACCCCTAATAAAGAAATTCAATGCTTTGTTTACCCTAGCTTTTCACAAATTTAGATAAAAGAAGAGACCACACTTCCTGCCCCTGCTACCACCTTTCCTTTAAAACCTCTGTTCGTATTCCAGTTAGATGTGGGGAAAGGTGTGTGAGAGGACCTCGAATTCATTTATAAAAAATACTTGTCAAGTATTTATATGTTGGGTTGTTATGGCAGATGCTGGGTTATAAAGATTAAAGACCCAATTCCCGAGACCTCGTGAAGCTCACAAGCTATTGAAAGAGATGAGTTTGAAAACCACAATTACAATACAAGGTGGCGAATTGTATGGTGCACACAAGTGGCATCTACAGAGCTAGAAATGAAGACCTTCTGATCACCCAGTTGTTGAAGAGTAGCACTGACAGAAACCTTGGGCTAATACTCAGTTCTGAGGCTCAACATGCTAAGTTTTCTTTCTCATGGAAGATTCAGTGGAGGAGAGGAGCAGGCAGAACGGTGGACAGGTAGTCATTCAAGCATGCAGGCTTATCTTCAGGGTGTGACTTGCAAGTTCACAGGTTTTCAGCAATGACATCCAGTTACTAAATGGGAAAACAGAAAAGAGAGCATAATATTGTGCAGGGAACTTTCATGACCTAGGCATAGATAGTTTTCACTTGTGGGAAATGACTGGAATTCATTCCTGTGGCTCCACCCACCTGCAGGAGAGTCTGGGAAATGTGGTCTAGGCTTGGATTCATCAAGGAGGGGAAAGGATTGGATAAGCATCTAATGAATCTCTGCCTCAATGGACAATATGAATTTAGGCAACAGAAGGAGGATACCTGCAAGGTTGTGGGACTACCCCATCCGGTGACATAAGAGGAGGGAGATCATAGCACTATTGACAACCCCTAAAGAGCCCGATATGGCTAGAGTAGAGGTTTCCTGGGGAAGCGTGGCTGGAGGTAAGTTAGAGCGATGAACAGCCAAGATCACGGGAGCATTTGGTCTTCCAGTGAAGAGCTTGGATTTCGTTTCTTTAACTGACAGCGAGTTATTAAATAATCCATGCATTGATGTCCAATCCAAAACACGAGTGGAGAGGTCACTTGTGTGGAATAGATACAAATGATGAGTTTAGGGGTAATTGATGGATTAGGGAGAGTCAAGACATCTCAGTAGGTAAATTACACATGGCTTGGAGATCCTAGGGGTCTAAAGTAAGGGAGAAAGAAGGAAGAGTTAAGACCTGCTGGGCATGTCTGACTAGTCAGATGCTGGTCTGATTTATTAAGAGCGAGAGATTTGGATGGGGATGATAATAAATAGGAGGAGTCTGTATGGGGACCAAAGTCCTGGCAGGAGAGGTCTCCAGGTTGACTCTTGAGACATGCCAGCATGTGCGTTTTCTGGAAGCCCAGAAAATAAATGGGATCTGGAAGAGAAAGAAAAATAAAGGTACCCTGCGGGGCTTACAACAAACCTGCAACCAGAATTTAAAGAGCTAAGAGAAGAGTTTTTCCATGAAGAGCCCGATTTGGTAACAAGGAGAATTAAGAGAAGAAAGAATTCTTAGAAGAAAAATAGGAAACAGCCCAAATAGCCATCAACTGATTATACATGAGGACAGTGGGGTATATCAATAAATTAGTATTGTTTATCAATAAGAAGGAAGGAAGTTCTGATACATGCTGCAATATGAATGAACCTCAAGGCAATGCGGGCTATTTTGGAAGAACAAAACAAATATTCTGAAATTGATTGTGGTGATAATTGCATAACTGTGAAAACCATTGAAATTTAACTTAAATAGGTAAATTGCGTGGTAGGTGAATTATATCTCAATAGAGATGTCACTTGAGGAAAATAAAAGAGAGAAAGAAAGATGAGACTGGCAAAGTCTTGAATAAAAGAAATACCATATGTCCTCCAAGAACCTTCTGGAGGCAAAATTCTGGGATTTCTAAACCAATCCTGAGCTTTCTTTTGGGGGGGGTTCAGACTTATATTTTAATTTCTGTGCAGAAAACACATATTATATTTGTGACTGTTGTAAATGGTCACATTTGGGGGATGTTGAGGTCATCCACTTTCCTTTTCCTTCTTAAATGAAGTTTGGGTTTTCTGTGAATCCACATTTTTATGGTAAGTAAGTTGGCAAAGTTTTATTTTTAGTTATGTGCTTTTCATATAAAAATCCATATCAAAATTATCTTGGAAGCTGTACAGTGAGCTGTGAACACGCTGCCTCCTGATATTCCAAGCTATACAGTCATTAGTCCCATCCCTAGGCATGCCTGGGACCCAGAGTGAACTCAGACAAAACTTATCAGAGGAAAACATTTGTCATTTCACATTGAAATTCTCATCCAAGATATTCTCCAGGTTTTCTTGGAACTGGAGAAATATCACAGTTATGCATTATTTAGTAACCAGCTTGCTTTGCAAAGGTCAAGTTCATGCTTAGTATGCAATAACACAAACAGATTTGTTGTTTTAAAGTAATAGAATGTGATGAGCAAAACTAACTTTCTCTGGAAGAAAAATGTCTCCTTTCCTCGACATTTGATTTGCAAGTGGGTTGGGCTTCATTCATATTTAATCGCCTTTTTAATCTGTATGTCAGTTTTTATTGCAGCCTGCTTCGAGGGAGATTTCCTTTTGAAATACCAATAACACCCATTCTTCACTCTAACATCAAAACAAGCACTCTCTCAGGGGGCCAGCTTATGGTATTTCATCTCTGGGGATATAATTATTTCGTGTTTATCCACAGTTCCTCAAGGGGCTGGTGATGTAGGACACCTTTCTTAAAGACCTTGGTGTTTTAAAAGACGAATCTGATCGGTTGGTGTTGCAAATACTAATTCTGATACTCTTGCATCATTCTTGTGAACTGCCTGTTCATAAGCAAGCTGTCTGTAAGTTCTACTTTGTATCAGCTTGGTAGTTGCATGTGTGAAACTGTATCCAGTAGGTCTTTTCAAGATGCTTTCCTATGCTTTCAAACATGCAACCACCCAGCTGATACAAAGGTAGAACTTGCACAGAGCTTCATATGCATATGTCATTTAGAGAACAGGATGTCTCTTCTGTGGATGTGTTTGGAACACTTCAATTCCAATTTTCCAACTCGGGATAAATCTGAATAGAGAATAGAATTATCCATAACCCACTCTGAATGATCAACACAATCATATAGAGCAATAAAACTACAAACAGGGACTCAGAATCAATATTTCTAGAGATTGATGTTGGGAAATCGAGTGTGGACTCTCTGCAGCCAGCCCAAGTCTTTGTCTTCAAAGTTGGTAATTGCTTAATAGCCTGAGTAAAAAAATGGCAAGTCACAGTTCTTCATTTCTGATAGAAGAAATCCATATGGTATGAGCCTCAACCTCATTAGGTGGTTGTTCTGGGCCCTCTCAGGGGAAAATGTAAAGGTAGACATTTTGGGAGAAACTGATCCATCCCAGTGGGTGAAATGGTAAAACTTCCCATGTTGGTCTCCAGCTGCATCAATGGCATAGGAGGGAGAAAAAGCATATGGCGGACACGTGCCTTCCCACATTCTACAGAGAAGGCTCACCAAGAGGGCCAGAGACATTCACAGAATCTGCCTTTCCATGAATGTCCTTGTAGCATGACCTTGCTTCTTCAAAAATTTCATCTGCCATTAAAGCACAGTACCCATCTGAAGAAACTTGAAGTTGGAATATAGCCTGTAATGAAGAAGTTCTGACCCCTTAGGTGTGTATACAACACACACAGTAACCTGCACTGGTCACACACACACACACACACACACACACCCCCTAGCTAACAACAGAACAAATTTTCATGACCATATTTTATAACTTTTCCTGGAAGAAGAATCACGATGAATCATCTTGTTTTCCAGGCCAATTAATACTCTTCCTCTTTAGATTTCACAATTCAGTTTACCAGCTAATGTTTGGTATTGGAGGAACTGGTTTCATGTCCTTGGGGTTTTCACCTACACGTAGTCTTGTTTCTATAGAGGAGCTTCAGCCTTCCTAGCCATTGTTTAGGATTCTAGGAGAATTTTCTTAGTAAGATCTGATTTGTGAACTGATGGTAAGAAAATGCACATGACAGACAACACCCTGTTCCAGGGATCTGCCATTTTCCTTTCTAGATCTGAGTCTAATAATTGGCTCTCTTATGATCACCATTGACTTTTTCCAAATAAGACATTGCTGATTTATTTTATCTGGGCTCGCTTTTTCTTCTAAAAAGAATCCCGGAGGCAATTTTCTCACAAGAAATAAAAATTTTAAAATATGAAACTTTCCATTGCCCAAGGCAGAAAACACCCTTCATTAGCTTTGCAACATTTGAATTCATTAAATCAGTAATAGTTATGTGAAGTTTGCTGTGAAGCGGTCACCCACTGTTCCAGGTCCTGGGGACACGCAGATGCACAGATGATGAAAACCTCCTCTTCACCCTATGGGAGCTTTCCTTCTAGTGGGTTGAGAATCACATAATCAGGGGACTTCAGTGGGGTTTGATAACCACAATAGATTTTCAAAGGACATACTGGTTTCCAAAGGACTTGGGTATTTCTCCTGTGGAAAGCCTTAGATTTGTTTTTCTCTCCTGTCCATAGAACAGAGCAAGAAGGGGGCTGAATGTGCAGAATGAAACGTGCACAATCTGTGGTCAGATTCCCAGGGTGGAAATATCCAGCCTTAGTAACTGGGCGATGCTGGGAAGTCATTTAACCTCTACCTGCTTCATTTTGGAGACAGGAAAATAGGCTGTCGGTAGTGGTGACACTCTTGTGGTTTTGCGCTGACCTCACATCCGGGTCTCTGTTGCCAGGACCCCCTCATCCCGGACCACCTAGGCCTCTTCCCAGGAGAGGTTACAGACTGGGACCCTGAACTCCTCCCACGCAGGCAGCGCGGTCCTTTTCAGTGTGACTCCACCGTGAGGTCTCCTGCCCTCCCCGTCGCTCCTGCCTGGTGGGACTGGAGACCTGCTTTGACAGGTAGAAGGCAGCAGAGGGACCCTCCTGAGGCTTGGCTTAGGAGGACTGGCAGTTTCTACTTGAGTCCTCTTGAAACATTGCCGAGACCCCCAGGGCGGGAGGCCAGTCTCGCTGAGGGAGGATGAGACCCCTGTGGAAGGACCCTGGGGCCACCCAGCAGAGCGCCAGCTCCCGCGGGCAGGCATTTGAGCGGGGTCCTCTGAGACCTTCCAGCTCAACGGATCCTCCTCCAATGGAACGGAGCCACTTAGCCAGCCCAGGCGCAAGGAGGAGGAGCGCGGACTCGTGGCTCGGTCTGCTGTGTTAGACTGCCATTGATCACCAACAGAATTCCCATCTGCCTCATCGTAGGAAAAAAACAAACCAAAAAAAAAAAAAAAAAAAAAAAAAAAAAAATATATATATATATATATATATATATATATATATTTTTTTTTTTTTAGTTGTTAATGGATCTTTTATTTTCTTTACTTATATGCAGTGCTGAGGATCAAACCCAGGGTCTCACCCGTGCCAGACAAACGCTCTACCACTGAGCCACCACTCTGGCCCCTAAAAGAGTGGATTTTTAAGTTAAAACTCAATTTCAGGAATAAAAATGGCTCACCATATATATTTTAAGAAGGGTTCTTTTTACTCGATTTGCCCCTACTGGCCATTCCCTACCTCATCATCTCCCATCTTCTGCCTTACCCTTCTAGCCTGCTTGCAGAACATTCCAGGACATCTCAGGGCTTTCTTCTGTCCCTCTGCACTTCTTGGCGTCTTTCCCGCAGATCTTGACGTGCCAGATGCCGTCTCACAGATCAGCTCTCACCTAATTGACACCTTCTCACCGAGGTCTCAGGCTTCCCAAAATAGCTGTGTGCCCACAGTCACACAGGCGTCCTCATTTTTCCAGTTACCTTGTCCGTTTACGTTTCCATTATTGTCTGTTTTCTTCTGCTGTCCTGAAAAGGAAAGCTTTGTGAGGCCAGGAAAAACACTTGGGCTCCAGAGGGTGTCCAGCCCAAAGACTGCGACTGGCATTTGGGACGTGCTTAGTGCTGGCAGGTTGAGTGAACAGGCAAGATTGTCTCTCTGAGAAAAGGCTCAGCATCCCAAACAGGAAAGAAACAGGTCTGAGGCTATAGGAATAACAAAAATACCCACTGTGCTTCCTACTTATTAACAGACTTTCAATGCTTTCTTTGTACCAGGTGACACATTAAGCATATCATATCCATGATGTCATGGCTTCCTCCTATCAACCCCTATGCGCAAGTTAGTCGTCTTTATACCAATATGAAAACTGAGTCTTAGAAGATTTAAACCAGTGAGACCAAAATGTTCCAGGTTTAAACTCGGGAACTTTAGCTGGAGGGTTCCTTTTTAAAATAATGCCCTAAATGATTATTGCCTGAATAAATTACTGTTGATATTTTTAGACTATTTTTATCCCTTTCTGGAACCTAGTGATCATGTTTTAATGAAGTTTGGATCCTGAGCAGGAAACACGTGGTAAATAGAGCTGAAACTGTGACCCACTGAGAGTGGATCTTAGTGAATAAATTCTACCTGTGCCTTTTGGAGACACAGGGCGAAACTACAGGGAGCTGGGTGTAGATCTGGAACTACAGATGGGTAAGAGTTGGCCGGGCAGAAAACAAGAAATCTAGAAACCACACGGGCATCTTACAATGGGGTTTACAAAATTGATAGTGTAGCAGAAAATGTTTTGATGAGCAAACCTTCCTGATGCTCTTTATGCTATTTTTCAATCTTCTTGGAACAAAGAAAAAAGACTCGCTTTCTAAAAGTAATAAGAAATTGATGAAAGAACCAATTGATCTTCCAGGGAAGACCCTAAATGGACAACCTGTTAAATAGTGGGTGGTGTTTGTCCTTAGTTAAAAGAGGCTTGTGTGTGCTGGGGGCATCTACCTGCACATGGTCAGTTGACCGCAAATGAGCTCTTCAGAGAATACGGCATTATGGGTTTTTCAACTAAATGTCTGTCTAAGGAATAAACTGCACATCAAATAACTTAAATCCAGTAACAGGTGATAACTGTTCAGGGATTAGCACACCTGATTCCATTAATTCAATAACACCTTCTTGGTGGAGCAGAAATCCTGTGGGAAAAGCAAGTCCTGCTATCACAAGCACATTTTGCACGCACGCACGTTGCAACTGGTTTCTGTCCCAGAAGCAACGCAGTCTTTATGGACATGGGTCAAACAGCTTCCAATGGCAGGAGCTATAGTGAGTTTTTGTTTCAAGCATCTTAAACAGTTGATTCCAAATTCCCAGCAGATGGTGGAGGCAGCAGGCGGACACACTTGTCAATGAAAAATCAAAGTGAACTTTTAAAATAGCTGATGCTTAAGCTTGGAACAAAAAGGAGTGAACGTTAGAAGAAAAAAAAAAAAAATAACAGGTTTCCCCACAATGCATCTTATTATGTGCAAATGTAAAAATGAGAAACCGTGGCATTTGCAATAAACACAGAATGCATGTTTTATATTATGGAAATGGAAGGCATTTAATCGTTCCGTTAGCAGAGAACTTGATTCTTTTACTGTACTTAGTATTAGTCTTTCTATAGTGATTGTTTTAATACTGTTTGGGGGAAAGAAGTGATTCTTTTTTATTGTTAAAGTACCTTATATAGATTCTTCCAATATTTCAAAGTTTGTGATTCCACTTTTGTGAAGAAATTATTATGCAGCCCTGTTTGAAAAAAAAATCTTTTTTTAGCTTTGGTAAAAGCTATTTACTCTCACCTTGCCCTTAAAAATGTTGTTTAATTTATGTATATATGTATGTATGTATGTTTGGTACCAGAATTTAACCCAGGGGCACTTTACCATTGAACTATATCCCCAGCCCTTTTTATGTTTTTACTTTGAGACAGAGTCTCTCTCCAAGTTCATTTGGGACCTCACTAAGTTGCTGAGGCTGGCTTTCAACTTTCAATCCTCTTGCCTCAGCCTCCCGAGCTGCTGGGATTATAGGTGTGTACCACTGCGCCCAACAAAATATTGCTTTTTAACCTCTCTTTTCAGTGGAGAACACTACACCTTGTTCAACTAAGTAACTGCTGAACAAAAACTAAAGCAAAATTCTGTCTCTCTTTACCCCTTAATGTGGTTTCTTTTGTTTGTATTTGAGCTCTGTTCTGTGAGGGTGGAAGAGATGGTTTGGGGGCCAGATAGGGCATTGCTTGAAGTCATTGGCCAGAATCCCAAGAACTATTCCTAGCAGGGGAAGACCTTGTTTGCAATAAATCTTTCCATTTTATTTCCTAAGCTGTATCTTTGGTTACCCAAGGTTCTCCAGGCCACGATGGTATGGTTGGTTTACCAGCAGGAAATGGAATAGCTCAAGATACCACTCAGCTCCTCTAAGTGTCAGGCACAAGAGAGAGCTAAGAAACTTCATCAAATACCTCTAATGAAAAAAAGACTGGAGGAGGCTATGAGGCAGGCCTGCAGGAAGTCTTTGGAGCTGTATAGCTTTGCTCATGACTCAGAGAGCCAACAGATGCGATAACACCCCTACCAACTGGCTCCCTTTCTATAGTTGAAGAATCAAGATGATAAAAACGCAGCTGTCATTTAGGCTACAAATATCCCCTTTTACATTAAACCGCAAAAGTGCACATTTATGGTATTAAAATACCCTCTATATCCATTTTGAATTTCGGTTCATTGGATGCCATGAAAATTCAATAAGCCCACAACAGGGCTAATGTCTTCAATGAGGTGCTTAATTCCCCATCTTAATCAGCCATTTTCCATCCCGTTCGTCTTTCCTGCCTATCTGTCAAATGTTCCTTAATTAGGAATTATTCTTAATTACAAAGTTTATGTGTCATTTTATTTTAGAGGTAATTAATTAAATTTAACACTAATCGTTGGGGATATTGCCTTTTCTGCGCGCACGTTGTTGCTTCATTATTGGAATACCTTGAGTCCTTTGACTGTTGGGGGTAGGGCATATTGATTTGTTTTGTGTCTGGGATGTGGTAGCTCATACTGAAGAGGACAGAGACTCAGCCCATCCAGCAGACAAAGAAGTCGGAAGCATTTATTTTTTCCCTGAGTTGATAAAGGACAGTGAATGAACACTCTCTCGTCTTCCACTGCATTATGTGAAGTCTCTGAGGGGCAAGCAGGTGTGATGATTAGGGATGAAATTCGATCCTGAGAAAGGACAACCAAAGCGAAGCTCTGGTGTAACAGTCCTTGGATACTCGGTAGAATGGATTTGCCAGCTTGTGTGTGTGTTTGGGGGAGGAGCCATTGTGTGAAGGTCACCTGAGCAAATCACCTGTTGGAAGGAGAGGGAGATCCGGTGACCATATTGGGACAGGAAAGCATTGGTTCTTGGTTACTTCCCTCCATTTTTTGCCCTTGAACATCCTCTGGTCTCATCTCCAGTATTAGTTCCTCCGAGAAGCGTTCATAACTCAACGACAAAGCATTTCTTGACAACACTGGTCCTTATTATAATTTCAGTTCACTTGTTTGGTTGATTGTCTACTTCATTCAATGGATGCAGTATCATGGAGTACAGAGATCCTTTCTGATTTTGATTATAATTTATTTGTCATTTGCTTAACTAGTCTTTGACACAGAGCAGACACATGTTCTTACCAGACACTAAAATTTTAAATGAATAAATGATTGAATATTTTTTTAGAGACTCTAAGTTATCTCACCTGCTTTAACTATCAAATGTCCATTTATTTTGGCGCTCACTGTATGATTAAGTTGTCAAAACAAAAGATGGATAAGTGAAAGCTAACCTCTGCCTTTCAAGATTTGTAACACAGAGAAGAAATTCACCCACGAAGCCTCATACTAGTCAGATGATAACACATGTTGTAATAGAGATATGAACACATCTTAATGAGCGTATGTAGAAAGCAGATCAACCGGGCTAGGCAAGGCTTCAGAAATGTGGAGCTGATTGGAAATCTGCCTCGAGGGAAGTTTGCTACAAATGAAGAACGAGGGGACAGGAAAACTGGAAAGAGTTAACTAGATGAGCAAAGGTCAGATGCATAAATGAATATGACGTGATGTTATCAAATCGTCAGAGATTAGCGAACACAGCGGTGCTCAGGCCTGGCGAGGATACAGCAAGCTGAGCATTCTCTATGCTGCTTCCCAAACTGCGAAAGGGTAGACACTTTTTGGAAAGCAACTGAGCAACGCCCATCATAACACTCAGTATTTCTTCTTCTAGAAATCTATGAACAATCAGAGGTCTGTGCAATTCTCTCTGTTCAAATTTTTTTTTCTCAAAGCAAATTTAGCAAATATTAATAACCTAAAAATCACAATCGTAGATGGAACTACAGGATTTCTATGGGGTAAAGCACCATGCATCTTTTAACAACCACATTTTAGAATGATATTTAATGGCATGGAGTGATACTTGAAACATAATGTACATAAATATAATGAACATCTGAATGTAAAATTTTATGCTGGTTTTATATAACTAAACCTAAGGGAAAATTAAAGAACAGCAATCGATTCATTTGCTAACATTAATTATCTTTGGGTAGTAGGTTTACAGTGTTGTTCTATTTTTCTTCTGTTTTCCATTTTCTAGATTTTCTACAGTGGCTTTGTTCATAATAAGGAAAACAGATTCAAATTTATCTGCTATAAAAGAAATGGGGCTAAAGTCTAAAGGAGTGCTTTTGGAAAACAAAGCTGCTGTTTTAAAGCTGGTAGACCCTCTTGTGAACAGAGCCTGATCTTAAATATTCAGGGTAATGGGGAAAAGCGCAAGATAGGGTCTTCCACTCAAGGATTTTATAATCTAGGTGAGGAAGCAAAACATGAATGTGATAAACATCAGATAACAGTTCTAGTTATAACGTGGGGCAGGATGCTATGAATTGCCAAAGGCAAGGTTTAGAAGTTCTAGGAAAGATTGGCCTGTTGAGTAGTCAGATAGCATCTCTAACTGTTATTTTGTCATTTCCTGGCATGGCCTGTTTGGTCACAAATCACTGTGACCAAAAGACCTGACAAGAACAACTTAGAAAAAGAAAAGTGTATTTTGGTTCATGGTTTCAAAGGTTTGGTTGTTGGTCAGTCGACTCCATAGCTTTGGGCCCAAGGTGAGGCAGAACATTATGGCGGAAAGGCCTGGAGGAGGAAAGCAGCTCAGGACATAGCAACCAGGAAGCAGAGAGAGTGCTGTGCTCACCAGGGACAAAATGTAAACCCCTCAGGCACACCCCCAGTGACCTTCAGCTACACCTACCTGCCTACAGCAACTGCCCGGTTAATCCATATCAGTGGATTGATCCACGAATTAGATTATAACTCTCATCACCTAATCATTTCAACCCTGAACATTCTTTTTTATTTTAATTTTATTGCAGTTTTATTTCCAATGTGTTTCTTTATTCTTCAAAGTCCAGTTCACATAACTCTGAGCATTCTTGCATTGTCTCACTCATGGGCTTTAGGGGGCAACTCATGTCTAAACTGTAACATGGTCCCTTGAAGGACATGTGGTTTCACCAACTGTGCAGGATCCATGGCCTCTGTAGTCACTTCTCACGGCAGCATTGTTGGGGGTGACTAGGAAAGTGAGGGCAGACCCCAAAATTTATGTGACTAGATATCCAGAAACAAGGAGATACACCTCACTGCCTTGAACTCATAAATTACATGTATTTCCATAGGACCCCCACAAATGTCTAAAAACAGGTTGTATCTTCTCCCCGACATGACGAACTAAATTATATAAACATACCTATCTCTATGCTCAGATGTATGCATATTTTGTGTATATTTGCATGGGTATAGGTGTATATAGAGAAACACAATATATACACATGTATATTACACCCACCACAATATATACGCATGTATATTACACACACACACACACACACACATATATAAATACTTACAAAATTACTTTTTCCAGTAGTTTCTTTTTTAAAAAAATTTTAATTTCATTTGTTCTAATTAGTTGTACATGACAGTAGATGCATCTATACATTTTGATAGATTATTTGTAAATGGAGTGAAATCTCTCATTTTTATGATTGTACATCTTATAGGATCGCAGTCTTACATGTACATGGGGCCATAATGTCTGTTTCACTCTACTATAATTCCTACCCCCATACCCCTTCCCCTCCCTTCACTCCCCTCTACCTAATATAAAGTAACACTATCCTTCCCTATCCCCTACCCCTTATTGTGAATTAGCACCTGCATATCAGATAAAACATTCAACCTTTGGTGTTTTGGGTTTGCTTATTTCGCTTAGCATGGTATTCTCTAACTCCATCCCTGTACCAGCAAATGACATAATTTCATTCTTCATTAAAGCTGAGTAATATTCCTTTGTGTATATGAACCACATTTTTTTTATCCAATCTTCTGTTGAAGGGCATCTAGGTTGGTTCCATCATTTAGCTATGACAATTATTTATAAAAAAAATTCATTTAAATGGATTTGTGATTTTCATCCTTTGTTCTCACAAATTAGCTACCTGTAAAGCACTTTTGAATTACTTAGGTGAAAGATATGTTCATTGTTGCCATGGGAAATGCCTTATATTTGAAAAGTGACAAAAAGAAATATTTTTCCCAGATACTAGAGAACAAGTAAGTTTCTCTCTTTTGAGTGTCACCGTAAATTCAAACTATAGGGAGAACTGGAATTTTTTAGTTGTTTTTTTAATATTTTATGGGTTCGATCTTCTGATATGAATTTTTACGCACTGACAACTTATTAATGACTACAAGCGCAAAACCCTTGATTAGTGTTGCAGGCAAATAAGTTACAAGAGAAGGAACCTGAGTCTGTAAAGTCTATAGATACCGAGGTGAGTGCAGGTGTTGGCTTTGTCCTGGGGCCATTTGCATCTGTTGCACTTTCCCTGTGGGTTGGGGAGATCCAAACCATCTTCATGGAGAAGGTGCCCCATGCTGTTAGCTGTAGGTTGAAGCAGTTGCAATCTTCCTGGTGAGTAGGTCAGAGCCAATGTAAATGACTAGTTCTCACCTACAGAATTCACAACCCAACACGTTGTAATTGAATTTAACAGATTTGTGGATTCTCTCCAAGTTGATCTGTGGGCATTTAGCTCACAAATCCTTACTTGAATGAGCAGGAACTGAGGAACAAACTAAGCAGGAACCCATATAGAGTAAGTGAAGACACTGCAGTGGCTCAGCAGATCATGTGCATAGACATTGAAGAACAGCTCTGTCTGAACACCCAGAAAGGCACAGGAGGTCTAGATCCTCATTGCTAATCACCTCCTGTATGCTATGCCATGGATGCTTCTAGTCATTTTTTGTTTCCACGTCATTTGACAAAAGTGTCCCATCTTTCATTTCCAAGATAGATAGGGTTTTGGTGACAACACATTTTGTCCTTAATCTTCTCAAGGTGGTTTCCCCTCTGTTGCCAGCATCCAAGTGTGCACTTGACACCCTGTGAAACCAACGGAGAGACTGGACCAGACTCCCCCCTGGTCCCTGACTCCCCTCATTCAGAACGATTGAGCTCTGTCCCATACTTTCCCGTGCAGGGACATTTTCTCTCCTTAGATTCCCTGTAAGCCAAAACAATTCACCACTATTATTTGATAGCACGTCTATCTCCCAGGGTGTCACAAACTCTTTACAAGGAGCAATGGAATGGAAAGTCAGTGGTTTGCAGACTTGGGGATAGTTATTTTCTAACAGAAAGGGGAAAATGACAAGAAGAGATTGAATGGAGTCAAAGCAAAGATAAGGCTGCTGACTTGGAAAAGCAGTCAAGGCAAGATTGATAGACCCTGTGCAAATGGACACCTCTCTCTCTCTCTCTCTCTCTCTCTCTCTCTCTCACACACACACACACACACACACACACACACAGACACACACACACACACACCCCAAATGCATCTCAGTGACTTTAATGGGGAGCTTTGTTAACATGATCTGATATCAATATTTAATGCTAGGAACATAATTACATGTTTATTCTTGAATATAATTCAGTTGGTCTTTCTGAGCATGCATCTACATGTTGAAGATGAAAATGATTTAGTGTGTGCAAACAAAATGACTTAATGTACTGCAAACCCTTGGACCAGTATCTGACACACATGAACACATTTCAAAGGTTTTCCTACTATTTATTGATGTTGGAAACGATGGTGATAACAGTAGTGTAGTATGAACTCGTTTTTTATTTACAAGATCTGGGGAAAATATTGATGCTTTTTAACCCTTTTGGTATTGGAGGAAACATACAGAAAGATTCATGGACATGTCTGATCTAGGTTCTGTGTTCTAGCCCTTGACTAGATGTGGCAATATTCCTTCAAGTGGTGGGTATTTTTTAAATGTCTTCTCAGGAAACTTGCATGAAAAGAATCTTCTAGGTTTCTTGTTTAAAACATAGATTCCTGAAGTCTACCTTAAAGAGTCCTTTGGGATAAGTTCCTAAAGGGCTACAAGGCTGTCTTTTTAATAATTAATTCCCTGAAATGATTGCTGGACACATTCAAATTTGAGACCCATAGCCCTGACCAGACATTGAAACAGGTTTACACGTCAGTTGTAGGATCTGCCTTAAACGGGGACTTTAATATGATGAGGACTCTCTAGAGGAAGAAAACATTGGCTCTAAAAGGTCTTTCACCAATTTCCCTGCAATTCATGCGATTAATTATTTATTCCTTTGCATTCCAGTGTACCTACTGGAGTCTCCATTTAATATTTAAGTACTCGGGGAAAGCCATTAACATCCATTAGCACTCCCTGGGAATGAGGGATTTGAAAGTCAGTCATTCAGTCTGGCTTCCAGGGGAAGGAAGATGAATGACCAACTGAGGGCAGAGGCAAGATAGGCCAGCTAGCTCAGGCATGGCAGCCGGGAGTCTGGAGAGCCAGGTGGGTGTGGAAACGATGGCTTCCTTAACCCAGCTGCCAGGAACAAACGAGAAATTGTTCAAATGGTACAAATGGGTTTGATCTGTCTGTGGCCATCTTGGAGATGGCCCTCCAAGGACCCATTTTGCCAGGATGACTCGGCTGCTACTTCCATGCATTTAAAGACTCCGGGCTGTACTCCAGGGACCTCCGCGTAGAACACAGGCCCAGAAAAACTGGACACAACTGCACAAGCTCTAACCCCCCCCAATAGCAATCTGCTACTTACTGCTTTAGGCATAATTTTTTTTCTTTTGTCTTTATGAATATAATTTCTCCTAAAATATTTTTTAAAGTAGGCTATTTTCAACATTTTTCCCTTGTCAATAGTCATCAATAGATGATTTAGTAGAAAATTCATTACTTAGGTGGTTTTTAAAATTATCTGTATAAATACGTCATCGTACAGATTAAAATGATAAAAGATGCATCAGGAGTCTGGGGACAAGATAAATTGGAGGGACAGAGAAGAAAATATGCTATACGTAAGAGTGTAATTAGCCAGGCCAGAGCTTTGTTCAGGGATCGGTGTGATAATTTGTACTTGTCTGAACTCGTGGAATAGAAAGATTAGTTATGCACCCGTGTGAAATGAAAGGGACGCTCATGTAGTGATTAGCTCTTGCCTTCTGTGGGAGTTAGCCCGGTTGGCGACACATGCATAAACACAGGTGATTCTATTGGGTCACCTTTCCCTCTTGTGTGTGGTATACACCATCTGGTCTTTAAAAATGCGCTCCATGAGTCATCTCCAACGTGGTCAAACGATGGGGATAGAAGGCGTGGCCAGGCACTGAGGAACTCTCGATCCTCCCAGCAGCTGGGGAGGCTGAGGCAGGAGGATCGAGAGTTCAAAGCCAGCCTCAGCCACAGAGAGGCACTAAGCAACTCAGTGAGACCCTGTCTCTAAATAAAATACAAAATAGGGCTGGGGGTGTGGCTCAGTGGTCAAGTGGCCCTGAGTTCAATCCCTGATACCAAAAAAAAAAAAAAAAAAAAAAAATCATGGCAACTTTGCAGAGCTGAGGGAGGCATCAAAAAGACTTGAAAGACAGGTGCTTCCGACTCTGATGAGCAGTACACAGGGCCCTGAGGTGCCCTAATCCACTTCTGTTCCCTGTAATTTGTGATGAAAGTGTTAACGCTTATCTTAAGACACAAGAATGCACCTGAACCCTAGACAATCCGTGGAAACTCTATAGTTCTTCCCTCACATCCTGCATCTAGTTGTCTTCCTGAGTATTAGGCAAGCCCTCCATGAGCCGCATCCCTAGTCCTTTTTTTAATTTTGAGACAGGTCTTGCAAAGTTTCCCCGACTGGCCTAGCACTTCTGATCCTCCTGAGTTGCAGAGGTAGCCCTGCCCATGAAATACAGTAATAGTTGATCTTTTTCTTTCTTTCTTTTTTTTTTTAATTGGTATTACTCGGTTTTATATAAGAAAAGACTCAGGAAAGACTAACGGATTCTTCCAGAAACTGTGACTGTTTTGACAGTTATGCAGATGATTTTAAGGTACAAGTAAGTATCATAGGGCGATGGTATTGATTTAAATATGAACACTTAACTGCTTTGTGTTGCTTTGGATTCTTGTTTGCCGTTTTTGTGTTTTAGTTCAATTGTCCTTGTTGGATGGAAGCATGAAACATCTGTTTTTTGTTTTGTTTTGTTATGTTTCGTTTCCCAGATGAATCTGCACTTTGCTTTCCTTTAAATCTCATCGTTAAGGAGTTAAAGCGTCTTAACGGCAGGTGGTGGCAGTTCTATACCAATTCTCAACCTCAGGTAGCAAGATTACACTGTGATTTTGGTCAGGAGAGAACCCAAACTGCAAACCAACCTGGCTTTTGTTGGGAGGAAATGCACCAGCCAATTCCCAGTGACCCTAGCTGCACTTTGATCCTTAAGTAGGTAGAATTAAAATAATTGCCAATGTTAATTCCCAGAAAAGTGAACTCCAGCCTAAATGGAAAATTAGCTCCCTCAGGGTTGGGAGCAGGACAAGACTCTTTGCTCTGGAGTGCTATGTGATTCCTGTTACTGAACAAGGCCCTTACACTCAAGAGCACATTTATTAAAAAGCAGATGAGCTAGCAGTATGCCTGATGCATGCAGCCTGATAATGCGACACCTTTCTAGCAGGGTTTAACCCTTACTTCAATCCAAACCTACCTCCTTTTAACTTTGACTCTTTTTCGGCGCCTCCGACTCAAACTGTGTTAAGGGTGATAATTTCAAAGGCCTACGATAGTTCAGCAGATGTTAAACGCAGTAATCACTTGGTCCCTACCACAGGATATCTCCTGTAGGGTCTGTGCACCCCCCGGTTTCTCAATTCATACCTACAAATCTCTGACCCACCTCTCTTGATGGTTTCTGCCTTAACAACATTCACTGCACCTGCCCTGTCACAACTTCTATGCCCTGTATTCTAATTGCACCTGAACTCTGCCTATAATATTCTCTGCTATATGTTTCCATTATTTCCAAAAGCCGATTGTAGTTTATAGGAGCATCTACCCACTTTTATTGTGCCCACAATCGAATTCCTTGAGTGCTATGGGAGAACTCCAACAGCATTCGTATTGGTGCCACTAAGAATTTACAATGTCCAAAGTGGAGGTGCCCAGGGAGTCATTAAATCTATGGCCTGAGGCTTAGGCGTGAGAGGCAAGCCTAGAGATTTAGATCTAGGCATCCTTAGCCTAGTCACGTTAATGAACGACGTTTCCGGGACAGAGGACAGAACTGAAATAGAAACAGACCTGATTTTTCTTTAGCCTACTGTTATTTATCCATGGAGTTGCAATCAGTGAAATATCAGAAGATCTGGCCAGAAAAATTTGCATTTCTTAATTTTCTGGGTGACGATGGAGATAGAAGGTGTACCTACCTGCATGGAAGCAGTAGCTTCAAGCTGAAAAGAAACTGCCTCCTACAGAGCACGTGTTCTCTGGTTCTCTGAAGTTCCTGCCCCTTCTCCTGGTCTGCTCCACGCATGTATATGGCAGCCTGACTTTTGCAGACACTTGCATTTGCATTATTTGATAGATGGTGGTAAACATCTTTGCTTTTGAGTTCATTCTCTTCCAAGTTGCAATGGAGTTAGATGGCAGATAAAAGTGTGACCTTTCTGAGATTGCTTTAGGTCATTAGGGACATGCATGACTTGCAATGTTAGAATAAGAAGAAACCTTAGAAATTATTTAGCCAACCATCCATTTTACAGCTAAAGAATGAGAGACCTAAAGAGGCAGGCACAGCATCGTGCTCAGAGTGAATGTCACAGCCCGAGGACAGAATGCAGGCCACATGGGTCTTCCTAAACTTTGGAATTTTAGCCATTGACCTTGGCTCTGACATACTTGTACTTATTTGATTAAAAAAAAAAAAGTTGGTACTTGTATCTAGATGAGAATTAAAAAACACAGCAGAAACAAAATAAAAACCTATAACTGCTTTGATAGCTTATTAGAAAATACTTCATACATATTTTGAAGGCCTTGCAAATTTGTTCATTGCATGTGTGCTTGGAGCAGTGCCTTTTTGAAAAATCTACTTATTTCTACCTATGGAGAGAAATAGCTACTTCCTCAGTATTTTCCTTTGGACCACGTTGTTTTTTTTTCCCCCGGCATAATTTGTCATGAAACCGAATTGAATGGTCCAGTAACAACACCCTCCACCCAAGAATCAAAGGGATCTTTTGGTGTGAAGGCATGAGTCATGCCAGGCTCTGCAGCAGCCAATTACTGACTCCCAAGCTGCATTTTATCACCCCAAATACATGGAATTAAAATAATTGCAAATGTGTGTATGCACACAAAGAGAAATATATAATATGCACACAGCTCCCTATTGTTGGCAGAGGGATTGGGTGATTTGCTGTGGAGCATTATGTGATTCCTACTTTTGAGAAAGGTCCTTAACTTGAGCCCATATTTATTAAAATGGCACCAGGGTGAAGGCAGCTTGCTATTGAGACTCATGCAGCAGGGTTAATTCTTCCACCATGTCAGAGGGATGGATAGTCCCATCCAGTGACCAGCTGAAAGATTTTCAGATACACATTGACCTAGTGAAGCACTTGTCAGCTTTTTCTCCTTGCATGGGTCTTTATAACCCCCTAGGAATATCTGGAGCCATTTTATGAGTTTGGGACAGTGAGCTAATCATTTCTGTGGCCTAGTCATTTGTCCAGGTTAAACATTAAGAACATTGTAAAAGCTGGAATCATCAAGCTAAGGAACAGGTTTGGGCGAGATGAAGTGCAGCGTAGCACCTGAGCTCTGTATAGTAAACTGTCCACAATCGAGACTGAAATTTTAACACAACAGAGAGTTCTGGAACTTGCAGACCAGAGATAGAAAGAGCAGGTGTGGACAGATTCGTGTCTTATTTCCTTCAAAGCAACTTAATCCTGATTCCCAAGCTCCATCCAAATCTTACCAGGAATCAGTGAGGAAGTTGTTTCCATTCTTACTGGAAGCAACCCAGCCCCTAAAACTGCACATGGAAAATCCAGAAGGATATCTGTGTTCCATTCTGTTCAAGTTTCCACTGTCAGTTCTCAGATTTGCCATGAAATCCCCAATGGGTCCTTGAAATACAAACAGCTCTCGGCTCTCTGGCACTAGGAAACTAATCTTGACTGAAGTTACAGCGTCAGTACCTTGGACAGCACCTCCAGAGACATTCCGGGCAGGGAGCAGTGTGGTGGAGGAGCCCCGCTCCCGCAGAGCTACCGCCCTGCCCCAGTCCAGAGGAATCTTGCCATTCTTCTGTTCTATAATTCTTTTCCCAGCCTATTTCTCTGCATCTTGCTAGAAATCATTCACTTTTCACTGGCTCTTTTCAGTTCCCTATAGGACAAAAAGGAGGTTAGGCAGGTAGGAACTGAGTGGTTCAGGGGGTCAGACGCCAGTGAACTCTCTGAAATCCACTCAGGGATTAGCAGGAGGGAGAATGATGTAGGGAGTTTGCATTTCTAATGCAATGCCCTGGCCCCCATTCCCCCTGCCTCCTCTCCTGCACATACTGTTCTGAGAATTCAGGGTTTCTGCAGGAACTCTAAGCAATCCATCCCTCTTTTCCGACCTCCAGAATATACATAAAAGTTCTTATTGACTATTTCATGTGTATCCTTTATAAAAAGCTGGGCATGCCCTGTAAGAAGTGGTGTTTGTGTGTACGTGTGTCCCTTATGCCCAGGAACTAAGATTACATATCTCCTCAGTACTTTGTATGCTTGTTGCTCAGGGGAAAACCAGCAGTTCAACTCAGAAAAGCAGTCATACCCGTCTATGAGGTTCAGACAAGCAAATAAATTTCCTCTTGGCTTTACAATCTCCAATTCCTTAGGTGAGCTATTAGGGCAATAGGCTTTCTAAAACAGAGTTGCTCTTCTATGGGCAGGCAGCCTGTGTCCTGCAGTTTTGTGATATTTTGCTACAACCGCCATTCTAGTTATATTACATTCTCTAGGACAGGTAATGAGAAACCAAATTGCTCTCCTTTTGGTACGTGCAACCTTGTCCAGTGAATATTCTCTGCAAGAAAGTCCCAAGGAGGTTCAAATTAATCATTTCTAGGAGAAGCCATTTAGCACAATGGGATGGGCTTGATCTTTGAAATTGTTCTGCATGCTCCTCTGTGCTAGTTATGTGACCTTGGAGAGAGGTTATGGAACTCTCCTACCCTTATTTTATCATCCGTAAGTAAAGTAAAAATGCCAACATCACACTTGAGGCAGAGAATCGGCGTTCGATTGACGGGAGAGGTAGTCATCGCTGCTCTATCTGATCACTCATCATTCAATAAATTCTCTCAGCTGCTACTCATCCTAGAGCAAGGGACAGTAGACCGTGTTCTCAGGGACAAATCCTGGCAGTTACCTGTTTTGGTACCACCCAGAGATAAGAAGGACTGGAGATGAAAAAGACCATAAGAAAAAGACTATGAATGTTTATAACACATGAAAATTCTAAAATTCACATTTCAGTATCCTTCAATCAAGTTTTATTGGCACACAGTCCCTGTCTTTGTGTGTTGCCTGTGACGGTGTTCATATTTTAGTTCCAAAGTTGGAGAGTTGGAAAAAAAAATGCTTGTTCCAAAAAATGTAAATTATTTGCTATCTGGTCCTTTTGCAGAAAACCTTGGCCAGCCCCACTCTGGACAGTAGCATCTGGGGAAGGCCTGTGGGAAGCCACTCCATCACAAAGGATCACTTCAGAGCTGGTGATCTGTGATGGATCACACACCTGAAAGCAGCGTTGCTTTTTATATAGGCTGTTGTGATTTGGAGGTGAGGCGTCCCCCAAAAGCTCACCTGTGAGACAATGCAGGAAGGTTCAGAGAAGAAATGACTGGGTTGTGAGAGTCTTAACACAATCAGTGTATTGATCCCCTGATAGGGATTCACTGAGTGACAACCGAAGGCAGGTGGGGTGTGGCTGGAGGAGGTGGGAATTGGGGGCGTGGCTTTGGGGTATATATTTTGCATCTGGAGAGCGGAGTCTCTCTCTCTCTCTCTCTCTCTCTCTCTCTCTCTCTCTCTCTCTCTATCTATCTATCTCTGCTTCCTGACTATGATATTAGTTGCTTCCCTTCACCATGCTCTCCCGCCATGATGTTCTGCCTCACCTGGAGCCCTGAGGAATGCAGCCGGCCTTCTATGGACTAAGACCTCTGAAACAATGAGTCCTCAAAGAAACCTTGCCTCCTTTACGGTGGTGCTGGCTGGACAGAGTCACAGCAGGGAAATAGCTGACTGAAGCATATGCCAAGTCTTAGTAGGCATTTGGCTTGTCTTCCTCCTTCAGCAGGTACCCTGTGACACCTCAGTTTCAACTCCCTGGGACAATGTGTGCTGATTTTATTAAAGTATCCCTGAAGGGCCTTTCCAAATGTATCCCTCATACGCCTTGTTGACCACACTGTAAGTCACATGGCCCATGAGACGCCCTTCCACTGGGTTGGAAATCTATCCAGCACTTTCCATTAACAAAGAGGCAGAAGCACGACTTTTACTGACAATATGGCGGCTGCATTGGTACTTATGAAGTGGAGGAGGAGGAGATGAAGAAAGGGGAGGGGAGGAGATGAAGAAAGGGGAGGGGAGGAGATGAAGAAAGGGGAGGGGAGGAGATGAAGAAAGGTGAGGGGAGGAGATGAAGAAAGGTGAGGGGAGGAGATGAAGAAAGGTGAGGAGGAGAAGATGAAGAAAGGTGAGGGGAGGAGATGAAGAAAGGTGAGGAGGAGGAGATGAAGAAAGGTGAGGGGAGGAGATGAAGAAAGGGGAGGGGAGGAGATGAAGAAAGGTGAGGGGAGGAGATGAAGAAAGGTGAGGGGAGGAGATGAAGAAAGGTGAGGGGAGAAGATGAAGAAAGGTGAGGGGAGGAGATGAAGAAAGGTGAGGAGGAGAAGATGAAGAAAGGTGAAGGGAGGAGATGAAGAAAGGTGAGGAGGAGGAGATGAAGAAAGGTGAGGGGAGGAAGACCGGGAAGAGGAAGGAAGAGGGAAAGGAGAAGAGGAAGAGTCCATTTTGTTCCCAGCGTGCAATGGCAGCTGTTCTGTAGGTTTCTGGCTTGAAGATGGTACCTTCTCATTCCCAAAGTGGGTGAAATCAAGATGGGATTTCTCTCCACCACGGTCCTGAGCGTCTGGTTCTCCCTGGAAGGTAACAGCGGCTGTTAATTGGAGAATCTGGAACGATGATATTTCATCAGGCTCTTTACCTGAAGCCACTGCCTCAGGGGAATAGTCCTTACCACAGCGATCAGCCGCAGAGGCGCATGTGCAGAAGTGAAGACATATGAATTTTGACTAACAAAGTGTCTTCTAATGACAGAGACAGACGTTCTTCCTTGGTGCTGCGAAGATACCCAAGGTGAAATAAACCAGGACCACAGCTTTCTGTTCCCTGGTTTCCAACTGATCTGAGCGAAAGCCTGTGATGTTTAACCTCTGCAGACCTATTTTGACCTTTATTAGTTCGCACACGGTGTGCATCAACATATTCCAGGAGGCCAAACCTTCCTGCTGGGGTGTTGACATTCATTCTCAATGTGATGCAAGCCAGCAACCAGCACCTCTATTAGCATCAGGCAACCGGAAGCAACCTGGTGGATCCTCATGGCGTGCATTGAAGGAATCAAACTTAGATTCTTTAAGTGTAAGTGCCACACTTGCCCAGGGGAAGTATTAAGCTTCTCATTCAGCAACTGGCAATTCTGTCTGCTTTTTCACAAATATCTGAAGATGCAGTTCGTTGACTTAGTCTTTCTGCAAACAGCAGGAGGGGTCAGTTGGCAGCGGGTAGCTCTGAGTCCAAGAGTTTGATGTTCTCCTTTTGGTAAAGAAATAAAAAACCTACAGGGTTTTAGCGCTTCCCCCGACTCCCTGGGTCCTCCCTGCAGACCTTCCGGTAACTCCTTCCCTGCCAGTCAGCGTCCTTGATTCGGTTCAGTGATGATCTGGGCCTTGAGGATCGGTGCTGGAAGAGGAAACTGGTTTCTTCACATGTCTCGGGGCACTTAGACCTTCTGTGTCTTTTTCTTTTGCTTCTCTTTTTATTGGGACAGGAAACTTGGGATTGAACTGATCTCGAAACCGGTTGCTGTTTACCTTTTGGCTAAAACATTTTGCAGCTGTCTATCATGAGAAGCACTCTTAATATTCTTCCGTGATTATCTTTTGTCATCTGACACGCTGACACACAAGCCGAGTTTCATTTCATCTTGTGGTAACTCCACCCAGAAAGGGAAGTATCCGTATAGAAAAATTGTGAATTAAAATATATAAAAACCATTAACAAAAAGACATTCCAGTTTTTACTCCCTGGCATTTTATTGCCATATGATTGTAACATTTTTTTTTTTAAGTAGAGTACTCTTAAAAAGTCTATTGTGCTCCTTCTAAAAGGTCTGTTCCTGATTTTATTATTTTTTTACTGAAACTTTTTTTCATCATGATCTGATGAAAATTCTCCAATTTACACTGAATTTGAAAGAATACTAGGGTAAATACCTGTACGACCACCAGCTACAACATTTCTGCCTTCAACATTTATTTTATTTTACTTCACTACCAGGGATTGAACCCAGGGTGCTTATCCACTGAGCCATATCCCTAACCCTTTTTTAAATATATTTTTATTTTGATACAGAGCCTCACTAAGTTGTTGAGGCTGGCCTCAAACATACAATCCTCCTGCCTCAGCCTCCTAAGCCTCTAGGATTGCAGATATGTGCCACCGCAACATTGTATAACATGCATCTGTCCCCGTACCTTCTCCATCCATCAGATCACTTTTATTTTTGAGGCATTTCAATGTAAACTGCAGAGACTCTTGTATTTCTCCTTAAATACTTAATCTGCATACCATTAATTTGCTTACGATGTTTTCTTTTGAACTAAAATTTGTACACAGTGAAGCAAGAAGATCCCAAGTGATCATCTGTTGACATTCGATGAGCACAAATCTCGCCTGCGTTAACGAGGCCCCACGATAGATCAAGGGAAAGAGCATGGTCCTAGAAAGCTCCTTCCTGCCCTTCCCACTATGAGTCATCTTAAATCAAATATCAAAGCGGATCAATTTCCCAAGGTCTTCTTTACAAGCCTTGGATCCAGGTGAAAATACCGATGAGGTTCGCAGCATAATCCAGGGGTTTGAGTCAGCGTGGGCTTGTGAATCTTTTCCTCCTTTGGGATATTTCAATGGCATTGGGCCCAGACGGCTTGGCGTCGATGGGGACCGTCTTCATTCTGATGGCCAGCCCAGCAGGTCACCTTTTCCCTTGCACACATATCGAGTGGCTGTGTTCACGTCGTATCACGTTCCTGCAGGCTGCTGTCTGCTTTCCAGAAGTCCCTTAGGGCCACCCGGTCATCAGATGTAACCCGTGGGTAACGTGCTCTCCACAGTCCCCGCGTGCTGCTGGACTTCCCCTGTGGGCGGAGATCACTGATCTGCTCCTCTGGGCGACCTGGAGAAGCACCACAAGGCACAGAGAAGCAAATGACTTGCCCACGGTCACACAGCTCAGCAGACGCACAGTGGAACGTTGAAGGCAAATATTCTAGATATCTGTCCAGGCCTTTGTCAACGAATAGATTAATCTCGGGGGGGAATAAATACGCCAGAACTGTGTTAAATGCAGGCAGAATAACAAAAAAAAAAAGAGAAAGAGAGAGAGAGAGAGAGAGAGAGAGAGAGAAAGATGCAGGTGCCAAAGAACACTTTGGTTTTCGGTGTGTTTTAAATAATACCATGTGGTGGAGCCCCACCATTGTCTGTTGCTCCATCTGGGCTTTCGGGGAAGGTTTTGGAAGAGCAGTGAGCTTTAAGTCTAGGAGAAAAAGAAAAAATATATATATAAATGTTATCCAGGAAGGAAGAACGGTGGGAAAAACGGTTCCAAGAAATGCAACGCACATATTTTTTAATTTTTGAATTTCATTTGTTCCAGTTCGTTGACGTAGAACGCATTTGTGCGTTTGTAGCTCATACAGACACGGAGTGTCATCTCCGTCTCTCTGATTGCACACGCTGCAGGATCGCCTGGGTCACGGGGTCACACGAGGTCGTGATGTCTGGTTCACCTATTTGGAACAAGGTCTCCTGGCCCATGTTGGGGAGAATCTGTGCCTCTGAGTACCCAGGGGAACTCTGGGGACTTAGCTCCTCCTCTCAAGAAGCCCTGGGGTTGAAAAAAAACCACAGGGATTTGTTGGCACCCTGAGGCGGGTATTTGCAATCCTCCCACGTTCTGGGCGGCTGGGACCCGATGTATCCGAGGGTGGCTTCTCACAGTCTCCCGAGAGCTTCCTCCTGCCTCTGGGGGTAGATCCTCTCTCGTCCTGGGCTTCTCACTGATCCCTCCCAGCACAGCCTACCTCGGACTTCCTGGTACTTTTTAATCAACATCTCCTGATCCTCCTGGGCCACCTCTGCGTCTTCCCATCAGAAGTCGCCTTACCTAACCGTCCCCAGGGCTGCTTCTGCTGTTCCCTTTGAAGGCCAAGCATGGCGGCTCTGTCCTGCAGTTCCCCACGGTGCCCAGCCTGAACCTGAAGGAGTCCAGTCCTTTTGGTTGAGTGAGTTAGGACTCTTACCTGGTCCTTGCGTACGTCTAGAATTTCTCTAAGGGGAGCTGTGTTCTCTACACCCTTGGTTTTCCACCTGTCGTGAATGGAGGAAGGTTTCTCCCAGGCTGTCCCGAGTTCAGCCCTCGTGCTGGGGTGTTTCTGTGTGTATTCAGTGTGAATCCACAGGCTGCGTTGTCTTAGGAATGGACCTCACAGCCTCATTTATTTTTCTATCAGTATATTTCAAACTCCTCCTTATACTATACCCATAATGGCATAAAGGTGGACCATTTGATTTTTTCCTTTTCTGTTATGACTGTTGTTTTTTTTTTTTTTCCTACTTGTCGATGGACAAAATACCTTTGTTTTATTTATTTATTTTTTATGTGGTGCTGAGGATCAAACCCAGTGCCTCACATGTGCTGGGCAAGCGCTCTACCACTGAGCCACAACCCCAACCCAATAACTGTCATCTTGTTGGAGTTTGATCCCGGGGCATTGTACCAATGAGCTACAGCCCCAGCTCTTTTTTTTTTTTTTTTTTTTTTTAGCTTTCAAATTTTCAGACAGGGTCTCGTTACATTGCTCAGGCTGACTTTGCACTTGTGATCCTCCTACCTCAGCTTTCCACGTCACTGGGATGACAGGTATGTGTCATCAGGTCTGGCTTGTTTTTAAATTGAAAAGGTGATCTAGCTGGGTGCTGTGTCACATTCCTGTCATGCCAGCAACTCGGGAGGCTGAGGAAGGAGGATCACAAGTTTGAGGCCAGCCTCAGCAAGTTAGCAAGGTCCTGTCTCAAAATGAAAATAAAAACAGCTGGGCTTATAGTTCAGAGATACAGTACCCTTAGGTAAATCACCACTACCACACATACAAGAAAAAAAAAAAAAACAGTTCTTCATTTTGAATTTATGTAAGGGAAGACTTTGATATAAATATTTAGTTTTGGAATGAGAAAATCAATGGCATCTATGTATTCAATAGACATATAGACTACTGACCCTTTACGAGCCCTGAGTGACATCCATTCCCACCAGGTACGGTCATCCTTGACTCAGGCTGAATCTCTGTAGACAGAAGAACCTGTCCCTACAATATGTGAGGTGGCAGGAAAACACAGACAACACGAGATAATAGACCTTAAAACCAGTAGTTATGTCAGCTAGTGATTTCTTTTCTTTTGCATAAACAAGTTTGAATTGAGTTCACTGCCACTGGTTGTATTAGCCATGATTCTCCAGAGCAACCAAACTAAGAAGATGCATAGATAGAAAGAGAGAGAGAAAGATATTTATTTTAAGGAATTGATTTAGGATTCTGTGGGAGTCCTATTATCAAGTTGGAATACTACCAGGCAGACTGGAAACTCAGGGAAGGGCTCTTTGTAGGAAGAATCCCTTCCTTCTCGGGGGAAATCTCAGTCTTTAATCTTAAGGCTTTCAACTGATTGGATGAGACCCACCCACAGGATCAAGTATAACCTGTTTTACTATACTGATTTAAACTCAGCCACATCAATGTTTATAGCAGCTCAATTCACAAGAGCTAGATTGTGGAATTGACCTAGATGCCCTTCAACAGGTGAATGGATAAAGAAACTGTGGTGTATATACACAATGGAATATTATTCAATCATAAAGGAGAATAATAGTATGGCATTTGCAAATAAATGGATGGAATTGGAGAATATCATGCTAAGTGAAATAAGCCAATTCCAAAAAACCAAAGGCTGAATGTTCTCCCTGATAAGTGGATGATGATACATAATGGGGGTGGGGGATGAGGGGTGAGAGAAGAGTGGAGGAACTTTAGATTACGTAGAGGGAAATGGGGGGGTAATGAAAGATGGTGGACTAGACAGACATCATCACCCTATGTACATGTACAGTTACACGAATGGTGTGAATCTACATCGTGCACAACCATAGAAACGAAAAGTTGGACCCTACTGGTGTACAATGAATCAAAATGCAGTCTGTAAAAATAAAAATAAAATAAAATTTTAAAAAAGCAATGCTAATCACACCTTTGAAAAATCACCTCATTGCCACATTTATCTAAGCTGCTTTTTGACCAGACAACTGGTCAAAAAATGTGATCAAACAGAATTCAGCATGCCCATCCCAGGTGCTCAGCTTCCATTCGGTAGAGTGGCGTAGTGCTTTGGAGCAGCTGATGAGGCTCTTTTCAGATCTCTCCAGGTGCGATCACTCCATGTTGAAATACACACTGCAGGGTAGAACGTCGGGTGTCCAAGGGCTCAGGTTTCTGGGAGGGACTTGGAGTGGAACCGTCCGTCCGTCACTGTTCCTCTGCAGGAAGACATTCCGGCGTTTTTGGAACAGTTGACGCTGTCCTCTCTGCACCTGACTGTTCCCTTCCGGGTTCCTGTCTGAAGGCGGCACCTGGATTGTCAGGTACCACTGCAGACTAGGTCTCTGCCCCGAAAGTCACGCGCAACTTCATAAAAGAATGCTTCCTGGCATTTTCAAGCCTGTCGCCCTTGAGTCCGTGAAAGTCAGGTGTACATTGAGAACGGGTTTGCACCTCAGCCTTTTTGGTTGAATTTGGGGTTGATGTGGAACTGACATTCGGAGAATAACTCACTTGCCCTTACCATCCGTTCCCTGCTCGCTCCGGAGTGTGTGTGAGTGTGTGTTGGGGGACGAGGGTAAGTAGGTCCAAATGGCTAGTACGCTCGGCTCCGGCTGGACTCCTGTTTATTGGGTCTGGGCCATTTTAAAGTGGAAGGCTAGTATGTGCAATCGGTCGTTTCAGCAACGCCGCCTTTGGGAGGGAGGTGGACTCCGAGTGACGGTTGCTGCCTGGATGTTAGTGCTTAGGTGGCTTGGCCGTCCGAGTCTGATGCTTCGTCTGTGATGTTGATGATTGGCGTTGGGGACATGGATGGTGTTCTCCAGCCGAATCTCTGCTCAGATTCAGAGCATCCCCGCAGGCCTCTGCTGCTAGGTGAGCTGACGAGCAAATGGGGCTTCCTCTCCTCGGGCCTCAGCGAAGAGATGGAACGGCCAGCTGTCTGACTCTGAGCCTCTCTGAGCAGGAACCTGCCCTTCTGCCTGCCCCGCCTAGCCCACATTTGTGAAGAGGGTACCGAGCCCTGGAAAGGTCACGTGTGGTTCCTTCCTTCAGCCTCCACAGCTCTCCAGCTGGAAGTGTCCTGTCCTGGAAATCCATCACGGTGACTCAGGATGCGTGTCTGCAGAGGCAACATGAGAAGTGGAATAACCTGCTGGGGGCACTCGGGAGGCCGAGGCAGGAGGATCAGGAGTTCAAAGCCAGCCTCTGCAACCTAGTGAGGCCCTGAGCAACTCAGTGAGACCCTGTCTCTAAACAAAATATAAAAAAGGGCTGGGGATGTGGCTCAGGGGTTAAGCACCCTGGGTTCAATCCCTGCTGAAAGAAAGAAAGAAAAAGAAGGAAGGAAGGAAAGAAGGGAGGGAGGGAGAGAGGGAAGGAGGGAGCGGGGAGGGGGGAGAGAGAGAGAGAAAGAATAACCTTATAAAATTGTGGAACATGGTGATGCACATCTGTCATCCCGGCATCTGGGGAGGTTGAGGCAGGAAGATCTCAAGTTCAAAGTCAGCCTTAGCAACTTTGTGAGACCCCCAAGCAACTTAAGCAAAATCCTGCCTCAAAATTTAAAAAAATAAATAAAAGTTAAAAGAGCTGGAGATGTAGCTTGATGATGAAGCACCTCTGTGTTCAAACCCCAGCACCAGAAAGTATTTTTAGAAAACTTGTCCTGATCAGTTGTCTCATTTTCCAGAAAATAAAAATGTAACCCAGAAGGATTAAGTTCCTTCCCCAAGTGAGTTAGTGGCAGGGTGGGGCAAGAATCCAGGTCCTTTGGAGTCAGAGTGTTAGCCTTTAATAGAAAGTAGCCGGGAGGGAAGGGTTTGGATGGCCAGCAGAGAGGAAATCTGGGATTTTCCCTCATTTTCATTGATGTAGAAAAGTTGAAACTTAGGGGCTCTTTGACCCTTCCTGGTACTTATTGTTTCATTCTTTCTTGACATTTCTGGAGGGGAAAACTCTTGCTATATTTCTATCCTGTGGAAACTCATTTTTAAGTTGGTTTGAAATTAGCCTGTCCTCTGATTCACTGGGATAGAGTTCAAATAAATCCCCTCTGAGGGGGAAAATCTGGGAGAAAAGGTTTTCTCATCTGCGTGGATCAATTCCAGGATTCTGCTTCAGTTGAGTTGTTAGTTTTCCCGTCAGCGTGAGCTAGTCAATTAAACCTCTTCTCAAATTGGCCATAAATTTCGATAAAGATGAAAGAATTTCCATTTAGCAAACAATTTCTGTCAAGGAATCTAATAATGCAGTGTTATAAAAGTGATTCTCGCCTACTCACCTGAATGAATATGTTCAGTGTGGTTTTTGTTTTGATTTGATTTTCTATTTCATATATATATATACATATTTTTGTATTATATATATGTTTTGTATTTTATGTTTATTTATATTTTTTATATTTTGTATTTTTGTGTGTATATATATTTATATATATTTATATATTTACATATATGTAAATATATATTTATATATTTATATAAATATATAAAAATTATATATTCATATATATTTAAATATATAAAATATATATTCATATATTTACATATTCACATATATGTAAATATATATTTACATATATGTGAATATGTAAATATATATGAATATATATATATATTTTTTTTTCCCCCCCCTCCAGAAATGGCTGGAGTGTGAAATCAGGTAGAATTGCTCAGAGACACATGAGGGGATTTCTTTTTCTTTCCCATGCTGGGGATGGAACCCAGGACCCTGCACGTGCTGGCCAAGCACTCTGCTACTGAGCCACAGCAACGGCCCCAACAGAGGAACATTTTATAGGACATTTCTACCACTAGTTCAGTGGTGTCTTAGATAAAATCTGATGGGTACAGTCACACACTTTTCTGTGAAAGAGACATGACTGGTTTCCGGCCGTTCTGACACGCGTTGTCTTACGCTTCAGACAGCATTTGCAAATGTCTTGTAGCTTTGCTGGGACCTGCCTGGGAGCCACATGCACGCAGCCCTGTGCACTCAGCACAGTAGGAATAACCTGCTCCAAGAGGGCCATCGAGGTGTGCGCCAAGCGGAGGATGGTCACCGGTGCTGATCTGGAGCTGAGAGGTGACCCCACCAGATGACCTGGGGCGGATGGTCCTGCGGAGCGTGTGGTCTAGCACAGGAGATGTGGCAGAAAGGAGAGAGGAGAGGAGGTGTAGGTGAGGATGACAGTGTGAAATTGTGAGCATTGGTCATGGCAGGGCAGGTTTCTCATCCCCGGACCAGGATCATGGGGGAAACAGCCCTGGATCTGCAGATTCAGAAGGTTCTAGAAATCCACTTATCCAAGTTTTGTTCCGTGGTCTCTGTAGATTGAGCAGGAGCTCTGCAGGGAGTCAGAGAGCATCTGTGGCCTTCTGACAGGGGTCCGAGAGTGTCCCCGGGCTCTCTGCATTATTTTTTATTATTATTTCTTAATTTATTTTGCAGTGCTGGGGATTGAACCCAGGGCCTTGTGCTTGCAAGGCAAGCACTCTACCAACTGAGCTATATCTCCAGTCCCGCGCTCTCCTTGCATTTTGCTAATTAAACATCAGGGGCTCTTGACAAAGACAGTGAGCCCCTTGGCACATGGCGGCTTCTTCTGATCTTCTTTCCTGGCGATCTTCAGGATTGACTGCAGGATACGACGGATTGTTCAGGTATAAGCAGCGCAAGCAGACTCTGCAGCATTCAAGCCAAAAACGGGTGACCCACATCTCCTCGATGCTTAGCCCAACTCGAGGTGGACTCGCTGCCTGTCTTCAGAAGCCAGGGCACCCGCTTCTCCCTGTGCCCTCCAGCAGGCAGATAATTAGGCAAAACCTGAGGCCGTTGGAGGGCAGCCAATGCTAAGGCGCCAGAGCAGGACACGGTTTGGGTGAGCTCCCTCCAGGGGGCGAAATGCTGGTGAGAAAGGACAGAGTGACCAGTCTCACCCGGAGGCGAAGCTCACGGAGGGCGTGCGCGTCTTCATGGTAAAGACAAGGGAGAGTGTTCCAGCACACACTGTTCCAGGAGATAATAGTCATCAGGGATATCTTCTGTAGTTGGTTCCATACATGTCAGGCTCCTGTCTGCCTTTGTGTGTGTGTGTGTGTGTGAGACAACACAATATAGCTCAGTATATCCTGTATATGTGTGTATTTATATATGTGTATATATTTATACACACACACGTATATCATATATTGTTTCAGTCGCCTCTTTCATTGCTGTGACCAAAAAACCCGATAAGAATAATTAGAGGAAGAAAATTTTATTTGGGGGATCGTGGTTTCAGAGGTCTCGGTTCACAGATGGCTCTTACTCTGAGCCCAAGATGAGGCAGGACATCATGGCAGAACAGTGTCCCAGAGGAAAGCAGCTCGGGACCTGGCAGTTAGGAAGCAGAGAGAGAGCTGCACTCACCAGGGACAAAATACGAACCCCCAGGGCACATCCCAGTGACCCAGCTCCTCCACCACACCCTCCCTGCCTACAGTTACCTCTCAGGGGATCAGCACACTGATCAGGGTAAGTCTTCCCTAACCCCGTCATTTCACCTCTGTGCTTTCTTACATTGTCTCACACGTGAGCTTTTGGGGACACCTCACATCTAAACCATAACATATATCAATATCTGTATCTGTATCTGTATCTACACACACACACACACACACACTCACACACACACACAATACGAAAACACATTTCCGCTGCAAATCTGATACTGTCTTACCTGGACTTTCTCACTATTCTCAGGAAGGTTCTGCTGGTCACTTTTGTAAGTTTTCAAGTGAAATAAGAGAATTGGTATCCCCAGGGTTTTGCCTGCAGTATCTTAGTCAATTGTCACTAGGAGATAACGATTCCTATTATCTTGATTACACAGATGAGGAAACCGAGGCACAGAGAAGTTCAGTAAATCGTGCCAGATCACCCAGTGTACATCTCTTTCTGAATACCACGCTCTTCACGTGTTGGCTTTCTTCATTGAGCTCAAGACTCCCTGAGAGCAGATGTCTAGTTCATACTTAGATCATGTATGCTTTTTATAAGTACCTGCTCCATGGCTCACACTGATTTAATGATTGAATAGCTATTTTTAAAGATGACATGTTACAAGACCAAAGTATATATTGCAATTTTTGTGCAGTACTGAACATAATAATTTACATGAAATGGAAAAAGCAGCTGGCCTTTTCTAATTTCCTTCTAGCTCTCATACCCAGTAACTCAGTGGACTTTTACAAAGCATGCATTGAGTTGGAGGGCACGATCGTTCCTGTTTTTGTAACTGAAAATCTGAAAAAAAATGTGATTTACCGGTTGTGACATGATTGTAACCGTTCTTAATTATAAACGGCTTGCTGTGCAACAGGGAAATCTTTAGTCAATTCTAGTATCTGGAAATCCAGAACCTCCTCAAGATGCATCTTTAGCACAGGATCACAAAACTAGAAACTCAAAATAAAGATAAAGGCATGAATGTGCTATTGAACTTAAACACTGAATGAAAGAGGACAGAAAACAGGCCCTAATAGCACCATGTGTCAACATGGACAGGAAAGCACCAGAGCAATTGGAAGAGGAAAAACATCGTAGCTTTACATGTGTTTGTTAGAAAAAGAAAGAAAGAAAAGAAAAAAGAAAGAAAGAAAAACAAGAAAAAAATTGAAAAATAAAGGAGCTACAAAAAATTTCTCAAGGATGGAAATACAGAGCAGGATGTGGGGAACTCGAATCTGGAAACTCTCCCTGTCATTACTGGGAAGAGAAGAGAAAGCAGAGCAAGCTTTTCCAGGCCCTTCGAAGTTGATCTGTAGCATCCACCTTCCCTACGCTGCTTCGTGGAGGCCCCTGTGAAGTCCTTGTTGATGAGTCAGATAAAATAAAACAGGGACAGAAAATGGGATCACACTCTAACAGTAAAATCAACTTTAAAAACACAACAGAAATGACCTCCGATGGTCTAAGAAACAGGGGCAGATAGGACCGTAGCGGAAGTGGGTAAAATGGACTGTCCAGTGAAGTTTCCAGAGAGCTTCCCGTGGTACAGACCCGAGTGGTGGTTCTCTTCCACAGGCACCAAAATCACCAGAGCACCTGTTAAAACACAGATGACTCTTTCTGTTCCCATAGCCTTTGATTCTGAAGAGAAGGGTGAGACCCGAAATTTGCATTTCTGGGTCCCCTGAAAAGCTCCGTCAGAACCTGTCATGGTTTGGGCTTGTGTGGAAGACTTGGTCACTAACTTCTGACACTGAGAAGTGGTGCTGAAACCTTTAGAATGGGGCCCACGGGAAGGGAGTGGGGTCCTTGGGGGTGCACCCTTGGGGACCTCTGACTCTTCTTCTCTCTTTGCTTCCCCAAGCCCCAGGGTGAGTGGGTTGTCTGTGATGCATTTCTGCCAGGAGATACCAGGTTGCCCCAGACACAGAGCAGCAAGGCCAAGTGACCATGCACGGAAACCTCTGAAACCATGAGCCAAAATAAACCTTTCCTCCTTTGCATTGATTTATGTCAGGCATTGTGTCACAGCAATAGAAATCCACTGGAATGACCCTGCTAGAGGATAAGAGCTCCCAAATCAGCCACCCAAGGGCAGAGAGCGAGGTCTCTCCCTGTTCACATGGTGTCTGAGTTTACTTCTTTACTGTAGAGGTGAGCATTGTGCACTTGTGGAAAAAGCAGGAACAGCTAGTCCACTTGGACCTTAGATTGTGGAAAGGTATCTGTCCAAATTACTAAAACAGGGGAGCTGGGGATACACTCAGCTGCTCCAGTGCTTGCCCGGCATGCATGAGGCCCCAGGTTTGATTCCCAGCACCGCAAAGAAAAAAATAAAGTTACAGAATAAAAAGGTTAAGTTACTTACAAATTACTAAAATATGGATTTAGATATGGATTATCAGGGAGACTTTTAAAATGCCTTCCCTAAGTTCACATTTTTATAAGGTAGAAACATTTGGAGAGAAATAAAATGAGAGCTATTAAATAAAAGGCTTTAACATGTAACATATTTTATTAAAGTTGTTATGGGTAATGGGAGTCGAAGTTTAAATCTTCAAACTGTGTTCCTAATGGGACATGAATATATATTTTCCTTCCCCATCTCAAGTGGTACCCTAAAGATGGTGAATAATGGGGATTTCAAATCTCAGGGAGCACTTTATCAGTCACAGATTAAATCTGAATTCTGAAGAAAGTGTTTGTTCATGTAGTGTACATGTATTCATATATATATATTTATATATGTATATATAGTGCTTTATAAAGCACTTTGTAAATTTCCCATTTACTTCGGTGGAAATGAGACATTTTAATAGAGTACAATAGGAAAATGCCTATATGGGCCATTTGAAAATGTTCTTCCTAGAGTAGAAGAAAGCCCAGGGACATAGTGCACAGCGCTTGGACATGGCTTTTCTGTTAGTATGTCCTCTGGGTTGTCCCTACCCCCACGAGCAGTGAGACCTGCCTGGTGCCATTCGCTCAGACAGTACTCGCTGTCATTTCTGAGTAAACACCAGTGTGACTGAGCCGCGTGGACAGTTCAGCCGTACAGGACTGGCACTGTAAGTCAGCCTAGTGGAGATGGCGGCATCGACTGTCAGCATGATTGTTGTTGATTCTCAAGTGACCCCTGCAGTCTGCTCTCCTGGATGAGGGACAGGCCTCCTGGGTGGTTGCATGGGACCAGGGGGTGTACCCGCTTCCTGTAACATCGGGGAGGGGAGGCAGGGTGGGGATTGCATTGCACGGGAAAAGCGTCACCTTTTCGCTACTCAGGTGACCTACCTATGGCTGTCTGATTTCACCTGGCACTGTGAACTATGACCTAGATCATCCAAGTGAGGGGTGACGGGTACGCACGCACAATTCTCTTACTTCTTCTGCACATTTGAAAATGTTCACAACAAAACGGTGGGAAAAGGACTGAGAGATCAAATAGGCCCCACAGGCCAACTTCCAGATTCCAATCGGAGCTCTCCTGGCATGACCCTGGGCAAGTCCCTTAAACCCTCCATGCCTGTTCCCTCGCCTCTGGCATTGGAACGAAATTGAAGCGAACCAGTGTTACCAAAGTTCACAGGAGAGGGACTGGCGTGGAGAAGCCCTGGGTGGTGCCTCTGTGTCCAATTATAAAATAAAAGTGCACCTACCCTTTGGTAAGTGTTGTTTTTTCTTCAATTGCACAAAATTAAATCCAGAAACTCTTCAAAAGGATTATTTGATTCAATTCTCTTAGTTCTGAAGTGGCCGTTCAGACAGGCCCATGAGAATTCTCAGCTAGTTAATATCAGAGCCAGATCAATACACTGAATTTTCTAATTAAAAATCCCTATTATTATATGCAAGAATTTCTCCTTTGGTTATGACCTGGAAGAGAATTAGTAGTGTTTTTTTTTTTTTTTTTTGTGCTGTTATGCCTTTTCTGCTTAACTTAATTAATTCACATTGTTTGATGCTTTTCCATAGATTAAAATGTTTGAATTTTCACAAATGTGACTGAACTTCATGAGCTGATGTACATATTATTCTTGGCTATAATTCAGGTTAATGAGTGGAATTGTCTCAATTTTACTTCCTATAGAGTCTTTTTAAGATATGATAGAAATTTTTTTAAAAAGAAAACTTGTTTTATACAAATCAGTCCATTCTTCTTTTGGGTGCCGAGAAAACAAAAATTTGAATTTAAGGACTTGCCTTAGGCTTGGACGCTGATCAAATACATCATCCCCAATATTGTCTCATATGATAGTTCAAAGTTGCAATGAATTAATTTCATACTTACCATGTACTTGAAAATGAAAGCGACATGAACTTGAAATATACAGTGATTCTGATCTTCACAACGTATCATGGAAACCATAAGGTTGATAACATCTCTGCATTTCCAAATGATGTATTGGCATTTAAAAAAAGAAAACAGGGCTTCCAACAAAAGGTTATCCTTTACCTGCAAACACTTCATCGAAGGTAACTCAAATGGCTTATGAGAAATAGTTTTAAAAAGTAACCCATTATATGTCATCATCCACTTATCAGGGAAAACATTCGGCCTTTGGTTTTTTGGGGATTGGCTTATTTCACTTAGCATGATAGTGTCCAATTCCAAAATGCAGTCTGTAAAAAATAAAAATAAATAAATAAACAATTTAATATTTTAAAAAATCACAATTTTACAACATAGGAAAATAAAATTCTACTTCAGAAAAAAAAAAAAGTAACCCACATCACTCACAAGAAATGGTTGTAATTACTGAGTGGGTGGTAAGAAGGGAAGCCCTTGGTGGCTGCCCATTCTTGGAAGGAAGACATTGCCCTGATTTTGGAGAATTAGTTTATTTCCAGCTGCTATGCTGAATCTCTGGAAGATGAGCAATCGCTTTCAGTGACAAAACTGTGAAGTTTTAATAAAGGAACCTACTGGTATTGGCCCGAGGCAAAGGCACTGTGGCTTGAAGTCCCACCCCATGAATATTCAAAAGCTTAAATCTGGGCACTTTCTTGCCCCTCCTGGAAAGAGTTTCTTCCCTCCGATGAAGATGGTTCAAATATGCATACATACAAACACACACCTTAGAAGAAAAATGATAGTATTTTTCCTAGTTTGAAAATATTACTATGCTATAATAAACTAAATGAAATTTTCATATCGGATGGATGGATGTATCTCAGAGAAACTCTTCATTCCCTTGTCAAATATTCTAACAGGATAACTTAAATGTAAACCCAGTCATTTATGGATGGCTCCCTACTTGATATTGAGTTGCAGAGAAAAGTTTCACATTTTAATAACTGTTTCTACTTGCTTCAGAACAAAAAGTAGCATATCTCTTTGGGAAAAACCCCAGACCACCCTCCTAAGTAGTGATTCTTACTTAGACCACAGAGGTTGAGTTTTAAGACAAAGCATCACAAAGGCAGTCTTAATGTTTGTTGGTCAAACCGTAGAAAATGCAGATTGCATTTATAAACAGGCAAAAAGGAATTTTCTTGGTAAAACTCACCATTCCTTTTAGAATAAGGAGTCCATCCACAGTTCTGTTCTCCTTTGAAACCTTGAAAGGGTCCCAAATTTACAGACCTCGTAGGTGCACATTAGAATCATCTGGGGAACTTTGAAGTCGCGGATGTGTGGTCCCCACTCGTCGTTTCTGATGATGATTTGCTTGGTAAGGGTGCAACCTGTGCACCAGGTCCTTGTAAATTGCTGCAGTGTGACAACTACTGAGAGTCAGTCCCCACAGTTACAGCCATCGTACGAAGTTCCCCTGAGACTTGTGCTAAATTTTCAGACCAGGCTTCTTTCCCATTCTGTAAAGTGAACACTCATTGCAAAGCTTTTCCAATATTAATTAATCACTGCCCAATGCACGGTCCCCAAATTATTCCTTATGGCAAAAGCCTACCTGTGTTGACATCTTTAATTATCACGGTCTAAAGAAGGTGACCTTTTCTCTGGACAGGTCATTGTTGAAGTAAATCATTAGCATTGTCTGTCATATTTGGCCCGTGTTATAATTAGGACCGCAGTTCATTAACACAAAACGCACTATCCAGTCCAAAGACCCCGTAAGCGTTTTCAGGACCTTGCAATCGCGCACCTTACAGGTGAGGAAATTTGGTTTCCAGCTGTGCAGGACGTGACCATGATTCTGATGGGAAGACTTCGGTAGTTGTGCAGACCTCAAAAAAAAAATAAAATCCAAATAATATACGTTATTTAAAAGTTCCCATCCTGAAGGGGATTACAGGCAAAGCAGTTTACAAAATGCTCATCTTGGCCAGACGCAAGTAGTAATTGGAAAGGAAAAAGAAAAACCAGTCAGGAGTCATTTTAATTGTATATTGTTTGGGCAGTTTTATTCTGGCTTTTGTTATGTTTTTAATAGTGACAGCTGCATCCAGAATTTCTTGTTTCTGTAACAAGCGCAATTTCCTTCTCCTCAAAGCTCTGCGTAGTTGTAACCTGGTCTTTTGTTTTCCTGCTTTGATTGAGGAAATTAATTTTTTTTCCCTGTCACTAGACGGATAAAAGACAAATACTAAAAGGTGTCAATTGCATTCATTTTTTTAAAAATATATATAAGGTGAAGAAAGCAACCAATCTTGTGGTCTGCCTTCAACTAATTTTAGATATGATTTTATTTTTCTGACCACCCATGGACTTGTCAGAAATTAATTAAATGCTCCATTTCTTTTATCTAATTGAGACCGTTTCTACTGCCGATGAATCATTTCCTCAGGAAAGTGCTTTGTGAGTGTTTACTTGCATAAAGCCTTTTTTTTTTTTTTTTAAACCCTTTTCTTGTGGTAGAGGCTTTTGAGACACTCAGCAGCTGGGAGGTGTTCCCTCTTGAAGGTCAGTCTCTTCCTTTTTTGAACGTAGAGCATGAAGATGTACTTGACCCCAAGCTTCAAAGCACAGAAGCCAGCCTTCCCCAGCAGGTCCAATTTTGCATCAAATCAATAAAATGACAGGGTGGGAAAGAAGCGGGGTGGGAATTGGATTCAGGTGAGGGTCAGTCCGCCCACAGAAGAGCGCCCCTGTTTTCCGAATGGACTATTTGAAGCACTGACCTTCAGAGCCACTGACAGCTTCTGACGATTTCCTCAGCCAAAGCAGCAAGCCCAGACCACCTGTCGGAGCCAGGTGCGGAAATAAGTGGAGCTGGCCAGGTGGATAATAACGGGTGGCCAGAGAAGCCAGTCAGGACTTCGGAGAGAGAGTAAGCGATAATGTGGCTCCCTGAGATCGTCAGCCCTTAACACGGTTCCAGCCGCTTCCTGCCAGTGCTGCAAGAGTTCCCCATGTTCTAGAAGAAGAAGCTGTGAATCTGGATTTTCTCGTAAACGTTGGATGATAGGAAAGAAGACTCCAGAAATGCACTCGGTAGCTGGGGGCCAGATCTAGCAAGAGATTTTAACCATGTTATAGTTAAGATTCTCCAACTTTTTTGTAAAAAGGAGGGAGGAGCAACAACCCATAGAAATAGAGAATGTTTGGGGTGATGGCAAGGTCCCCTGGAGAAAGCAAGAAGGGCATTTTTATCAGCTCCGAACTCCAGGTTGGAACACTGACCCCAGGGAGGGTATCAGCTCTGCACATGCTAAGGACCTGGTCTCACCACCCAAACGCTCTCAGACCTGGAACCTGGGCAGTGATCACAACAAAATCAGAAAACCTGCAGCAGCCTGTTAGAGAATATAAATCCCAGGCCAGGCTGTACTAAGTTTCCAAAGACAACCAAAGAACCTAAGTAACTTACTTTCTCATGTCACTAACTAGTGACAGGTAGACTCTTATCTCTCCATTGAATTCACTACAAAACATTTTGAAGCATATTTTTTTCAATGCTTCTTTCATTATATGGAGAATTTTTAATAATGTAATTCATGGCATGACTCATCAACGGGCTTCATGCTTTATCTGCTCTGGCTGTTAATGACAGATGAACCATTGTGCAACATTTACTAAATGATACCACCCTTAAAAATACAGTTTGTTCAGGCTCTGAAGGAATATCATCAGTGTGAAAGCTTGATATTGTTATCATAGTTGAATTGCAAAATAAAGAAAGGGGGGGTGTATCCTAAAAGTAACTGTTAACAAGGTGAAATTATATGTGACTTTTAAAAGTATTTTCTTCTAAATTTTTTACATAGCTATATATTAATTTCAATTTAAATGTAGAACCACCAAAATAAATTATTATTTTAATATCCAGTTGACATCAGATGAGAAAGTTCTTTTAGACAGTGTAGAGCTGGAAAGCCAGCCTCTCCTATTACAAGGTTCATGGCTCAGATCCCTGAACAAAATAAAATAGAAACAGATTAACGAGAGAACAGTCTACAGACTTATTTCATATAGGTTTTAGATCACATGGAAGACTTCAGAAATGAAGGCCCAGAGAAATAGGGAAGACTTGTCTTTTTATGCTTAAGTTGGCTGGAGAATGAACAGCTGTGTGTAGATAGGATTGAACCTAAGTTACAATCGAATGGTAGCAAACTGGGGGAATTTAGCATGGCCCCTTGTTCCGACGTGTCTTGGAGTCTCTGTGTCTTTGTTCCTTCCTTCGGGGCCCAAGGGGTGCCCCTCTGGAGTAAGGGTCTTATCATCTATTTAGACAGTCAGCAAATTCTTACAGGGTTTCCTTCAGGAGAGCATGGTGGGATGAGATGAGAGAGATCTTCTTGCTTCTGCTGCCTTCTGAAGTGTCAAGGCGCCATATTTGGGGGTGGTGTGTCCTGAACCCCATAAATAGTATCATCTGTGAAATGGAATAGCGAGAAGTAATGAAATAGATATCGAAAGAAAGAAAGAAAGATGACACATGTATATACATGCAGGTTTGGGATTCTGCCAGACCTTGGTTTTACTTCCATTCTATTATCTATGCCAATTGTCTTGAGGAAGGAACTTGGCCTTTCTCACAGTCTCAGGTTTTTGAGCTGTGAAATACCTTCTTCATCATGAAATTGTGACTGTGCATGCAATAAGCTCAGCATGGACACAGGTTCCATCGGTGTCAGCTCTAGCATGACCATGATGAACTGCCTCATTCCTGCCAGAAGAAGTTGTGGTAACAGTAGCATTAGCCATCTAGTGATTCCAGCAACCAACATTCCTAATCCAAACGGGTGCCCACTCTTTGCCACATGATTGTTGTCGAGATTTCACAATGATCCTATAAAAAAATAAGTCTTATTAATAAGTATTATTCTAGTTCCCTTTAGAAAGTAAGACCCATGAAACTTAAGTACTTCTTTGAACATCTCATGCTAGAAACAGGAGCTGGGATTTCAATCCGAACTTTTATGACCTCGAAACTGTGTTCTGTAGACAAATCAATGTGTAGCCTCAGGAAATGACGTGACCCTATCAACTAAGAGCCAAACGGGGAGCTGTTGGGGCCAGAGACGTTTCTCTACCTGTTCGACAGTCAGGGAATTGAATGTCATACCAAAGAAGAACCCGGGAGTGAAAAAGGAAGATGGCGTCTCTTAACCTGCACCTGCAGAGAGGCAAAGCCCAGGAACCTTCAGTCCAAAGACAACACAAGTCAAATAGTGTTCAACCCAGACACAAAGCTGTTTTATATTCTCCATGCGAAAGGAGGCCAGAAATATGCCAGACGGAGCCAGCGAGGGCTTGTTCAGTCTTGAACCAAACCCCAGTGTTGGGATTGAGGGTAAAACAGAGAAGAGATGAAATGTTTAAGAGCAGAAAGAAAACGTGCAATAATCATATAATTGGGGACATCTATGACCTTTAATTTAAAGTATCTTAAGTTAAAATATTAAAATATTTTATCAAGGTTTAGGAGACTTTTGAGGTATGAAAATCCCTAAATTCAAATATCTCTAGCATGTTTTTTTGAGGGGATGGTACCCAAAAATTTGGAATACCATATTTTTTTTTTCACCACAAAGAAATGAAGTTAACTCTCCACATTATATTTACTCACTGTATAGTGAGAAGTCCATTCTCTAAAAGCCATGTGGCAATGCAGAGTAGATATTGGGCCTGCGTGTAGAACTCTTTACCCCAGGCGCTTGGGGGATGCAGTTTAAAATGTACCTCAGCAACATCACAAGATGTGAGGTCAACCTTTGGGACCTCCTAGAAAAATCGAAACCTCAAATGTTCCTCCTTCAACACCAAGAGCAAATTTTGTAATTAAGAGTGTTCACAAGCCAAGTCCGGTGATGCACACCTCTAAACTCAGAAAGTGGCTCAGGAGGCTGAGGCAGGAGGATCACAAATTCAAAGTCAGCCTCAGCAACTTAGCAAGGCTGTAAGCAACATAGTGAGACCCTGTCTCTAAACAAAATATTAAAAAGGGCTGGGGATGTGGCTCAGTGGTTAAGGGTCCCTGGGTTCAATCTCCAGTACAAAAAAAAATTTTAAAAAAAGAGCATTCACCAAGCTTATTCAGAAACACGGATTTTCATAAAGTTGTCTGGGAACTGTAGAGAAAGCCAACAGATTCAAACCAAAAATATAACCACCAAGAACTGAGCCCAGATCAATACAATTATCAGCAAGCAGTGAGCCGACACAGAGTATTGACCTTGATTTCATGTTACTGTGTGTACACATTAGATTCTTCATCGTGGCCCTGAACCCACCACGGCCTGCACGCACCTTCCCGTGAACAGAATTCACTTTTTGTTTGTGTGGGAGCAAAGAGGGTAATTGCAGAAAGAACGTTGGGAATCCCCCTGTTATTTTCTGTTCTTTGACAATAGCAAATTGTTTAGTCTCCAGGAAAATTGCGCTCCATCTGAGCAATTTCCATCCATTAAATATTTGACTGATCAGTTCAATGAAATGAGGACTGCACCCTAAGACAGCATAAACAAAGCAATCAGGAGACTCCTTGCAGAGGCCACCTGGCTGGACCTTCACACAGTTACACCCTCCGAGGGAATGAAGAACCCCATCCAGCTGGGTGGTTCTTGGGCTTCGCTCACGCCCGGCGCTTGGGGGATGCAGTTTAAAATGTACCTCAGCAACATCACAAGATGTGAGGTCAACCTTTGGGACCTCCTAGAAAAATTGAAACCTCAAATGTTCCTCCTTTAACACCAAGAGCAAATTTTGTAATTAAGAGTGTTCACAAGCCAGTGTGGTGATGCCCACCTCTAAACTCAGAAAGTGGCTTTACCCACCTAAAACCCAGTCTCAGATAATCAGCGTCTTAGACTCCTGTTTGTGACTAAATGTGAATCTCTGTCTGTTTTCCTATTCTGGGATTGGGGCAGGGGGTACCTTATATATTCCATGTATAAAATTGAATAATTCTGAATATAGTTTCAAAGGAAAAGAAAGTCAATCGAATTGACCTTCAGCCTTGGGAATATATACTGCACAATTATTTTGAATCTGTTTCACAGGTAACCTTGAAATTAAGGGAAGTAGATGACGTATTTTGTTCTTCTGTGGTTTTATTTTATTCTGTTGGAATTGAGTGGAACATCAAAGTGGCCTGAGCCAGGGTCGGGAGAGGTGGAAGAGAGTTGTTTTTGTTGGATTCTGGTACGTATGTCTCCCAGGATTTAGAGGAATCAGAAGCTTTTCTTCATTTCATTAGCTTGAGCACTGTTCCATAAAATAATGCTCGATTCCTTAAATGCTTCTAGAATAACTCTGAATCCATCTGGGTCTGATTCTTTGAGTAGCAACTCTTGGACAGCTTTCTATCTGCCAACTGACTTCTCTAGAAGTCAGTTCTATCTGTTGCCTTTGGCATGAGGTTTTTTTTTTTTTTTCAAATTTAGTTGAGACAAATAATCTCTTTTGATTCTTTTTCTGTGTCTCTTTGATTCTTTTTCTGTGTCTCTTGCTATTTTTGGTTTGGGGCTTTTATTCCTTTTTATATGAGATGGTTTCACTACTTATGTCTTTATACTTATCTTTGAATTAGATTTGTTAGTTAACCACTATTCTGCTGTCTAGTTGACTTATCTTTATTTTCCTCCATTCTTTTTTTGGTGGTGGTTCTTGATTAATACACTTAATACATTTATTTTGTTATGTCGAGTCATGAAGTTTCCCCTGAACATTGCTTTCTGGTATCAGATAAATTTTGTGTGATATTTTTGTCATTTTGAAATTATTGGGTAGTTTTTATTCTAATTTTATCTTTGATCATTTTTAATTTCCAAGTGTTTTTTTTTTATTTCCAGTTTCTAATTATTCTTGTCTTCTATGTAGAAATTTACTGAGTGTGTGTGTCTAATGAAGTTGGTCACTATGACTGCTAGGTGCACATATGGAAAGGTGTTAGTCTCTCTGTACAGTGTACAGAGGTGTATATTTGTAACCAAGCAGATGTTGCTTAGAATGACATTATTTAGGAGTCCTATGGACTTAATTTTAATCCTATGTTCTTAATTTTTTTACAGAATAAAATATACAAATTAATAGTACCTAATCATAAGTCATTTAAGTATATATCTCATATATTTCCTCTTCTGTTTGCTTTGTGAATGTTGCTGTATTATTGTTATATATGTTAATCACTATGAGATATTTTTGTGAATTGGATGCTTTATCAGCATAAAGACCTCCTCCCCCCTCCCCCTCCTCCTCTTCTTCTTCTTCTTCTTCTTTTCTTTTTTTGCTTTGGTTTTTGCCTTACCTAATCCTATCAATAGCCAGGTGTGGTGGTGCATATCTGTAATCACAGTGGCTGGGGAGGCTGAGGCAGGAGGATTGCCGGTTCAAGGCCAGCCTCATCAACTTAACGAGACCGTAAGCAATTTAGCAAGAACCTGTCTCAAAATAAAATAAGAATGGCTGGGGATGTGGCTCAGTGGTAAAGCCCCTTTGGTTTAAATCCCTGGTACAAAAAAAAGTATATGTATTTATGGGCTGGAGTTGTGGCTCAGTGGTGAAGTGCTTGTCTAGCACAGGTGAGGTCCTGGATTCACTCCTCAGCACCACATAATTAATAAATGAATAAATAAAATAAGGTCGAGTTCTTTTAAAATGCTAAGACGTAATGGTGAACCCCGACTTCTTCTGGCATTTACCTTCGCTGAATATGCAATTGTCCCTCCCTTGGTTTATGATGGTGTGTGACTTTGTCACTTAGGAATCGAGTGGGCTTTTCCTTATGACTTTGGGGTTTTGTCTCTCTTCCTGGTATTTTCACATTTCATTTCTATAAAATACTTTCTAATTGTCAGATTTCCATCAAGCTTCCCATTTGGGTGGTTTTAAAAAAAACACTGCACTTATGGTTTGTGATTATTTACCTGTTGGAGGTCTTGCTCCCGAGCACATGGAAATCCTTTATCCTTGGAGCCACGCATCTTCTTGGGGGTGACGGTGCCGTCTGACGGGAGTGGTTCTAAGTGGGTCCCTCCGTCTGTGCGTCTTAATTCCTCCGCGCTCCTCCTGCTGTGCCTGTTTCTCATATGTCCTATGATTTCCCGTGACCTTCTACTTCGAAGCTCATATCTTAGCTTCACTGTCATTGGAACGCAGAAGTCGAGGCAGTTGGGGCCCTTGGACTAGCTCCCGCTTGCTTTTCCCCTTACCTTGCCAATTTTGGGGTAACGGTAGGATCTTCACTGCCAGGTCTGCAGATGGTCATTCTGTCCTGTGTGACTGATTTCCCACGTGGGGCAGCTCTGGCTGTCTGGTAACGAGGATTCCGTGTTCCGTAGCCCTTGGGCGGTGGTTTCTGTTCCTCGGCTGCTGATCATCCTTTCCTGGTCCCGTGGAGAAGCATCTCTGAGAAAGGGGTTCCCTAAGTTCTGCATGCTCGGAAGGGCCTGCGTGTTGTCTCGTTATGCACACGACAGTTTGCTCGGGTGTCAGATTCTGCAATGACACTTCCTCCCCCGCTAGTGTTCCTGAGCTCCTCTGGCGTCTCGCATTAAATATCACCCTGGAGAAATCTCAGGCAGGTCTGTTTTTTCTTCACAAAAGATTTGCTTCAGTGTTCGAAGACTTTTTAAAAAATAGGAGCCAGTGACTACAGTCACTGCATCCCTGGTTTTGTTATTTGGGTCTGGTTGTTACTGAGGCTTGCCATACCTTTGCACCCTCGTCTTGAATTTATGATTATTTTTCTGAAATTGCATCTGAATTATGTGGTTTGTGTCAGTATGTACAGTAATCCTCCACGAAGATCACAGCTGGTCACTCGAAGCCATTCTGATGCCACTAACTAGACTGTTTCCTTACCAGACATTTTCAACTCTTCCTTCATTTCTGTTTCCTTTTTCTCATTTTTCCAATTCCATTTTTTGGTTTATTACTGTATTGTTAACAATAGGCTTTTTTCTTTGTAGGGTTTTGAGTGTGTTAATGTGTGTCCACGATGGTTTTGATTTTTCTATTTCTTTGAGTTTTGCCCTCTGGTGTTACAACATATTTCCTGAGCTCTTGTATCTCTGCATTGGATTTATGCTTTATAAGTTTATTGATCTATTAAAATACGTAATATGTGATAAGATATTTGATCACATTTTATCTGTTCTATGGCACCCTAATTTTGTTGTGAGCACTTTTTTCTGCCGTTGTCTTTTGTTCTTCCATTGCTTTCTTTCTGTTTTAATCTATTCAATATATTCTATGCTGTTTTCTCCTTTTACTTTTATTCATAGAATAACACTCAATAGTGGTTGAAGTCAGTACTGCATTCCAAACTGGCAAGGGTTCTTATAACTCAGGGCTTCTTTGTGAGCCAGAGTCCTTCGTTTGTATTTTCTCCATCTAGGAGATCAATAGCTATTATGATATTCACAATGCAGAGTCGTTCTTTCTGTTGAAATATAACTTTGGGCTTATGTATGTTGTCTATAAGGTTCCATGTTCATTCTCACCTACCATGATTCTGAGACTTTGTACAGAAGCAATTCTAGAGTATCCTTAATTTCAACCCATAGAACTATTCTTTAAATTCTAAACAAGTTATTGAAGATTGGACCACATGCTTTGGAGAGCTACACTATGGCTTTATCAAAGATCTTTAGGTGCTTTTGACATTTTTATGGACTTCAATTAGAGGGTAGCACTACGTTCACTTTTCTGCATAAACTGTGATGTACTGTGTTTCAAGATTATAGGTGTCTCTTCTTTTTATATCTGATAGAGTTTGTACTTCCCTGTTACATACTACTTGTTGCTTTAGGCTGATTCCAACAGAAAAAGAATGAAGCTGGGTGTCACAAGCCTGTAATCCTAGCTACTGGGGAGGGTGAGACAGGAGGATTGCAAGTTTGAGGCCAGCCTCAGCAACTCAGTGAGGCCCTAAGCAACTTAGCAAGACCCTGTCTCAAAATAAAAAAATAAAAAGGGCTAGGAATGTGGCTCAGTGGTTAAATGCCCTGGTTTCAATCCCAGATGGAAGGAAGGGAGGGAGGGAGGGAGGGAACATAGCACTTATATCCCAAACTAAAAACTGTATGTTTCTCAAAAAGTTCTAGGGGAAGCAGTGACTAACTATAATAAAGAAGAGTCAATTATGAAAATACATTCATAAAAGGGTAAATCATATATGTATAAAGAAAGCAAAACTACATGAGCTGACTTTATAGCCTATGTCCTTACAAGTTGGAAATTTCTTCATAGGGTCATTATAAGGTAAGGCAGTAGAGAGTATGGTTAAGAGTGTGGATTTTAAAATTGGACAGATTCGAAATTGTACCTTGCTACTTGAGCAGATTAATTTTCTTAAGCCTTTAGGTAAAAAAGCAATCACATTAGGATTTATCTTACAAAATTGTTTAAGGATAAAGTGAGATCCTTAACATGAAGCACACTGCACAGTTCTTTCTTAGGACAGGTTGAGTAGCCATAAGAATAATACCTTCAACTGAGTAGTTCAACCAAGAGAAATTTGCTTTCTTATAATTCTGGAGGATAAGTTCAAGATCAAGGTGCCAACTCAGTCAGTCTCACGCGATGGAAAGAGAGAACAAGATCTCTGGTGTCTCCTCTCGTCACAGTGTGTCTGATCAGGGCCCACCCTCAGGACCTCTCCTGACCTCAGTTACTTCCTGATTGCATATACAGGCACACTGGGGGCTAGGGGTTTAGCATGTGAATGTTAGGAGGATATCATTCAGTCCACAGGAGTCCTTATGAGATTTTTTTCATATGCCAATTAAATTCAATGCATCAAATATATGCTTATTTAAATTTAACTCAAAGGTTTGTCTTCCCTTAAGAACCTCTGAAGTTTTCTTTAATTGAGATAGATTTCACCATTTTAATAATTTTAAAGTGTACAGTTCAAAGGTTGTTAGTGTGTTCAGAATACATCTATCAGTACTGTCCAATTCCAGAATATTTCCATCACTTCCATAAAGAAACCCCATGCTAGTTAGTAATCCCTGTGAGTGCCTTCCTCCTCCTCTCATCCACTGGTCTTTCTGACTCTACTTATCTATTCTGGATATCTCATATAAATGGAATCATACAGTATATTGACTTCTATGTCTGGCTTCTTTCACTAAGCATATTGCTTTCAAGTTCATCTCTATTATCACATATCCTTTACATGACTGACTAATACTCTATCCTGTGGATCTGCCATATTTGTTTATCCCTTCCTCTGTCAATGCACATTTGGGTTATTTCTACTTGGGGGTTGTCACTAAGGATGTTGCTATGGGTATTCATGTACTACATTTTTTATGCACTCCTGTTTTCAGTTCTCAGGTAGTATGTAAAATAGTGTTATATTAGCAGGCTTGACTGGTATACCTTGGCCCTTGACTGGTGTATGGGAATTTAGATTCCACTTGGGTGCCCACTATCTAGCTGATGAGAGTAGTCACTATCTCTTCTCTGGTTGTACACCATGCAGAGTTACACCATTTGTGCAATCACACACGTACATAGGGTGATGATGTCTGTCTCATTCCACCATCTCTCAGACCCCCGGCCCCTCCCCTCCTCCTACTTCCCTTTGCCCAATCCAAAGTTCCTCCAATCTTCCCTTACCTACTGCCACTCCCCCCCATTATGTATCAGCATCCACTTATCAGAAAAAAACATTTGGCCTTTTAGTTTTTGGGAATTGACTTATCTCACTTAGCATGATATTCTCCAACTCCATCCATTTACCTACAAATGCCAGAATTCTATTCTTCTTTAAGGCTGAGTAGTATTCCATGATGTATATGTACCACAGTTTCTTTATCCATTCATCTATTGAAGGGCATCTAGATTGGTTTCACAAACTAACTATTGTGAGTTGAGCTGCTATAAACATTGATGTGGCTGTGTCACTGTAGTATGCTGATTTTAAGTCCTTTGGGTATAAATCAAGGAGTGGGATAGCTGGGTCATATGGTGGTTCCATTTTCAGTTTTCTGAGGAATCTCCATACTGCTTTCCAGGGTGGTTGCACCAATCTGCAGTCCCACCAGCAATATATGCATGTACCTTTTTCTCCGCATCCTCACCAATACTTGTTGTTGCCTATAGTCTTAATAATTGCCATTCTAACTTGGACTGAGATGAAATCTTAGAGTAGTTTTGATTTGTAAAGAAATGAAAAATTGTACTCCATTTGTGTACCATGAATCAAAATGCATTCTGCTGCCCTGTATAACTAAATAGAACAAATTAAAAAAAAAATGAGGTTGATTATCAAAGCTATTTAAAGTAGGAAAAAAAGATCAAAAATTAAAAAAAAAAAAGAGTGGCCACTCTCCCTAAGCTGCATAGGCAAGCAACAGGGTTTATGATGGCTACCTTCCTTCCTTCTAAGAATCTGGAATTGTGCTATGTGCAGTAGAGGCTGTCTTCATCACCAGCCCTGGGCACAGACTCCCTAATGAGCGTACCTGGCAGGCAAACCTCGGGGTGCTTCGCGGCTCCTGCTGTGCCGTGTGGGGCCCCTGGAGAGGGACCTTGGCATCTGGCAGCCGACTTCCTCCCATCTCCCTTCCAGTGCCTTCTTCTCCCTTTGCTGATTTTGCTCGGCATCTTTCACATTATGATAAACTAACTGACGTCTGCGAGTAGGAGTCCGTGCTGAGTTCTGTGAGTCCTCCCAGCGAATCCTCCAACCTGGGGGTGGCTCTGGGGACCCCAGACACCGCTGCCTACCTGACAGCAGGATTTCTGGGTGGCTTAGCTTTCGGAGCAGCTGAAATCTGTCTTCCACCGTGACTGCCCCATTTGACAGCCACACTAGCAGTATTTGAGGGTTATGATTTCTCTCCTTTCTTACCAATGCTCATTTTCCATTGTCTTTTTCTTGGATGGCAGGAGAATTGGGTTTTAGAGTTGCTGTTTTTGTTTATTTAATATATCATTTATTGGCTATGAAGGGGTGTCTTGATTGATTTGCATTTCTTAAATATCTGATAAACTAAGCATCTGTTGATGTACTTTGGATCAGTCATATGACTTTTTTTGGAAAAGTATTCTTTTTAAAAAATTAGATTATCTTATTTTAATTGAGTTATAACAGTTCTTTGTATTTGGTGGATACTAGACGTGTGTATGTGTGTTTCAAATGTTTCTTTTTTAGATTATTTCATTTGTTCTAATTTGTTGTTCATGACAGTAGAATGCATTTGTACATTTTGATAGATCCTACATAAATGGAATGTCATCTCTCATTTTTCTGATTGTCCATGTTGCAGGATCACATGGGTCATGCAGTCATACATGTCCAGGAGATCATCATGTCTGGAACATGATTTCCAAAGATTCTCTCCCCTTCTAAGGCCCATGATGTTTTAAGTGTCTCCTAAAGCTTTGCTATAATTATTATGCTTAATCAGTAAATCTTCTAACTCCCCAGTTTTTTCTCAGGACAACCTCCTTAATATTCTCTCCGTGTGCATTTATTTATTTGCTTGGTCCTTTTTTCTGATCCTTCAACTTCTGCTGTGTTGATAGCACACGAATTCCTTATATTGGCAGTGTCTTATGCATTTCAGTAATTATCCGTGGAAAGGTTATAAATACCTCTGGTACATGCTGGAAATTTAGCCTAGAGTAGAATCTTATCAACTGTCAACTGCCAGCTCCTGAATCCCCTTTGAGAAAATGTTAACAACTGCTCAAATCCTACTTCAGGATGCCTTTTAGGTCAGAATCCCAACGAATGCTTCCTTCTCCTTGGAAGGCAGTCATCAGGCAAAAGTGGTTGTAGTTCACGTGGTCTTTTTATGAGATTGTCCTCCAATGTGAAAACAAATAGGTTTTTCCTCATATTTGGGGGATATGGAAGAGTTAAGGATAGTTGTGTTGCTTGAAATTTATGTTCTTATTTTTGCTCCAACAAGAAGACAAAACTCTCCCTCCTTTCCTCCATTTTCACTTTAAAATACTTACTTCCAGTTTTGCCACGTCTCAAGTCCCTGAACCACCCCCCAAAGTGACTTTTGCTGTGCTGTTTCTACTGTGAGCCAAGAACTTGATTTTGCATATTTAGAAAACACGCACACACCTTTGTTTAAATCTGAAGTTCATGGGCATCCGTGATTGTCTAAATCTGAAATCCACAGGTCATGTCCAGGGAGGTTCTCCAAAGCCCTTGAAATTTCAAGTGAAATTCTGAGTATATATCAACTCATCCTCACCTGCTTGGCAAAGTGTTCTTCGATGTATAAAGTGATTAAGAGCTTGGGTGCTTGGTGACGTCTTAGACCTGATGAGATCAGGTGTTTTGTTTTTTAGTTTTTTGATTTTGGTTTGTTGTTGTTGTTGTTCAGGTACTAAGTCTCCTCTCTTCAGTGACTACGTGCTCCGTGAAGAAAGGGAGGGACCTGTCTGTCTTGGTCTCCACCTGTTATGAAACAGAGCAGATGCTCAGAAAGTATCTGTGAAGTGAATGAGGAATGATTTTTCTAAAGAATGACTTAACATCTAAGACAATACTGTTACAGATAAGACTCCATTTCCAAAGTAGAATGAAAGTTAATTTTCCTAGGGAATTTAAAAACTTTTGGAGTTACCCTCCACTCCTCGTCTCAAAGGTGTTCTGGAAGCACCAAGTTCTATTGCCAGTAGTACTTTTCAAGCACCCGGGGTGCTTGGTATTCAACCTCCTTCTGCACCTGCTTTTACTTGCTGTATGTTCTTCCATTCATTCATGAAGGTGTTCACTAGCCAGGGATCACCCATCAGAAAGAGGGACAAACCCTACAGAACAGTGACCACCTCAGCTCAGTCTCTTATTAGGATCTTTAAAACAATAGACAGGACGGGAGATCAATACAGATGGTCCTTGACTTAGAATGGGGTTTGTTGTAGGCAGACTTTTTGTTGTCATGACCCAAAGACCTGACAAGAACCATACAGACAAGGAATTATTATTTGGGGCTCACGGTTACAGAGGTCTCAGTTCATAGATGGTTGATTCCATGGTTCTGAGTCTGAGGCGAAGCAGATTATTATGGCAGAAAGGTGTGAAGGAGGAAAGCAGCTCAGGACATAGAAACCAGGAAGCAGAGAAAGTTCCACTCACCGGGGACAAAATATAAACCCCAAATGGAGGCCCCCAATGACCCAACTCCTCCAGCCACACCCTACCTGCCTGCAGTTACCACCGAACCTGTTCAAGTAGATGAATGCATTGATTAGGTGGACCTGATCATTTGTCCTCTGAACTTTCCTGCATTGTCTCACGTGTGAGCCTCTGGCGGGGGTACCTCAGGTATGTCTAAACCGTAACAGGGTGACTCCTGTTAAATGGTTGAAAATTGGAAGCCTCACCAGGTATCGTAGTGTAGCCCGGTCTCCCATGAGCAGGCTTAGAACAGCTGTATCAGCCTATAGCCGAGCAGAAGCGTCCAAGGACAAATCCATTTTATAATGAAGTGGTCGAGAACATGAAATCCGCTCGGGCACCCGCCACCACCATCGACGTCTACAGCACACTGAGATGGGGGTGGTCTTCGAAGCAGTGAACTGGAGTCCATTGCTGGACTCTGGCGGTCCATTTCTGACCGGTGGCCGTGGCTCACGGCTGCTGCCCAGCATCTTGAGAGAATTCACTCCTGCGTCCCACTAACGCGGCAGAAGATGACTGTTCAGAATCCAAAGGGTGGTTGACGGCTGAGTGTGTATCACTTTCACACGGTTGTGAAGTCAGAACTGCCAACCTGGGGAGCATTTGTCTGATGCCATGGCTGGGTAGGTAGCACAGGGTACAGGACACTTGGGGAGCAGTAGAGAGGGCCATTTTATCAGGAGAGATGTTCTGTGGCCTGATAAATGGAGATATTTTCTACGTCCGTGCCACCTCCCCCTTGGATTTTATTTTTTATAAGATGTCAGTAAGATAGACAAGCCCTGACATCCAAACACAGAAACCAGTCCAAGGGATTTAATGGGCTTTTTATTCCCCGCCACACACAAGCTGACATTGCTCACGTGTTTCCCCAGCCCTGTCTGAAGGTGGCTTTCTTTGATCCTTTAAACTTTCTGAGTCTAAATGTTGAGTTCAGTCTAAATGTTCAGACATCTGAGGGAAGAGGAGAGACGGGTTGTTTGGGACTTACCCCCGAGTTGTCGTAGACGCAGCCGGGCCAACAGTTTCACGAGGGGGTTTGTCAAGGGTTGAAAGAATGTGCTGACCCACTTTATCACCTTCCCGGAAGCCAGCGTCTACACTGCATTGAGCACACTCTTAAGGAGGACGGTGGTGAGGGTCTCCAGAAAAAGAGGAGACCCGTCGCGGAAGGCCCAGTCCTCTTCGGGAATAATACCTAAGTGGTGGTGCGCGGAATGTTGGTGGGAATATGGGCGGCCAAGGACATTCCTCCGTGGTCTCCAGGGGAATGAGAAATATGATTGGGGACGATGGAGGGAAAGCAGGTGTTATGGTTTGGATGTGAACTGTCCCCAGAAAGCTTCTGTGTCAGTGTAGGAATATTCAGTGACGGGTGTCACCTAGTCAGTCCATCCTAGTTTGGATGGACTTCACCAGGTGGTGACTGTAGGCAGGTGGGGCGTGCCTGGAGGAGGAGGGTCACTGGGGCCGTACCCTGGAAGGGGTCCTCTTCCTGAGGTCCCTGCTCTCTTTCCCTTTTTTCTCTGCTTTCCGGTCAGCAAAAGCTGAACCATTTCACACCTTCCACCATGATGTGCTGCCTCATCTTGGGCCCAGAGCCACGGACTTGGCCGTCTATGGACTGAGACCTCAGAGACTGTGAGCCCCAAATATGCTTTCTCTCCTCTAAGTCGTTCTTGATTGGTATTTGGGTCGTAGCAACAAAGAGCTAACTTAACCACCATCCTCGTTATACAAAGTCCCGCCCAGGGCTTGACGGGTGTCCATGTGCTGGTGTTTTATGAGAGGAAGAAATTGTGGGAGATGAAATTGGGTGACTGAGAAAATCTCCGAGCCAAGCGCCCGAGGTGTGAGTGAGCTTAGAGTAGAATGAAGGAAGAGGGAACTGACTGAAAGACTGAGTTTTTAATTTAAAAGGAAGCAGAAATGAAGAATTTGGGGACTCCTCAGCCCATCCATGGTGTAAAGAATAAAGAAGCAAGTTCAGGAGAGAAGACCGATACTGTCGGCGAGGGACCATTTGATAAGGAAATTAGTAGGGATTGAGCATCTCAGTGGAACCCAAGACCTGTCATCCAACAGCGGGAGAATGTCACTCTGGAGGTCACGGAGGCTGCTCCTCCCACCGCAGACCCAGATTGCCAGGGCCTGCAGGACAAAACCGTTTCAAAGGAAAGACCACAGTCCCCTGCTGAACCTCAGCCCTTGATGCCGGTTGCCTCTGGAGCGTCTGCTCCTTCCTGCCTGGCTCTGTGCTCCCTGCTACCTCGGGTGGAGCTCGGATGAACCCCAGTGCAGCGTGTGCTGCACCCAGCCAAGTTGTAGGGGCCGAGGCTGCCCCATGGGTCCAAAGAGGCTAGACTCCTCCCAGGGACAGAGCCACCTTGGAGAGCCTCTGCTAGGGCAATTTCCAGTCAATCTTTGGGGACAAGGCTCTTCCCAGAGACCTGAGAATGTTGAGAGCCGTCTGTCCGCCATTCCAGCCGGGAGGGCCACACCACACTCTCCAACCTGTGGGAGAGAGGGAAGGGGCGCACCTACCAGATCTGTGGGGGCCCAAACCCTGCTCGGCAAAGATTCCAGGACAGGGTCCCAGCCCTGTGGGTCTAGAAGGTAGGTCTGCAGCCCAAGTGTTCTGGAGGGCAGAGCACCCGCCAAAGGTGATGATTCTCCATCCTTATGCTTTTGAACTTGCTCGGGCCTTCTCACAGGTTTCTCCCTTTTGAAATAAGGACGTCGGTCCCGATCTTGTCCTCCCCACCACTGGATTTTAGAATCAAACAACTTGTCTGATTTCACAGTCTAATAGCTGCAGGTGATTTTGCCTCCGAGGGAATCGGACCCAGAGTTGTTCATGTTTTATTTAGATGATCCTTAGATGAGACTCTTGGACTTTGGATTTTTCAAGTTGTCCTGGAACCAGTTAAGCCTTTGGGGACGGTTGGGGTGGAGTGAATGGGTGTTGCATTTGTCAAGGTCATGAATTTGGGAGGGTCAAGGGCAAACTCCGGTCTAAATGGTTGGGTCCCCTCGCAATTCATACGTTGAAATCCTACCCGCAAGGTGATAGTCATAGGAGAGGGGAACTTTAGGATTGGGATTAGTTATACAGGACACAAAAGAGTTACTTTGCCCCTTCTACTGTATGCAAACAGCTAAAATATACTCTCTGTGATTGTGAACCTAATCAGACATCAAATCTGCCAGCACCTTGATCTTGGACACCCCACCCTCCAGAATTATAAGCAATGAATTTCTGTTGTGTATCAGCTACACGGTTTATGGCATTTTGTTATAGCAGCTCCAATAGACTAATACAATACTTAGATGTTCAGTGCTTTTCCCTGGACTCTCTATTCCCTTTCCTGATTTTTTACTTCATGACCCTGATTCCCTTTCCACTCTCTATATAAACCACATAGAGTCTGCCCCCTCCCCTACCTAGGATGTGAGATCCTAGAGGACTGGGTTCACCTACCTCTCTGTCTATCCTCAGTAGTCTAGCGCAGAGCGAATCCTCAAAACTGCTTGCCAGATTAGCGCAAGATGTCCATCCATTATGGCAGATCAGTTATGTCATGGTGGGTCCATTGCTCTGGAAAGCAGGTGCATCTGTTAAAAAGGTAGAGAAGGTCATAGTCCTCCTCCTGTCCCGAGGTGAGAGGTCTGTGGAAAAGGATCTCAGCATCATTCGAGAGTGAAATGGAGCAGACAGGTGATGACTTCCTCAAAGGGCCCAGTCACCTGACAGACGTGCATTTTAGCTGGTCTCGCGAAAGCCAAGGGAACGTTTTTCTCCTTCTTTTGATAAGCCGGTGAATTCAAGTCAAAGGCATTTTCTCCTGCCATTTATCCCTTCAAGGGAAAGAATTTCCTCTTTGTGTTTGCCCACATGAGTGTGCATGCCGCTTCACCTTTTGACAGAATGAGCTGGAAGACACAGAATGCCCAGTAATTAGATGCAAATGTTATGCTTGTCATTTTGAAAGGTTGCGACTCCCCTCTTTTATGAAGTTTTCTATAGAGGATACCTCAGGACACAATGTCCATTCTGCACATCAATATGCTGGTACTTCTGAAAAAAGCAACTGTGTCATTTGAAAGAATCAGTAGCAAGTATAGCTTATGATGAATCACAGTTATCCCTTTTGCTCTCGATTGAAAGGAAATTGGCTTTCAATTATTTCTTCCTGAATCAAAATCTCAGGACATAAATGTTGATAAAATCAACCATCTCCCTTCCTGAGGGATGATGTCATCAGTTTTCTCCTTGCTATTTCTTGGTGAAATTGGACCCGATCTACCAACATCTAAACAAGAAGAGGAAGAAAACTTCAGGTAGTATGGGAAATGTTCAACATGTCATCAGAAAAGGAAGCTCCTGGTTAGAATTTCATCATAAGCTATGTAAACCACTTCATGTCTAAGATTCACTTCAAAGGTGGAATTATATTAAAAAAAAAAAAAAAAAAAAAAAAACTTTTTTTGAAGTCCCATGTATTGATACCAGTTCTACTCAGTGTATCAGTCCATCTGTGCTGCTATAACAAAATACCCAGAGGCTGTCACTTATACAGCACAAAAATCTTCCTCACCATTCTGGAGACTGGCAAGTCCAAGACCAGATTTGGGGTCTGGTGAGGGTTGTTCTGTGTTTTTCTATATGGCTCCTGGCTGTTGCAGCCTCCAAGGAGGGATGGACACTTTGTACATCATACTATATTGTAATCCTACCAAATACTAAGTTTCTATTTCTGTACCTCATTACAACAGACTGGGCATTTTTTAAAGAGCATGGTTCTTTTTAGCCCACTTTTTTGGAGGCTGGGAAATCTAGCACCGTGCAGGGCCTACTCTGTGCAACACAGCCAGCTTGCTAGCTTGGGTCTCTCTCCCTTTTCTTGTAAAACCTCTAATGCCTCCCCTGAGGCCCCTACCCTGATGACTTCCTCTAATCCTCATTACCTCTCAAAGGGCTCAGCTCTGAGTAACATTAGCATATTTGGGGGATTAAGTTTTCAACCCGTGAACTTTGGGAAACCCACTGAATGCACAGCAGCTCTGATCCTAGTAAGAAAAACACAAGTTCAAGTTCATGTTCTACAACCACTCATAAGGCTGGCTTCTGTCCAGGCCTCTCTGCCTCTATCATCAAATGAGGAGGAGCATGCTAGGTCTTGCAAGACAGCCTGGTGAGTGTTTCTACTTACCACCACGCCTGTCTTGCTAGGCACCCAGTGAATAATGTTCTGATTCTCACCCTTCTCCATGGTTCTATACCAGAGTCTCCTTTGGCAGAAAAGACAGGTCGCAGTTGATTTGGAGTTTCCTATACATCCTTTCTCCAAAACCAAACCTGTCTCTGCCTCTGATGAGTGATTATGGGATGTTTTTAGGCTTGTTCAGCAGGGCGTGTGTGATGCAGAACAGATGCCCGCTTTGGGTTTCCTTCCTAACTTTCAACTAAAATACCAAAGTCCTGCCCGGGAGATCCAGACCCAGAGCTGTTGCCTACGGTGACTTCATCTCCATTTCTCCCCTTCCCACCTTCCCCGTAGGTGTTAGGACAGTCCTGTCTTCCAGACAGCGATACACAAAATCACTAATGTAGCTCCCCAGCCAAAAAAATAAAGCCACACGAAATTCAGATGGAGCAGCTCATTCCAGTTAGAAATGTGTTGTCAGACTTCTGCTTGAACAGCTCTCAGATTACACTCCTTTCATGCTTCCCAGTGTCTTGTCTCGATGAATTCACCAAGTGCCAAATTAAAAACCTGAAACTTTTCAGGACAGACAGAAGCCAGGCGCCTCGGCTGCCAAGGCGACAGGTGCAGAGGTTCATGAATATCACTCGCTGAGCTTGGGTGCGCATCTCGGGAGCTGCGGCCTGCAGCGGTTCTGAGTTTGGGCGACTTGGTGTCAGAGGAAACCGTGGGAAACAGGGTGTCGCCGAGGAGTTGGGAACAGAAGCGTTCACCCCAGAAGGGCTGGAAGCAGATGGTCTCCGGGAAGCTGTGAGAGAATGAGCGTGTGTTGAAGAGTCAACCGCAACTTCTGTTGGGTGGAGAGGGGGGCTGCCTTCACTCTGGGAGGCTTGGAGAAAGAACCAGAGGACACGGATTCTGTCTCCAGGTGGCAGGGGAACCTGGAAGACTCCTGAGCGGGGCTAACACAAGGAAATGAGAGCATCAGAAGCAGAAGTAGGTCTTGTGCATCATTCACACCTCGCACTAAATGGAAAAAGATCCCGTGAGCATGTGCAGTAAGAGACCCTCGGCTTATTCACAAGAGGTGGGCATTTCCGCCTTTGGTTTAAGAACCGCACACATGCTGTCTTGTCTCGGATACCAGTTCTGGCCTCCACCTGGTGCTTGAAACAGCCCAATGTCATGTTTGAAATGACTGCACTCCATCCTCCTTCAATGGTGACTCAAGAGCCAGGTGCGGTGGCTCAGCCCTGGATTGCCAGATACTGGAAGAGCTGAGGCATGAGGAGGACTTCAGAAGTTGGAAGCCAGCCTAGGAGACATGGCAAGGCCCCGTGTCTCCCCCAAAAGAAAAGAATTGGTGTCTCCTGATGGTGGAACCCCTGCATCAGGGTGCCTTGGGGGTGCACGATTCTAATGCTTCTCTCTGCACCCCATCCCCAAATCCAATCAGAATTGTAGGGTAAAGGAGTGGATTTCTATGTTCTTCATTTTAAAGCAACTCCCTACAATATTGTTTTGGGGTACAAAGAATGCACAAAAAGCATATTAAAAGCTTTGACACTGTTTTAGGTGACAATCTTTTTAAAAGTGTTGGAATTTGAGCTTGAATCGAACAGTCTCCAGACTGAGTTAACATACAATTGTTTAAGTATTTTTTTTTTCCAACATAAAACAGTGTCCTGTGGTTCCAGGAGGCAGAGAAAAGACATTTTTATGGGGTTTGCCATGTGTGTGCCCAGAAAGATCAGAAGGAGCAGAGTTCCAGGCAGCAGATTTAAAGAGACCAGTTGATCATACGGCCAGGCCCAGATGTGAACAAAGGATCCATGGAGAAAAGTCCTTGGCTTGCCCTATAGCAGAAAACCAGTCTTACTTATGTGCATTCACAGTCAAGTGCCTTTGGAGAAGTGTCAGAAGGAAACAGGAAGAAGAGAAGGAAGATCAGTGACATGAAGAATTACTCGCTGAAGAAGCTGATAACGTACCTTCCTAGGAACACAGTGTCAATCAGGATTCAGCTGCGGCTGATCACTGCGACTCCAATTTGCTTAAATAAAGTTCAAGGGATGCTCAGGATTCTGGGGATCGGAAGGATGATGCTTGCTTGGGACAGATTTATTCCTGAGCTCAGATGTCGTCAGCACGCAGTCGGCCCCCATCCTTGGGTTTTGGTTTCTTCCCACGACGCACCTCTCATCTTGGAGGCCTGGTTCACCTGCTTGGAAACGAGTGGAACTAAGGAGATATTAATGAGCCGGACCCAGACAGAGGGCTTGGGAGAATCCAAATCCCTTCATTTGAGGGGGTGGAAGGACTGGTTCACTCATGAAAGGTGGCCGTGTTCTTTCCTTAGAAGGGAGCAGTATTGATGGAGGCAGAAGTCAAAGATGTCCATGACATAGTTATGTGACTTCGGAAACAATGTCGACTCTTTGTGGCCTGGTATCTCATCTAGGCGTCTTTAGAGAAAACCAATCATTCCATCCATCGGTGATTCTGCGCTTTCTGTGCTCTCATGAGTAACTAGCAATGCACTGGAAGACAAACCAGGTTAGCTACAGTGCAGACCAGGGGATTATCAGAGCAGTAGCCTCTGTGCTATTGTAGGAGCAGATCATACCATGACGTATTTGCCAAAACCCTAGGACGTTGTTTTATCAGGTTAAATGGCACTGTGACCAAAATACCCAACAAGAACCCCTAAAGGAGGAAAAGTTGGTTTGGGGCTCATAGTTTCAGAGGTCTCAGTTCCTACATGGCTGACTCCATGGCTCTGGGCCCAAGGTGAGGCAGCACATCATGGCGGAAGGGCCCAGTGGAGGAAAGTTGCTCAGTTCATGGCAGGTCAAGAGAAGGAGAGAGAAAAGAAAGAAAGAGGTCACAGGAAAGATGCACCCTTCCAGGGCAGGTCCCCAGGGACCCACCTCCTCCAGCCACATCTCCCACTGCCCACAGTGACCACTGCCAGCCCATTCAAACCAGAGGGACTGATTGGGTCAGAGTGTCATCCTCTGATCCTTTCACCTCTGAATATTTCTGCAGAAACACAGCCTCTTTGGGGGTCACCGCATATCTGAATATAACAAATGCAGAGCATTAGTGAACCCTAATGGACTTTGGTTGATAATAATGCACTGCGGTCAGCTCAGCAAGCATACGAAATACACCAGGTGATAACAGGGGAATCTGTTGGAGGGGCCAGTTGTATGCAATTTCTCTATGAACCTAAAACTACTCTAAAAGTAGTCTGTTAATGAAAGAGAGAAAGTGAGCTAAGCTATCTGCTTATCACCTTACCTGTTCCTCCTGGAGTAGACACTCCGTGTCTCCTTTCACATTCCTGTGTCCCTTCGAAGTAATATTGAAGCAGCATCTAGCATAAAAACCCCCAAAACTCTGATCTGAAACTATTTGGGTCGGAAATGTTTGAGAAATTAAGACTTTTTCTGGTTTTAGAAAAGAAAGAAGACCTAGAAGTTCTGCCCAGGATTATGTCACCTCCCCAGCCGAGCCCAGGTCAGCACTTGATAATCACGTGCTTCTCTGATTCTGCAGCAAAGCGTTTTGAATATTCACACCAAGACCGGAAATAGCCCTCCGTGGGTTCAGGTCAGTTTTTGTCTGCCAGTGAGTCACAGAGGGTTCGGCTTGGTTCAGAGTGCTTCTTTCTTGGGCTCGAAGTCAAAAATCGCCCTACCACGTACTTTAGCAGGAGTGCAGGGGATGGTTTGGGGTTTGAGGTCAGGGACAGAGTGGGACCTGCTGCCATGGTCCTGCCATTTGCAATGCCACATTCTTCTGGGAGAAGAGACCCTGTTTGATCTGCCCCCTCCCCATGCCGCACCCTTGCTCAGATCTGGTGTTCAGCAGGATCCGGGCCTCCTTAGGACTGGTGGCAGCCCCTGTGGTTTGTGTTAACCAGAGAACAGGGAAGAGTTCCCTTTGCTTTGGGATCTTCTTCCTTTCGTGCCTTCAGATATCTGCCTGCTGACGGTGGGCTTCCCTGCTTCGTGCTAGTTCGAAGGCTCATCAAGGGCCAGGGTGGAGGGGAAGCCCAGCGAGAGAGCAGCGTTGCAGCCTTTAAGTGGACCTCTCTGTTGCTATGCTTGTTTCTCTTCTGCTCTGCTCCGCTGAGCCACCCAACAGAGTACCATTCAGTACAAACCTGGCGTGTGCGCCGGGGCTGGTTGACAAGGCGCGGAGCTGGTGTGGGGCCTTGGAACCGCCCTCGCTAACCGGTTTAATACCTACGAATCACACATCACCGTATTTGGAAGTAGGGGTTGTCATTTCTACCACCGGTGGGTCAGTTGTGAAAGAATGCTCACTCTCTCTTGGGAACATCGCTCTTACCACATTTCATTTGTTTCTGGATTTCCCTATGGGTGCGCCCATAGGTTTTGTGATTAAGATCCACAGAGAAGCTGCTGTCCTTGTGGGTCTTTTTGTTGTTGTTTAAGCCCAAATGAATCCCATGGTCATTAGAAAGGCTGGAAAAGGCCCATAAGCCAGAGAGGCATGGGGGGCCCATTGCTTGCCCTCCTTGGAACATTCGGGCTGCAGGATGAGTAACAGCCTTCCCACCAGGGTCCCCCTTGAGGGAAGGAAGCAGTGATTGGGAGAAAGTGAAGCATGAGCAGGACCCAGTGGACCGGCCACACCCGAGTCTCTCCCCTTCCTTGTCCCTGGTGGCTTTGCTGCAGTTCAGTAAGGCAGCGTGTTCCTACTGATTTCACAGGCACAGAGCATTTGCCCTCTGGAGTCCTCGGGGGCGCTGCTGGATGCAGGGTGTGATGGTGTGGAGGTGAGGGGTCTCCCAAAAGCCCAGGTGTGAGACCATGAGGGAAGGTTCAGAGGAGAAATGACTGGGTTGTGAGAGTCTTAGTCCAATCAGTGGATTGATCCCTGATGGGATTAACTGAAGTGGTCGGTGTGGCTGGAGGAGGTGGGAATGGGGTGTGGCTTTGGGGTACATATCTTGTATCTGGAGAGTGGAGTCTCTCTCTCTGCTTCCTGATGATGTGAGCTGCTTCCCTCTGCCACGCTCTCCCGCCATGATGTTCAGCCTCATCTGGAGCCCCGAGGAATGGAGCCGGCCTTCTATGAACTGAGACCCCTGAAACTGTGAGCCCTCAAATAAACCTTTCCTCCTCTACGATTGTGCTGGTCAGATCATTCAGTCACAGCAGTGAAAAAGCTGACGGGAACACAGGTCAGGGCCCAGCATGGTGGCCCCCCTGGCTTGCCCCACATGCGGCTGCCGGCCCGCATGGCGCCCAGATCCACCTGCCCTCCCCACATGACCCGGACAGGCCCACATCTAATGCCTGCAGCCCTGCCCGGCTGGAGTCCCCGGCCTGTAGTGACACCCCTGCATTCTCCATCAGAGCTCCTAGAGCAGACTTTCCAATGGGGATTGCTCCCATGTGAGTCTTTCTTTCCGAGACCAGGTGTTTAATCAAACAGCCCATCAACATGGCAGGAAGATTGACGAACCACAGAGTCCTCGATTTTCCACCGTTTGGCAGCACTTTCGAACCTGTCATCAGGCCTAAGGACCCCAACAAGCCTCAGGTGCAACACCTGGAACATCACAGCCATTCTAAGTAGAACTGAGTCTGCCACCTTTAAATTCTTAAGAGGAAATCAGAGTGTGGCATGTCTGTCCATTGTTACCCAGCAGAGTGGAGTTACTGAGTCGGCGACAGCTGGAGACATTTCCAGCAGAAGAGAGGCGCACGGTCCCAAGCGTCATGCTGCAGAAACGGGCCCTTTGAATCACAGGGTGGCTGCGGGATGATCCAGCATTCAGAACAAAAATCAGCCTTGTGGCTTTTTTTCATTAAATCCTTGTCTGACTTGGGGCTGAAGTTTGTCCAGGAAGGATTCACAAGCTTCAGTGGTAGTTTTCAAACTTCAGGATGCGTTATAAAAATCATCCTGCGAGGTGCTGTTTCCTAAGCCCTGAAAATAAAACTCCAGTGGGTCTGGGAGGGGTTCAGAAATCTGCTCTCTGCAAGCAACGCTAACTCAGGTACTGTGGATTCAGGAGGTTTCGCAATCAAACTTTGAGAAATAATTATTTTAGACACAGTTTTGAAGTTTTATTTTATTTTATTTTAATTCAGTCGCCTTCCATGAGATGTTGGTCTTCAGAGTGGACCTGCTTCCTGATTTGACTTGGTCCCTTTGGTGCCTTTGCTTCTCTCTCAGCTCCTTTTGAAGATTGTTTACAGATGCCCAGTGTGTCCGTGGGTTCCCCCAGATCTACCTCGCCTTTAACTTGCTGCTTTATGCATATTATCTGCTGCTGACCATTTTGCTGGAATCCAGATATTGCTCTGTGCTTGTTCTGGCGCACTTGCTAGTTAGGGTCTCTGCTTTGTTCTCTTGAGTTAATTGTTCCCTGAGATTCTTTCTTACTTTCTCTGCTCAGTCCCCAGAAAACCTCAGGCCAGCCCCATCCATTCCAGTTCCTTCATTCGGTTTGGCTTTTGGTGACTTGAGTCTCAAGTACTGTGGTTTTCTGGGAGAAAGTTTAGGGATATACAGAAATGAGCCAGAGTAATTGAAAGAAAAGAAGATAGAGATCATTAGTATCCCCAAACTGCAAATAAAATATGTGACAGAATGCATCTGGCTTCTGAGTGGTGCTTTGTTATTATTTTTATTAGAGAGCTTATTTTTTTAGGCAAAAAAAAAAGAAAGAAAGAAAAATCATTTTCGTTCCCATTATAGATAATACATTTTTAGCCTGTGACCTGGAAAAACATGATTAATATCTTCGAATCCAAAATTCTGCAACTCTGTGCATCACTTTTGATAATCTACAAATTGAGAGTAGCCCTGACATTACATTTTATTTCTGAGATGCTTGCAGAAGGATTCAGGAAGAATTTGGTTGATAAATACGTTGATTCTTTTTGCCTTCCCTTAACAAAGAAAAACATTGGATTTTTGAGAAGGAAAGGATCAAACGGAAAAAGGAATTTGAGAATCACTGGTCAAGAGCAGCATTTTCCAATAATTTTCAATAATACATGAACAAAAGGATTAGTGTCTAGGCAGTGGTAGCCCGACCTTTAACCTAAATAAGTTTCTGTTCCTGAAATCTCTCTTTTGCTGGAAACAGAAAGGTTTCCCAATCTTTAGAGAAGTCTAGAAAGAGGCCTCCCTCAATTGGATCGCCTCCTTTTTTTTTACAAAGCTGGAGTAGAGTCACAAGGAAGTCCAGGAGAAATTCTGTGAGGCAGAACCTTAGGGACACTAGTCTTGGGTGGAAGTAAGTTTCCTAACACATTGGCAAAGGGTTGCCAAGGAAGACAAAGCCCAGGTAATCACACTGTTGCCAGTATTGGCATCTCCGCTAAATCCTTTGGTTCTCTTAACCCTGATTTGGGGGAATTCCCAGGAAGTGGGAAAGCCATTGCTTCCCCTTCCCTGGAGAGATCTTCAGTAACAAGTCCATTCCTCGAAGTTGTCCAAGGCATGTGAGGTTCTAGGTTGACTTCTCACCTTTTTGGGAACCCAACAGTAAAAATGCTAGTCCTCCCATCCTGACCCTTAAAGAAGAAGTCTCATTACTTGTATACAGAGGGTGGTGGTCACAGCAGGAAAGCTGTGTGTACCAGATGAAGATAAAGAGTAATTACAGGTCAGTGGGCTCTCAGGGTCTCCTGAGAGGCAGACCCGTGGAGGTGTAACCTTAGCCTCTGAGATTCAGCTGTGAGCCCTCTTAGGAATGATTAGCCTTTATAACTACAGTCCCAGGACCTGGCAAATCCATTCATTTTCTTTGTGTGGGTCAGTTTCGTAGTTCAATGTGCTGGAATGCTTCCGCCTCAATCTGAGTCCAGGTGTGTGCTCAGGAGACTTCTCTGAATGTTATCAAACATAGATTTGTTGGGTAGATTGACCTACCAGGAAAGGTCCAGTTTGGGCCTCAGCATGGGCGAATCATCCAGGCTTGGAAAAATGAGGTAGAAACAGGAGGAGGGTCTGTATTTTGAGTTCTCAAACTTCAGGGTGCCAAAGAGCTGGCTAGATTGAATGGCAGATTCGTGGGTGCCAGATTCTTCTGGGGTTTTCATAAAGCAAGCATGACATGCTTATAATGTAGGTGATTTACAATCTAGAGACATATTGGATGATTAAACTGTCTGTCATTTGCTGAAATGTTCTTTTACCTCTTTAGATTGAAAAACCACAGTCATTCTGGTTTACACAGAACTTACTGTGATAAAGTTACAGGTAAATTTCATCTTCTTAGTGTTGCAACTGGCTAATATACAGGTTTTTCTGATGTGCCTTCAAGAGACTTGAAAGTCACCATGTAGCTAGTATACTTAGATGGTGCAAGCTTAATGGTGCTATTTCAGAGCATCTCTTGGGACTCTGTTTTACTGAGGCAGGTGCCTCAAGGTTTTAGTAAAATAAAGAACCTTTTTTTTTTTTTTTTTAATTTCTAAAAGATATGGTGACCCTGGTCTAAAGATTTAAAAACAAGGATATCTGTTTTCTCCACCTGGATTGCTACACTTTCTAAAAATCTCTCTCTCCATCTTGAGAAACCAGATAGTTCCTACATAAAAGGTTGTGATCTCCTTAGATGAGAACACTGAAATGCTGTTCCTTTTATGGTAATGTTCATTTCCAGGCAGGGAGCTTGGTTAACCGAGAGAAAATAAAAACTTTAGATGAAATGTGTTATTTATAGCAGATGCAAAGCATCATTATTATCAATTCTTGTTACAAAATACACAGGGAAAAATATCCTTTTTGTTATTTAAATATGGCATGAGTACATTGAGAAATGGTACAGATGTTAGTCCAAGCCCCTCAGCTAGCTGCATCCTGGGTAATCATTATTGTGTTTTATTCTTATTTGGAATTACTAGTAATAGACTGTATATTTCTGTGTGAAATGCAAATCAGGGAGCATCAATGAATTGAGATGATTGATATTATATGTACACACACATAATTTTGGAATTGGGGACAACAATGGAAATATTTCTCTATTGGAGAAAAATCCACCAAACTTGCTGCTATGTTAGTGATCAGATGAAGAACATTTTTCATTTAACTAGATGTGCCAAAAATGGGCTCCATTCTTCACAGTTGGAATAACTTAACCTTAGACCAGTGATCTAAATTTGTTTTGAAAATATCAGTGTAGTTGTTGAAAATCTGAAGTGTAAATATATGGATTCTGAAATATCTAGCTTCAAACCATAAGAATTTTTTAAAGTGCGTGTTTTTATGCTTTGTGTGTGTTGTCTTTTTTTTTTTTCCTGATAAATCTGATTATCTTTAAGTCCCTCACTGACTTAGGATTTTTAGACCATGGAGTCCACAGAAAACATCAGGGTAGTAATATAATTCATGACCCCCTCCAATGTAAATGTCATATGTATGGCATGTGTGCATTTGTAAAAGTATGAGTGTTGCTTTCCCATCTTTAACTGGTGTAGCTTTACTTTACTTTTTTTTAAAGTACAGTAGGCTTTTTTTTTAAATATACCTATATTTTTAGTTGTAAGTGGACACAATACCTTTATTTTTATTTTTATGTGGTGCTGAGGATCAAACCCAGGACCTCACGCATGCTAAGTGAACACTCTACCACTGAGCCACAACCCCAAACCCTTATCATTACGTTAAAGATAAGCCAGAAAATAAGCCAGGCATGGTGGCTCATACCTGTCAACCCCACAACTCCGGAGGCTGAGGCAGGAGGATCACATGTTTGAAGCCAGCCTCAGCAACTTAGCAAGAGCCTGCCTCAAAATAAATAAATAAATAAAAGTACTGGGGATGTGGTTCAGTGGTGATTAAGGACCCCTAGGACCAATCCCCAGTACCCTCCCCCCCAAAAAATAAATTAAATGAAGCTGAGAAAATTATGTGTTAGGAAGATGAGGTGATTTTCCAGAGGTCCTAGACTTAGCATCAATCCAAGCCATGGACTCACAGCTCATGGTCTTTATGAATTCTCTTCCTCTTTGGTCTCCTACTTCTCTGCAGTAAAGTAACATTCCAGTTGGTCTTTTCATTCCCTTGACTTTTCTCCTGTCCCAACCTTAACATGAAGTGTTTTGTTCCTTAAGTCTGAGTTAAAAGCCTGCAGAGAGGTTATCTTGCCAAACTTCACCCAGATCCCCAAGCCAAGCTGATTGGCTTTCCTCAGTCCCTGTTCACCTGGATGAATTCAGTCTCTTATCGCCAATCAGCAGAAGGCTGGGTAGGAGGGCTCTTCAGAATAGCAGATGCAGTTCACAGCCTTCCCAGTCATGGGTCTAAAGAGAACGGACAGTCAGCTGTACGTAATAACCGATCCCTTTCCATCTAAGCCACTGATCTGTCATTCCCAAAACTCATCAGGTCGTGCCTAGGTGAGCTAGTTGAATGAATTAAAAAGTGGGAAAAAGTCACTTTCAAATGGAACAAATCCTTACTACCTTCTGTGTATAAACTGCTCAACTCTCAGGAGATTAAAAAAAAAAAAAAAAAGGTGGCGATCCAAGATGGCGGCCTAGAGGGAGACTGCACCTCCGGTCGCTCCACAACCCAGGAGTTAAGAAGGGGAGGCATTGAGAGACTCGGACTGAAGTGGAGCCACGGGTGAGTCTGCCCACTGGGTAAAGCTCGGCCCGGGTGGCAGGCCCAGATAGAGGTGGCTTATCGGAGCCGGGCAGGGCAGCTAGAGTCATCCACAGGCAGTCCTGCGCACTCCGGCGGTGGGCCCCGCCCACACAGCCAGCTTCTCCAGGTTCTCGGAACGGAACTGGCCCCCTAGTGAGAGCCTGTCTGAACAGAGCACGCTCCGAGTCCCGGAGCCCCTGCAGTGCAGTGTACTCCTGCAAAGAACCAGCGGAGAGCCTCGATCTGCAGTCAGCCTCAGGGATAAGAGCAGAGCAGCCGGAGACCTCTTCAGGCGGCTCCGCCCACTCCGGCTGCGGGCTCTCTTCACGGGGCGATCCAAGATGGCGGCCTAGAGGGAGACTGCACCTCCGGTCGCTCCACAACCCAGGAGTTAAGAAGGGGAGGCATTGAGAGACTCGGACTGAAGTGGAGCCACGGGTGAGTCTGCCCACTGGGTAAAGCTCGGCCCGGGTGGCAGGCCCAGATAGAGGTGGCTTATCGGAGCCGGGCAGGGCAGCTAGAGTCATCCACAGGCAGTCCTGCGCACTCCGGCGGTGGGCCCCGCCCACACAGCCAGCTTCTCCAGGTTCTCGGAACGGAACTGGCCCCCTAGTGAGAGCCTGTCTGAACAGAGCACGCTCCGAGTCCCGGAGCCCCTGCAGTGCAGTGTACTCCTGCAAAGAACCAGCGGAGAGCCTCGATCTGCAGTCAGCCTCAGGGATAAGGGCAGGGCAGCCGGAGACCTCTTCAGGCGGCTCTGCCCACTCCGGCTGCGGGCTCTCTTCACGGGGCGATCCAAGATGGCGGCCTAGAGGGAGACTGCACCTCCGGTCGCTCCACAACCCAGGAGTTAAGAAGGGGAGGCATTGAGAGACTTGGACTGAAGTGGAGCCACGGGTGAGTCTGCCCACTGGGTAAAGCTCAGCCCGGGTGGCAGGCCCAGATAGAGGTGGCTTAGCAGAGCCGGGCAGGGCAGCTTGAGTCTTCCCAAGGTAGTCTTCCACACTCCGGCAGTGGGCTCTTCCCACACGGCCAGCTACACGGTGCAGGCCCACAGTGAGAGCATTTCCGCACAGAGCCAGTTCCAAACCGTGGAACCAGTAGGGGGCTAGGGGCAGTATTCTTCGAATGAGCTGCTTTATCAGATTCCTCCAAGACATCAGGCTACTGAAGGCTGGGAGGTGATACACTGGAAATCTACTGGGACACTATAAGCCAATAGTGGAAAACTGCAACATCTCAGGGTCCCACTGACAACTGACCATTATGAGAAAACAAGGGAAGAAAATGTCCCAAACAAACCTAGATACTACATCAATAAAACCCAATGACAGCACAGCAGAAGAAATGTCAGAAAGGGAGTTCAGAATGTACGTAATTAAAACGATCAGGGAAGCTAATGAGGAGATGAAAGAGCAAATGCAGGCATTGAAGGAGGAGATGAAAGAGCAAATGCAGGCATTAAATGATCGCACCAATCAACAGTTAAAAGACCAAATACGGGAAGCAAGAGATCATTTCAATAAAGAGTTAGAGATACTGAAAAAAAACCAAACTGAAATCCTTGAAATGAAGGAAACAATAAACCAAGTTAAAAACTCCATAGAAAGCATAACCAATAGGATAGAACACCTGGAAGACAGAACCTCAGACATTGAAGACAAAATATTTAACCTTGAAAACAAAGTGGAACAAACAGAGAAGATGGTAAGAAATCATGAACAGAATCTCCAAGAACTATGGGATATCATGAAAAGGCCAAATTTGAGAATTATTGGGATTGAGGAAGGCTTAGAGAAACAAACCAAAGGAATGAACAATCTATTCAATGAAATAATAACAGAAAATTTCCCAAATCTGAAGAACGAAATGGAAAACCAAGTACAAGAGGCTTATAGAACTCCAAACATACAAAATTACAACAGACCCACACCAAGGCACATTATTATGAAAATACCTAACATACAAAATAAAGACAGAATTTTAAAGGCCGCGAGAGAAAAGAATCAAATTACATTCAGAGGGAAACCAATAAGAATATCAGCAGATTTTTCAATCCAGACCCTAAAAGCTAGAAGGGCCTGGAACAACATATACCAAGCCCTGAAAGAAAATGGATGCCAACCAAGAATCTTATACCCAGCAAAACTTACCTTCAAATTTGACGATGAAATAAGATCCTTCCATGATAAACAAAAGCTAAAGGAATTTACAAAAAGAAAGCCAGCATTACAGAACATTCTCAGCAAAATATTCCATGAGGAAGAGATGAAAAACAACGATGCAAATCAGCAACAGGAGGCGCTAGCCTAAAGGAATAGCCAAATAAAGGAGAAACCAAATCATGTCAAAAACAAATATGAGTCAATTGACTGGGAATACAAATCATATCACAATAATAACCCTGAATGTTAATGGCCTGAATTCATCAATCAAAAGACACAGACTGGCAGATTGGATTAAAAAGAAAAATCCAACAATATGCTGCCTGCAAGAGACACATCTCATAGAAAAAGACACCCATAGACTAAAGGTGAAAGGATGGGGAAAAACATACCATGCACACGGACACAGCAAAAAAGCTGGAGTATCCATCCTCATCTCAGATAATGTGGACTTCAAACCAAAACTAGTCAGAAGGGATAAAGAAGGACATTACATGCTGCTTAAGGGAAGCATAAATCAGCAAGACATAACAATCATAAATATCTATGCCCCGAACATTGGCTCATCCACGTACGTCAAACAAATCCTTCTCAATTCCAGAAATCAAATAGACCACAACACAATAATACTAGGCGATTTTAACACACCTCTCTCATCACTGGATAGATCGTCCAAACAAAAATTGAATAAAGAAACTATAGATCTCAACAACACAATCAGCAATTTAGACTTAACGGACATATATAGAATATACCATCCAACAAAGAATGAATACACTTTCTTCTCAGCAGCACATGGATCCTTCTCTAAAATAGACCATATTTTATGCCACAAAGCTACTGTTAGTAAATACAAGAAGATAGAGATACTACCTTGTACTCTATCAGATCATAATGGATTGAAATTAGAAATAAATGACAGAATAAAAACAGAAACTTCTCCAATACCTGGAGACTAAATAATACACTATTATATGATGAATGGATAACAGAAGACATCAGGAGGGAAATAAAAAAATTCTTAGAAGTAAACGAGAACAAAGACACATCATATCAAAATCTCTGGGACACTATGAAAGCAGTACTTAGAGGAAGATTTATTTCATGGGGTGCATTCAAAAAAAGAAGTAGAAATCAACAAATAAACGAGTTAACACTACAGCTCAAAGCACTAGAAAAAGAAGAGCAGACCAATACCAAAAGTAGTAGAAGACAGGAAATAGTTAAAATCAGAGCCGAAATCAACGAAATCGAAACAAAAGAAACAATCGGAAAAATTAATAAAATAAATAGTTGGTTCTTTGAAAAAATAAATAAAATTGATAAACCCTTAGCCACACTAACAAAGAGAAAGAGGGAGAAAACTCAAATTACTAAAATTCGGAATGAACAAGGAAACATCACAACAGACACGAGTGAAATACAAAACATAATTAGAAGCTATTTCGAAAATCTATACTCCAACAAAACAGAAAACCTTGAAGACATCAACAAATTTCTAGAGACATATGAACTACCTAAACTGAACGAGGAGGACATACACAACTTAAATAAACCAATTTCAAGCAATGAAATAGAAGAGGTCATCAAAAGCCTACCAACAAAGAAAAGTCCAGGACCAGATGGGTTCTCAGCCGAGTTCTATAAAACCTTTAAAGAAGAGCTCATTCCAATACTCCTCAAACTATTCCATGAGATAGAAGAGGAGGGAACCCTACCAAACTCGTTCTATGAAGCCAATATCACCCTGATACCTAAACCAGACAGAGACACATCAAGGAAAGAAAATTTCAGACCAATATCCTTAATGAACATCGATGCAAAAATTCTCAACAAAATTTTAGCAAATCGCATACAAATATATATTAAAAAGATAGTGCACCACGATCAAGTGGGTTTTATCCCAGGGATGCAAGGTTGGTTCAACATTCGGAAATCAATAAATGTCATTCACCATATCAACAGACTTAAAGTTAAGAATCACATGATTATTTCAATAGATGCAGAAAAAGCATTTGATAAAATACAGCATCCCTTCATGCTCAAAACACTAGAAAAAATTGGGGTAATGGGAACATTCCTAAACATTATAAAGGCCATCTACGCTAAGCCCATGGCTAATATCATTCTAAATGGTGAAAAACTGAAAGCGTTCCCCCTAAAAACTGGAACAAGGCAGGGATGCCCTCTTTCACCGCTTCTATTCAACATCGTCCTTGAGACTCTAGCCAGAGCAATTAGACAAACCAAAGAAATTAAAGGGATACGAATAGGAAAAGAAGAACTCAAACTATCCCTGTTCGCTGATGACATGATTATATATTTAGAGGAACCTGGAAATTCCACCAGAAAACTTTTAGAACTCATAAGTGAATTCAGTAAAGTAGCAGGTTACAAGATCAATGCTCATAAATCCAACGCATTTTTATACATAAGTGATGAATCTTCAGAAAGAGAAATTAGGAAAACTACTCCATTCACAATAGCATCGAAAAAAATAAAATACTTGGGAATCAATCTCACAAAAGAGGTGAAAGACCTCTACAATGAGAACTACAGAACACTAAAGAAAGAAATTCAAGAAAACCTTAGAAGATGGAAAGATCTCCCATGTTCCTGGATAGGCAGAATTAATATCATCAAAATGGCTATACTACCTAAAATTCTATACAGATTCAATGCAATTCCAATTAAAATCCCAATGATGTACCTCGCAGAAATAGAGCAAGCAATTATGAAATTCATCTGGAAGAATAAAAAACCTAGAATAGCTAAAGCAATCCTCAGTAGCAAGAGCGAAGCAGGGGGTATTGCAATACCAGATCTTCAACTCTACTACAAAGCAATAGTAACAAAAACGGCATGGTATTGGTACCAAAATAGACAGGTAGATCAATGGTACAGAATAGAGGACATGGACACAAACCCAAATAAATACAATTTTCTCATACTAGACAAAGGTTCCAACAATATGCAATGGAGAAAAGATAGCCTCTTCAACAAATGGTGCTGGGAAAACTGGAAAACTATATGCAATAGAATGAAACTAAACCCCTATCTCTCACCCTACACAAAACTCAACTCAAAATGGATCAAGGACCTCGGAATCAGACCAGAGACCCTGCATCTTATAGAAGAAAAAGTAGGTCCAAATCTTCAACTTGTTGGCTCAGGATCAGATTTCCTTAACAGGACTCCCATAGCACAAGAAATAAAAGCAAGAATAAACAACTGGGATAGATTCAAACTAAAAAGCTTTCTCTCAGCAAAGGAAACTATCAGAAATGTGAAGAGAGAGCCTACAGAGTGGGAGAATATCTTTGCCAACCATACCTCAGATAGAGCGCTAATTTCCAGAATCTATAAAGAACTCAAAAAACTCTACACGAAGAATACAAATAATCCAATCAACAAATGGGCTAAGGAAATGAACAGACACTTCACAGAAGAAGATGTACAAGTAATCACCAGATATATGAAAAAATGTTCAACATCCCTAGTAATAAGGGAAATGCAAATCAAAACTACCCTAAGATTTCATCTCACCCCAATTAGAATGGCGATTATCAAGAATACAAGCAACAATAGGTGTTGGCGAGGATGTGGTGAAAAAGGAACACTCATACATTGCTGGTGGGGTTGCAAATTAGTGCAACCACTCTGGAAAGCAGTGTGGAGATTCCTCAGAAAGCTTGGAATGGAAACACCATTTGACCCAGCTATCCCACTCCTTGGCCTATACCCAAAGGACTTAAAAGCAGCATACTACAGAGATACAGCCACATCAATGTTCATTGCTGCTCAATTCACCATAGCCAGATTGTGGAACCAACCTAGATGTCCTTCGGTTGATGAATGGATAAAGAAACTGTGGCATATTTATACAATGGAATATTACTCCGCAATGAAGAATGATAAAATTATGGCATTTGTAGGCAAATGGTCGAAATTGGAGAATATCATGCTAAGTGAGATAAGCCAATCTCAAAAAACTAAAGGACGAATGATCTCGCTGATAAGCGGATGAGGACATATAATGGGGGGTGGGAGGGGCTAGCATTAGGTTTAGGGTTAGGTTTAGAGTTAGGCTAAGGAGAGCAGTAAGAATGAAGGAAAGAAGGACTGTGTAGAGGGAAAAGAGGGGTGGGAGGGGTGGGAGGGGTGGGAGGGGTGGGGGGGAGGGGAAAAAAATATAATAAACATCATTACCCTATGTAAACGTAAAAAAAATAAAATAAAAAAAAAAAAAAAAGGGAAAAGGGGAGCAAAGGGAAAACAGGCTGAAGTGACTAACCAAGAAACAAAAGAAGATTTACCTGCCGAAAATGGAGAAACTAAAAACGAGGAGAGTCCCGCCTCTGATGAAGCAGAAGAGAAAGAAGCCAAGTCTGATTAATCACACACCACGTCATATCAGTGGTCCCGTTTCCCTTCTTGTACAATCCAGAGGAATATTTTTATCAACTATTTTGTAAATGCAAGTTTTTTAGTAGCTCTAGAAACATTTTTAAAAAGGAGGGAATCCCACCTCATCCCATTTTTTAATGTAAATGATTTTTTTTAGAAGCAAAATCATTTACTGGTTGTTTATTTTTGGGTACAACCAGAAAATAGTGGGATATTGAAATATGGGAGGCTTGGACTGTCTTGGGTGTCAGCTTAACATTCCATAAATGGGGGGTTAGTTTTATATCCTACAATACAAAGCCTATTAAATGGCAGTTTGGAGTCACAGTCTTGCATTTAATGTCTTGAATATTTTAAATTACTTCTATTCCTGTGTTTTTTAGTAGAATTGTTTCCTGAAGAAGACCACTCCTGGATCATTGCTGTCAGAATCGTTGTACTCTGTAACATTTTTGGTCGTGCAAGTCTTAGTTTTCCTAATATTTTTAATGTGCTGTGAAAGATTGAAAGTATGTAGTGTGTGTGACAAAGTTTTGAATTAGTGGGACCTAAATAATAGCAGCATTCAAAGATACTGGTACTTGATACTCTATTAAGAAAAATTTGCCTCCAAATTCAAAGCTGGAAAGTCACTGGAATAACTGAAAAAGAATCACAGTATAAGGCTTTTTAGATTTCGGTACGTGTGTTAAGAATTGTGTACAAAGTGAAATGTCTGTGTACTGATTCTCAATACAGCCAATAAAATCTCAAATATGAAAAAAAAAAAAGAAATAATGCTTAAGCAGTTTTCCAGAGTAGGCTGTACAGATTACACTACTAGAATACATTATGAAATCATGTTGCTACTTATGTATATTTTCACTTTTTAATTTCTGTCTTCTGTGTGCAAGCAATGGTATCTTGTGGTTTTAATTTGTATTTCCTTGATTAGTAATGAGCTTGAATATATGTTCACTGGCCTTTTGAAAAAAAAAAAAAAAAAAAAAAAAAAAAAAAAAAAAAAAAAAAAAAAAAAAGGTGATAAAGTCTCAAAGAGTGACAATCCAAAGAAGGAAAAGGAAAGGTTCCAATTCACTTGACAGAGAAGGAGCCACGCACGGGATGATACGATTTGGAACTGTCCCGGGCACGGGTGGTGAGCCGTGTTTCCACAATATGAACATGCGTACGCTCTAGACGCGTGTGCATTACACGCTGCTACCCAGAGTGTGGTTTGTGCCTCATTCCCGTCTTTGAACTTGGGTGCGATTGCATTACAAAATCAGTTTCATGCCTCTGGTTTCTCCTGAGAGAGAACATTTAGAAAAAGTCAGTTGTTCCCAACTGATGCGGCCTCTGAGCTCATCCTGGGGGGATTCCCATCATGGAACCTGTTACCCCCAGTGTGGGTGTTGGCGAGTCCCGTGCAGAACCAGCCATGTGGTACCCGCACAAGGGGGACCGTGCATGGACCCTCGATGGGCTGAGGAAACAAGGAGACTGGTCCTTCACACTCGAGCACGTGAGCACCAGGGCTGTGTGATTCCCAAAGCTCTCAGGGAGGATGATAGACATATTATACAGCAGTGGGAATGAGGGTCAGGACACCAAGATCTGGAAGAGGTGCCATAGTCCACAGGGGTAGTTCCCAAAGTCTCGGCCCTGAGCACAGCAGGCTTTTACTCTGATACATCAGCAAGTTTGGGTCCATCCAGGCAAGGGATTGGTGCAGTTCTGTTGGAGGGAGAAGTCCACACTCCTTATCTGGGTCAGGCTTGTCAACAGCCTGGGGACTCTGAGCTCACACAGCTGCGGGACTTGGACTGCATTCAGCCTAAAGAGGGATTGTTCTGTCTGCGGCTCTGTTTCCTGCTTCTGCGTGCGGTTTGTCTTTCACGGGTCCCTGGGAGCCGCTGCAAGTCTCTGTCGTTAAATGTCAGTACGCAGAGCTACAGAACCACAGCCCAGCAGCTCCTCAGCTGCTGAAGTCCCTAAAGTTCCCATCTCGCTCTGCCACTCTATACCACTGCAGGCGCACACACACACACGTATGTGTGTACATATTTGCACTGTAGAGCCATTTCTCATTATCGACCTATTTTAAAATTCACCAGCTTGTTTCACATTCCCTCCTTTCATTACAGAGCAGGAAAATGTTAACATGGTGACATGAAACAGACTTCCAAAATGACAGCAGCAGAAAAGGGTGTGGGAGGCACAAATCATGAACAGAGTCCAAGGGGGATATGGCCAGATGGAGCGGTAAGAAGTGAGGGGAAGAAGAGGGATGCCAGGCGCTCCGACTGGAAGCTGCAAATTTAAAAAGTGATCAGCTGACCACAAATTTAAAAAGTGATGCAGCTGAGCTGGCATCCGCGAAGAAGTTCAGCACCTTGGGAGGCTGAAACGGGAGGTTTGACGTAGGTTTGAGGCCAGACTCTGCAATTTAGAGAGGCCTCTGGCAAGTTAGTGAGACCCTATCTCAAAATTGAAAATGAAAAGGACTGAGGATGGGACTCAGTGGTAAAGGGCCCCTGGGTTCAACTCCCAGGACTGAAAAAAAAAAAAGGTAAGATGCGTGATCAGTGGCATAGGAGCCCCCCTGCTGCTTTAACACGAGGCTACTGGCTTAGTCTTTAAGGGGAACTCTCACCCAGGCAGGAAGCCCAATCCGCCCAACCCCACTATTGCTCTGTGTATCTTAACATGCGCCGTGGTGCTGCTGTTCTCCTTGGGAAGAGGGTGCTTGTTTAGCATGTCCTGTTCTTGTTTCAGCATGTCCTGTTCTTGTTTCAGCATGTTCTGTTCTTGTTTCAGATGACTACGCACTGCATGGGCCTGTCTTCCTTCAAGAGCCAAGCCATGTCATCTTCCCTTTGGATTCTGAGGAGAAAAAAGTGAAGCTCACTTGTGAAGTTAAAGGGAATCCCAAACCTCATATCAGGTGCGTGGATATAAAACCCCGTGGCTCCATGCAGAGAGTTCACAGGGTCAGCCACCGCAGGTGTCTGTCAACTTTTAGAAGGCACTGTGGGGTAGCCAAAGGAATCCGAGGTGACCGTTTCATGGAAAGTTGAGTAACAAACTTTGGCCTTTGGCCGCAGTAGGAATTCCATATTCTTACTCACCCTCTCTTTGAAAACCTTAACAATCTTGAATGTCGTATTTTTAACTTAAAAAATAATACTCCATTTTGCAAACCTGGAGTCTGAGTGGCCTTCCTAGCAAATGAGATGTAAGTCAGAAGAGAATTAGTAAGCATCTGAGGTCTGAGGACATTATCCGAATGTAGCCAAAGGGGACCAAGAGAAACTGAATATCAGAGAGACAGACAGACACACAGACAAGCAGGCAGAATCTAATCAGAACTCCAGAGAGAAAAGCAAGAAAGAACAAGGCAGAAACAACATTTAAAGAGAAGCCCAGAATTTCCCAGGATGAGTTAAAACTTGCAAGCTACAGATTTTGGAAAACCCAATAAATTTCAAGTATAAATACAAGCAAAACCCAAAGATAACGGAACTCCAAGTCAAAGAGGTGGTCTTTCAAAAAAGCCAGAGGTGTAATAAAAGTCGTCTTGGAAGAGATGAAGCATAAGCTGGCTACTCACTTCTCAGTAGCAACAAAAGAGTAAGAGCAGACCCTCTGCTATTTAGCTGTCAGAATTTTGTGAACAGCCCACAAGGAGAACAAAGGATAGCTGTAATCAAGAGACCAATTACAAACACTAGTGACCATGCAGAGAAGAGGGAACTCAGACACACCGCAGGTGGGAATGGACATTAGTACAGCCGCTGTGGATAACTGGATAGAGGTTCCTCAGTAAAACTGCCACAGGATCCACTCTTCTGCTAGCTAGCTATCCAAAGAGATACCCGGACCCCATCTTCACTGTTGCAGCCAAGATATGGAATCAACTGGGATGTCCATCCACAGAGGAAAATACAAAGGAAATATGATCTGCCCATCGTGGAATATTACTCGGCCATAAAAAAGAGGGAAATTGACATTTGTAGCACCATGGCTGGAACTGGAGAATGTTATGTTAAGTGAAATAAGTCAGGCACAAAAAGACACATACTGCATGCTATTACTTATAGGTGGAAGCTAAAAAGTTGATCCCATGGAACTAGAGAGTAGACTAGCAGTTAGCAGAGCAGGAAGGGAAAAGTTTGGGGGGCGGGGTGGATAAGCAAGGGGTTGGATCGCAAGTCCCAAAATACAGTGAGGGAGGAAAAATAAGTTCTAGCTCTCGGCACAAAAGCTGGACTATCATGTGCAATAATTTATTGTAATTCTCAAAAGAGCTTCTGAGTGGAGTTTGAAGCTTCTCAACCCAAAGGGATGCCAGCTACCCGGATGTGACCATTGCCCCCTGTGTACACACATCAAGTTGTCACTTTTTGCCCCGTAAGTAGACATGACTTTTATGGGTCGTTTGGAAATCAAAGCACCTGTAGGCAGACAGAAACCAAAGTTGGATTCCAGCCTCTGTGTGCTACAGGAAGTTCTAAAAGATACACCTGAGGCAGAAAGAAAGTGATCGCGAGTAGGGGCTGGGTTGTGGCTCAGTGGTAGAGCACTCGCCTAGCATGAGTGAGGCACTGGGTTTGATCCTCGGCACCGCATGTAAATAAATAAATAAATAAATAATACATAAATACATACATAAAATAAAGGCTTTTAAAAAATGATCCCAAGTAGAAGACCTGAGATCCAAGAACCAATGATAAGCAAATGAAGTAGTAACTGTTAGTTATTCCACATACAGATTGATTGCACTAAATAAGAATCAAAACATACTACTGCCTGGTGAAAATAAAAAAAGTTAAATTTCATGCCAATGATAGAAAAAATTAAAAATTATAAGAGAGGCTTTGGACAATGAATTGACCATATTTTCAAATAAATAAAATAAAAGCGAACCCTTATTTCACAGCATATACAAATACCAGTTCCAGATGGATAGAAGACCTAAATGGGATGTTTAAAACACTTGGAAAAGATAATAGGCATGCATATTTATGACTTTGGGGGAGGAAAAGTGTCTTAAATACAACAGAGATAGTACAAACCATAAAAGAAAATATTTAACTTTTTTTAATATTGAGAACTTCTGTTCAACAGAATATACTGAGATCTGCAAAATTATAAGCTTCAGATGGGGGAAGAAATTTTTGAGATATTTGTGATCAGTAAAATATCAGAATATTTTAAAAATTTCCTTCAATCTGCATGTGAAAGCACAAGTGATCTAGGGGAAATGTTAGCAATATAGTCAAGTGGGTCCTTCTAAGGAAACGAAGACCGAAAATGTAGTAAGCATAAAAAGGTTCATCAATCTCATCAGTAAACAGAAATAGGCAATTTAAAGTAAATTGACATATTCTTTCCCACTTAGATTGACAGGTATTTCAAAAGACCAACAGTGTGTCGGTGAAGATTGGGAGCAAAGAGAGTCCAGGAAGCCAGCTGGTAGGCATGTAAATTGGAAAAGCTGCTGGTTTGGGACAGATAGTGAGGCTAAGTTCCCTCAGACCCTGTAATGCAGGAAGTCTAAGCTCATAACATATTTGGAAATAAGCAACCTGGTGTGTTCATACAAGGGAGCCTCAGGCAGGAAATCCATGGATGGATTGCAGGAAAATAATGTCAAGGAAGCAAAGCAAATCACAGCAGAATCACAGCCTAGATTGTATACTTGCAAAGTTCAAGAGCAGGTAAGGAGTGATTGTTCAAGGTCCCTAAGAGGCAAAGCTGTAAGGACCGCCACCTCTCAGGGTTCTAGCTGGGCTTGAGAATTGCATTGACAGAAGACAAACCAACAGGAGAAAAAAAAAAAAAGGATGCACGTTTCTTTCACAAGTTTTCTGTGTCAAAGAAACCTTCACAGGGAAATGACCCGAAGCTGCAGTCATCGGTGAACACTTGCGTAATACATGGGATGAAGAGTAGTGGACTCCCAGCAGCTCTGGAGGCTGAGGCAGGAGGATTGTGAGTTCAAAGCTAGCCTCAACAGTTTAGTGAGGTCCTAAGCAATTGAGTGAGACCCTGTCTCTAAATAAAATGGAAAAAAAAATGTGGTTAAGTACCCCTGAGTTCAATCCCCGGGACCAAAATAAATGAGAGAGAATGTAACTAACTTCTGCGGGAGACCGGAGGAAACTATTTTAACAAGGTTTATGCAGAACGTTCTCTGTCTCAACTTCCTGTCCTGATGAGAATGGGGTTTAGATTCGGGCTAGGGAGGGCCTCTTTCACCTGGGAATTTCATCTCCAGCTTTTTAGAGACTGAGTGAAATTCAGAGCGATCTTGACCTTCGTGTTTCTCAAATGCCTTGAACCCAAATAGGCCAGAGCAGCATATTTTGGGGTAGCATGTTCCAAACTCCTTCCAAGATCACCACCAGACATGATAAAATCATTTTCATAATTTTTGGAATCCCAAATTAAAGATTGGGATTAACCATGAAGTGGTTGTAGCCTTATGTGCACACAGGAGACTTTCAGACTGTAGTATTGCTGTTCCTTTTCTTAGACGCAGGTCTTCACTGTCTTCTGATGCTTTATAATTTATGTAACTCACAAATAGCAGTTTTCCCCTATTCAAATTTACAACTAATTAAAACAAATAAAAAAATGAATTGGGGCTTGGGTTGTGGCTCAGTGGTAGAGCGCTTGCCTAGCACGTGTAAGGTACTGGGTTCGATTCTCAGCACCACATATAAATAAATAAATAAAATAAAGGTCTATCAACATCTAAAAATTTTTTTTAAAAAATGAATTGAAAAAATTTTAACAATAAAACATTTAGGCTAAGAATAAATAATATTTTTAAAAACCAAAGAAATATCTGTTACAGTATAGGAGACCTCGGAACCATCAGGGAAGATTTTTTATAGGGGTGGGGTTTGGGCTGAGGCAGGTGGTTTTCAAAAAGAAAGCAAAAATGCTTCCTGGGAGTTTGAGGATGGTGGCATTCCCCTCGGGGGTGTTATTTTAGCATTTAATTTAGGTGCTTCTGCATTTACACACTGATTCATCAAACTTGCCACTCTTCGCTCATCAAGCCACACCAACATTTTGCAGACTGGATTGCAAGGTGCAGGCAGTTGGTTAAGGTTGATGTCAGGTGAAGATCCTGTGCCCAAGATTGTACCTGAGTAGCTCTGCCTGGGACTGGAGTGTGTCTGAGGACTTGGGGAAAGTCTTGCATCTAGCACAAGAGTTTCCAGGGCTGGCTCACTTAAGCAGCTACGATGCGGCAGCAGCACACTAAATTGAGGAATTCCAGGATTAACCCACTCCCCCGAGTTCCACTAGTGTGATTGCTGAGGAACTACCTGGATGTGGAAGTAGCCGGAACACCATGATGTAAACGGGGTTAAGCCTGCCCAAGTTCTAGGGCATCCCGCAAGAAAGGCAGTCTCATTTGCCACGGGTAGGGGTAGATGTCACTGAAGGTTTCCGCAAAAAGGAGACATTTTAACTTTGCTTCTGAAGGGCAATGGGTCTTTTGCCCTATATGGATAAGAAAAGGAAACACGTTCCAGAAAGGAAAAGGGGAAAAATAAATAAATAACTCTAATTAGAATGAACCCTGTAATCAGAGCGAACATATAATTTATTATCCAAAATAGGATGCTTTGGAGAATGAAAGACCACTGTTAATAATTATTCTAGGACAGCAGCTGTAACCCGGCACTATCCTGAGCAAACCAGATTGGGTAGTTATTCTGTCTCTAATAGAGTCAACTAGAGGCTCAGCGATTTTGAAATGCATTCTATGGTCAAATTAAATTCAGGAGGCCAACGTTTCTAGATACACAGATGACGAGTTAACTGATCCCAGGTTCCGTGTGTAGCCAAATGCAAGTTCCGCCGTCAGCCATAAATGAAAAGCAATTTTGCAGCAGAATTGGGCAAGTTGTTGCTCTGTTTTTCTCCAGACTGTGACCTTTAATTAACCGTTGCTTTTGTAACATTGTGTTTCTAGATGCAGGGGCTGGCCTTGTTATTTAAAACAAGCCAGGGAACAGAAACCTATTATGTTTTTAAAGATTGCCAGGAAGAGGGAGAAGAAACCTTTTAATCAAATGCACAAGCAATTCCTTGTAGGGCACATAGCTTGCTTTTATACCTTTGCCAGTTTCCAGGTGACATAATAGTAGATTGGTACCTGGGAGCTAAAATACTGCCTCTTGTTGAAGGAGAAAGAATGAAGAGATCAAGTATTTTCAGACATCTTGCTGGCTGAACTTGAGCAGTCTGTAGTTTGACTTTGACAGGGAAGAGCAAGAAGGAGAGATTCCAGAGGGACCCCTCCGTGGGGATCTGCAGCCTCCAAGCTTTTCCCTGGGACACCCCAAGTGACCTCTTTCCTTTGTACTCACTTGCTCAACCGATCCTTTCCTCCTCATTTGTGTCTGACCCTCAATTTTGAAAGGATTGACCCAGACCCAGAAAAATTTAAGAAGTTTTGACTTGTACCAACTTGCCTCGTGGAAAGGTTCCCTAAGGACAGATGACATTATTTATTTCGCTCCGTATCCGTTTCCAGGGAGAAGAAAGGTTCAAGTACCTGGTCGGAGTATTTTTGCTGTGAGGTTTGTCTTCTGCAGAGTTTGCAGAGAACAAATCCAAGTCAGAGAGGCCCTGCCCCTCTCTGAGTGCCAAGTTCAAACAGCTAATAAAAGGAGAGCGTTTTGCTACAGCAAATCCCATAGGTAGCTTCCCAGCAAAGGCTGCAAAATTGTACCTTGCTGAACCTCACACTGTTGGTGTTTGGTTGTGTTCAGCCCTAAACTCTCCGGGGACAGTCGAGTGGTGGTTCCCCAGGTAATTCAGAAATCAGCTCAGGAGACGCCAATTTGTCTTGGCCTCTGGGAAAATCTCTTATTGGCTCCAGATGAGCCTTACCTCTCTATTACCCATACCTAAGAGATTCCGCGAATGTTGGGAGTAAATTGTGAATTTTTTGGAGAGTGTGCCACTGGGTAGTGAGATCTGGGGTTCAGTGCGACCCACGTTCCTTTGGAACCAACACCAACCACCTTGGTAAGAGAGACCTGACTGCCTTCCTCAGAAAGCACTCTATTTCCTAAATAATCCCCTCTCCTTCACTGTTTGTATGTAAAAGCCGGCAATAAAGTAGACGAAGCGACTTTGTGCACGGTGTTTGGGTTGAGATGCTTCCTGGAGAACAGTCTACCGAGGTGTTTCTCAAAAGGCTCCCGTGGCTCCATTCCCCAATTCCATGTTCTGCTCCCAGCTCACGTTACATCGCAGTTTCCTCTTTGAGTTCTCAGATTTGTCATAGTAAATTGCTCTACTGTCATTCGAAGCCAGAGTTGAGGGCCAGACGTCATCCGCTGACTGCCGGCAACCATCGTGTGCAGAGTCAGCTCTAGAGATTCATGTGCCTGGGGTACCCCGGAATGCAACAGGGCTCTTCTCCTTATTGCCTATTACTTTCCTGTCTGTGTGGGAACACAGAGAGAATTACCTCCGAGCCTACAGACATCGTGGGTTTCTTATACCCACCCTCCTACCTGCACACACAGTGAGAGCTCTGTGCTCAAAATTTGTGCAGCCGACCCAGGGTTCCCACCCCCCCCTCCACCCCCCCTCCACCCCCGTGTCTAGATTTTTGCATTTCAAAGACACAGATGTCAATAAAGAGATGCGTCTGTACCGTGGGGCACTAGAATACTCCATAAATCATGCATGCTCCAAGCTCACATATCTAGCAAAGAGGTGAAGTCGTTAGTCGATTAAATTCAACAAGTGTTTATTGAACATGAAGAGCATATCAAATTCTAGTGGTTAAAGTGAGAAGGCGAAAAAAAAAAAAAAGATTCAGACAGATTGTCTACAGTGAAGACAGAATTCTTACCTAAAGGAGCAGGGAGGTTTCTGTAGGAGAGTGGATCATGTTTTGATTCATTTTAAGGAGGAATATGGAGGAAGACTTCATTGAAAAAGTTGTCCTTTAAAATTGACTTTTTTTTTTTCTTTTGGAGCTAAGGATCAAACCCGGGGGCATTTTGCCACTGAGCTACATCCCCAGCCCTTTCAATTTTTAATTTTGAGACAGGATTTTGCTAAATGGCTTAGGACCTTGCTAAGTTGCTGAGGCTGGCCTGGAACTTGCAATCCTCCTGCCTCAGCCTCCTGAGCTGCTGGGATTACAGGCATGCACTGCCATGCCCGGCTCCCTGAGATTGACTTGGAAGTGGGTGAGAAATCTAAACCGAAAGAAAGAATTACAACTCAGCATTGCTTTTGTTGATACCAGATATTCCAGAACTTGAAACCAACTGACCCACAAATAGTCCATTTCATGCACACATCTATTTAGATGGTGATCTCCACTCTTTGAAGACAATAAAAGGGGAACGTCTCTTGTTCTGCACTCCCCTTGCTGATTTGGATCCCGTTTCCTTGGTGCTATAGTGTTTCCTTATTCTTTTATCTCCCACTGTGATTGCTACTGGGAGACTGTTTGATAATTTCCCAAGTTCCAGCTATACAATTTTTTTCATTACCTGGTACTCCAGGATTTGTAAGGTTAAAAAAAATAATCAGATAGTTATTGAATTGCATTAGTTCAAAAGTCCGTCAGTATTCAGATGACTTCCTGGAAGGTGATTTGGTGAAGATCAGCTTTCTTTGGAAGGACATTGGCTATATAAACACAATTGTGGCTCTTATTACTAGATGTTGAAATGTCTGAGTCCTACTAAAGCTCATTAACTGCTCTAGTCGGATTCTCAGGGTGTTCAGGTAAAGAGATGATGGAATGCTTTGGTCCAGTTGCCTGGTGGCGGGAACTGCAGCTTACTGGGATGATGGATTGATTGATGTGCCACTCACTCAGCAGATCTACAGACTGATCCATGGGCAGGGCAGGTTGGGTCCCCCACAGCCACCCTAGATCACTGGAGTCTCTCTGCTTTGCAATCAGCCACTTGAATCATATTAAGGACCAAATCAAAGTAACTCTGGGCAGTTCCCCCAAATACTCAGCCACCTACCTGAAAGTGGGTGTTCTGTCATCTCTGCGGACCCCTTTAGAGAAGGACCACAAACTGCAGAAAGAACCTTCACCGAGAAGCCCTGTCTGAATAAATATTGCCCAATTCACCGTGGGAAACCCGCACCCTGCCAAAAGTGACACCATTTATTTGTAGCATCTGCGGAGGTCACAAAAACAGGAGTTAAAATTCCGATATCATTGCTTACTTCAAAGGGCATGCTCTCTCTGTTAAGTGCTAAAGATGTCACCATTGCGAGGCATGTCCGATATTTTCAAAGAGGTCACTCTTTACAGTTTTTATATATTTCAGACAATTCAGAAACATCGATTCATATTACAAGGCTTGATCTACTGGTGTTTTTGTACCACAGGTGGAAGTTAAACGGAACGGATGTTGACCTGGGTATGGATTTCCGCTACAGTGTTGTTGAAGGCAGTTTGTTGATCAATAACCCCAATAAAACCCAAGATGCTGGAACATACCAGTGCATAGCAACAAACTCGTTTGGAACAATCGTTAGCCGAGAAGCCAAACTTCAGTTTGCTTGTAAGTAGCAATTATGTCACGCCGCAAATGTTTTCATACTGTTGGACCCATCAGCTTTCCAAACAGTCTCTTCTGAAAAACAGATTTTAATTTGTTCTATGGTCTTTACCCCTTTTTACATATTTCAGAAATGTCTTATTTGTAGGATAAACTGTAAACATGAATGGGAAGATGTATCTTTGTGCTTTCCTAAGGATTGAGAGAGTTTGATTGTATGGATTATATAATGATTTGTTTTGTTTTGTTTTGTTTTGTTTTGGGGGAGTATCGGGGATTGAACTCAGGGACACTTGACCACTGAGCCACATCCCCAGCCCTATTTTGTGTTTTATTTACAGACAGGGTCTCACTGAGGTGCTTAGTGCCTTCTGTTGCTGAGACTGGCTTTGAACTAACGATCCTCCTGCCTCAGCCTCCTGAGCCCCTGGGATTATAGGTGTGCACCATAGCGCCTGGCTGATTTGGTTATCCACAAATTGGTATAAGCATAAATTCATGCACACAAAATTTGCACATATATAAACATATGTACACAAGTTACACACATACATATTTTTTCAATTTTTTAAATAATTTATTTTTATACACTGCATTTTTGATTCATTGTATACAAATGGGGTATAGCTTTTCATTTCTATGGTTGTACATGATGTGGATTCACAACATTCATGTAATTATATATGTACCAAGGGTAATGATGTTTGGCTCATTATGAACCGCCAGTGTAGTAGTAGATGAGAGAAATACTTTACCCATAAAACACACAGTTGGAAGCAAAACCTCAGACATCAGTTAATCCTATAATTCTATAACATTTTATTTCATAGAGTAGAAATAAAATGAAAAAGAGTTACAATAATAAGAAAGAGTAGTCTTATTACTTCTTACCTTTTATATTACTGATTTGGAACCTTAAAAAAAAAACAGTGGTGTACCCTTGTAATCCTAGCAACTCGGGAGGCTGAGGCAGAGAGATCCAAGATCGAGACCAGCCTCAGTCACTTACTGAGAATCTGTCTCAAAATTAAAATTAAAAAGAGCTGGGGAGTAGCTCAGAGTCTAGCACCCCTGGGTTCAATCCCCAGTAGCAGAGAATTCTTTAAAATTACCATCTCTTAAGACTACTTTTTAACCAAACTCCATGAATATGTGAGAGAAAGTCTAATTTAGAAATGACAGGTTGAAAATAAAATCCCAGGCAAAAACTGAAAGTCCACATTTGTGCATGGAAGTCTTCAAGAACTGATGTTCTGCTGCGTTTTTCAGGGTATTCTGTATTTGCATATGATTATGTATTTCCTGGTGTGAAATCCCAACTCATACAGCAGCGACTTCATGTCAAAGGTTTCATAATTACTAAGTCTGTTGACACGAACGCAGTCGAATATTCTCATTAACAAAATCCTCTCTGGGACCTCAAGATCAAATATACCTAATATTCAGTGCTTAATCTATTATTGCTGTTTGGTAGCATTCTTATTAGTTGAGAAATGAATTTTCTAAGAATTATGTATATGTGGGATTCAGGATTATTTTGTTTGTGAACGTCTCCTGGGAAGATCTGCTAAATACTCTTAGGTACCCAGAATAATGGGGGGTTAATATATATGTCTGATTAAGTGCTATAGAATCCAAGTGCTTTTTCCTCTGGGCTTAATACAAGTCTAAAGTCTGTACTTAAGTTTTTGATGATGACAAATGAATCTTGCTAGATTCCTTTTAGAATCAGGGATACTCAGTGGAGGGGAGATCTCAGGATGCAAGGAATCTTAAAATTCTTTGGTTTTTAGATTTCATAATATGGACAATTTTCAACACATAAGAACAACGAAAAACTAGAGACAGCAACCTCCCATTTTTTCTAACATACATTTAAAAACTAAGGGACCAGCCCGCAAGATGGCTCTGTTCTAATGTTCAGGCATCTCTGTTATCAAAAACCAGCAGAAAAAACAGAATCTCATATTCAAGAACAGTCATTTAAATAGAATAATGTAGCCCAAGGAAATGTTCTTATGTGAGGACTTGGTCTAAAGACCTGTGTCTGCAATCACCTTGGTTCTCTGACATCGTAAGTGTTGTAGTTTGGAGGTGAGGTGTCCCCCAAAAACTCATGTGTGGGACAGTGCAAGAAGGCTTAGAGGAGACATGATTGGGTTGTGAGAGTCTTAACCTTATCAGTGCATTAACTTACTAGAATGGATTAACTGGGTGGTAACTCTAGGCTGGTAGGGTGTGGACAGAGGACATAGGTCACTGGGTACAGGCCTTTGTGGTTTCTATTTTGTCCCTGGTGAGCAGAGCTCTCTCTGCTTCCTGACTGGCATGTCCTGAGCTGCTTTCCTCCTCCATCTTTTCCGCCATGATGCCTGATCTTGGGCAATGGAACTGGCCGTCTATGGACTGAGACCTCTGAAACCCTGAGCCCCAAAGAAACTTTTCCTCCTCTAAAATTGTTCTTGTCAGGTCTTTTGGTCACAGTGGTGAAAAGGCTGACTAGAACATTCAGTGGTACATCCATTCTAGCCCAAAGCCTTGGCTGATAATCATTGGTTTTGAAAACTCCTGATAAGGGAGAGTTCACCTGATCATCCTAAAGCATCCTTATGCAGAGTAGATTGCTTTGTTGAAATTCAGCAAAAAAAAAAAAAAAAAAAAAAAAAAAAATTTTTCCTTCTAATTCTTGGTTATGGTTTGGATATGAGGTATCCCCCAAAAGCTCTGTCTAAATTTCTATCACTTCTAATTCTTACTGTATGATACAAGTTAAGCTTCAAATATATGAAAATCTATCTTATGCCAGAATTCTCTGTACTATTTTCTGTAACATCCACTTTCGCCTGTTCTTGCTACATTTTCAAACCCTTCTTAAAAAAAAAACAAAACAACAACAACAACAAAAAAGTTATCATAGAACAGTCTGCATCCTCTTTAAAAAATTTGAATTAGATTATTCTGTTTTCCTGCTTTATACCATCTTCACAACTCGCTCAATTATGCTCACTTGTCTACTGAATTGTGGCCTCAAAGAAATAAGCATGCGGGTCCCTTGACCTTTGCAGAGGAGGCTGAGAAATGACATATCCCATGACAAGAACTTCATTTTCAACTAAGGCAGCTGACAAGAATGTTCATTTTCGTAAAAGCCTTGGTCTCCTCTTATAACCGTATTTTGAACATGCAGTCATTGTAAAATCTGACGGTCGCTGTTTCTCCAGTTTCTATTAATCCAGAGCTAGCCAACATGTTATTTTCTTAACGTAAAATCAGAGAATTGTATTTACTCCTATCAAATTTACCTTCTGTGCAGTGACCCTTTGTTACATTGTTATATATATTGTTAGTTTTATGTGAGATTAGGATACATTTCACATAATCACAGAAGCATGGAATATAATCTCTCATTCAGTCCCCAGGACTTCCCCTCCCCCTTTCTTTTTCCCCCTTCTCCCCTCTCTCTACTCTGCTGATCTTTCTGTAATTTATTTACATTTTTTAAATTAATGACTTGTGAATATTCTTGATATTGGGATTCACTGTTCCATGATTATGTATGTAAATGCAAAAGTTCGGTCAAATTCATTCTACTCTTCTTCCCTCCTTCCTCCTCCTCTATCTCTTCTACTCCACTGATCTTTCCTCTATTTTTCCCTTTTTATTTCCTTTCTCTCTCTCTCTTATTCTTTCTTTTTTTAAAAATTCTGCCCACCCTCCCCCCTACACCTCTTATTTTGGATCAGCTTTCACATGTCAGAGAAAACATTCAGACTTTGATTTTTTTGCGACTGGCTTATTTCACTTAGGATCATAGTCTCCAGATCCATCCATTTGCTGGCAGATGCCATAAAGTCATTCTTCTTTATGGCTGAGTAATATTCCATTGTGTGAGTGTATACCACCTTTTTGTTATCCATTCATCTGTTGAAGGGCACCTAGGCTGGTTTCATAGCTTGGCCGTTGTGAATTGTGCTGCTATAAACATTGATGTGGCTGCATTATATGATGTTACCATGGTATGCTGATCTAAAATCTTTTGGATATATACCAAAGGATGAGATAGCTGTGTCATATGGTGGCTCTATTCATAGGATTTTGAGGAACCTCTGAACTGCTCTCCAGAGTGGTTGCACTAATTTGCAGCCCCAAGAACTATGTATGAGTGTGGTTCTCATTTTAGTTAATAAACATGATAGACAGTTTTCTACATGACAACCTTGACCCTTTCAGTCCCCCTGCTGACCTTTGCCATGGCTGACCTCTGAGCATCCTCTGTTCCCAACTTAGGTCTACCTATCCTCCCATCTAGCACAACCAGACGTTCCTATTACTTCTCTTCCTTTCCTCTGCCCACCATTCTCCATCCCTGTACATCTACAAAACAACACCCTCTGTTTCATTTACCAAGATTTAATACACCTGGAGCGATTTTGTGTATTTTTTTCTCCTTTATTATTTGACCTCTCTGATAGAATAGAAGTTCTAAAATATTGGAGACTCTCTGGTCCCTCCTCGTGTCTCCGGAATCTGTAGCAGATGATGTGTATGAACTAAGGAATTCCATTATTAATTGTCCATTCAGTAACAACAGAAAAAACCCAAAGGTTAATTTGGGCATGACATACTTTTATAAACCCTTTAAATTCTAGTCATTTATTGTTGTTCAGCAGTCAATTGATTATGCTTTTCTTCAGAGAATAAATGAGTGAAGCAAAACAGTGACATCTCTTGAAGGCTACTAATGTTCTTCTTCCCATTTTCATTATCATTGAGACAAAAAAATAAAATAATGTGTATTTTTCTGTGTGTGTACCCGAGATTGAACCTCAAGGGCATTTAACCATTAAGCCACATCCTCAGTCCTTTTTATTTTATTTTTTACTTTGAGACAGGTTCTCACTAGGTTGCTTTCAGCCTCACTAAGTTGCCGAGGCTAGCTTCAAAACTGTGATCCTCCTGCCTCAGCCTCCCAAGCCATTACGCCCAGCTAAAATGTTGACTCTAACCTCACTTTCAGAACTGTATACTATGCAAGTGAGAACATTCTTTATAATCATGTGGTTTCATGGCTTCCAGAGACCCGAAAGGTTTCCTGGCCTGTGTCTTTTTAAAAGTGAAGTTAGGGCTGGGGAGATTGCTCAGCTGGTTGAGTGCTTGCCTTGCAAGCACAAGGCCCTGGGTTCAAATCCCCAGCACCGCAAAAAAAAAAAAAAAAAAAGTGAGGTTAAAGGTTGGAGTAACTGAATTATTCTTTATTATTATACAATTAATAGGTCACAGAGCCAGGAAGATCTAGCCTCAGCTCTTCCTGCCATGCAGCCTGGCTCTGTTCTGTTCTAGATCCACCTTAATTCCTACCAAAAAAAAAAAAAAAAAATCCCTTCACCTCTATATAATGTTACAGTGTTCAAATCTCATTATATACTTTGTATTCCCAGATCAGTCTTAAAAGGTAGACGTCCTTGTTCCTTTTTTAGGGATTATTTAAAAGTGTTTTTATTCTGCTTTTGTTGGAGGGATGGGGTTCTGTCTCAGCATGTAGCATTTTTAAATTGAATTGATTGACATAAGCAGAATTTCTAGTTCACTGGAGAGGAGGCCTCTAAGAAGCTGCTCCCCACTTCTATGCATGTATCATCTTCAGAGCAGAAACACTTCCCTGATGAAAGGGCACAGCCTAATCTAGGTCCCTCTCGATGAGATCTGGGCATTTTCAGGAGCATACATGGTTCTAATGGAACTGGGGGCATGTTTTGTTATTCCGTCCCCTGCAGAGTCAGGCCACCAGCCTTCACGTCCCGGGTGCCCACTTGGCCTGCCACTTACCCGTCTGCCGTTCAGTCCTTCCAGCTTACCTAAGAGGGCCCCAGAATTTGATTAATTTGTCCAGTGCCGGGCACTTAGTAAATGCACAATAAACGTTGTTGAAGGAACGAGTCATTAAGAATTCCATGTTGAAGCTACAGGCAAAAGGAAAGTCCCCACTGAGCTCAGGGACTTGCTGAGGGTCCTTTGAAGTGCTTGGCAGTTGGGTGCAAGCCTTTCCAGGGCGAAGGCCCTTGGAAGACTGTTGGCATCTTCGTTGGCAAGGGAGGCCTTCACCCATGACAAAATTCATTCCTGTGCAGAATGTACCCAACCCACCATCCCTGCCGGTTCTTGTCCCACAAAGTCAGGCTGGTGCTTTGCCCAGCCCACAGGCAGCGCCGAGGACGAGCCCTCCTTTCCAGCGACCCACGCCTCCCCGGCTCCGCCCGCTCCACCTTCTCTGCGACCCAGGGGGAGAAGCCCTTTCAATGTCCTTCTAACTCTCCCACAGAAAACTGACCCAGAAGAGAAGGCCGAGAGTGGAGGGAATTTCACTCCGTCCTCTCCGCGGTGTAAGGACAGGGACATTCCCGGGGGTGGATCTGCCCACACTGGGACCTAGAGCCCGATCACCCTGCGTGATTCTGCAGCCCGGTTCCCCATCTGCACCGGCCGGCCGGGCGCTTCACAGGAGCACCGCAGAGACCCTGTCCTCCGACGTGTGGACGTGGCTATTTTTTAAAAACTCCAAAGCACACCTCTGCAGGCACCAGAGATATAAATTACTCTCTCGTGTTTTATTTTATTTTAAATTGGGAGTCGTTGAAGGGTCTTGGAGAAGGATGTTCCTACCAGACGGCTCCCCAAGAGGGACGGTGTGGCCGGGAGGAGGGAGGGAGACTGGTCAAACATGAAGCCTCTCCCTGCGGAGCCTCCTCTCCCAGTAACAGTGTCCCCAGGGAAAAGGAGACTCCATCCCTTCCCGGGCCTTCCCGCCTCTCCACCAGAAGCCAGTGTGCACCCTCCCAGCCCGGCGCACCTGGAAGGAGGGAGGCGGACCCTGCAGCGCTGGGCCCTGGACTCGCCCGTCCCCGCTGCAGATGCGGCCTGCAAGGGGACACGCAGACAGACGGTGAAGCTCCAGGTGACGTGGGTCCAGAGGAAGGGGACAGCAGGGACCGCGGAGGTGTGAGACTTTCCTGGTGACAGTGACTCTCAACCTTCACACAACCGCCTTCCCCAGATAAAGTTCTAACGGACACGCCCAGGTCCCTGGCTGTCCAAACCGCATGTCCACAGTGTCCCATGAAACTCCAAAACCCAGACTCCTTCTGTAACCCGGGGCCAGCCCCACACCCAGAAAACGGGCCCTCCCGGCCTGATTGACGGTCCTCGCTGCAGAATAAGGAAAGCTGCTGATCCGGGGTCTCTCCCGTCTCCCGCCTCCGTCACGTGTGGCCCAGGAGCTCATACTTTTGGGGGCCCTCCTTTCCATGGTGGCTTGAGAAGCCGAGATCCTGGCCTGAGTTTAGGTGGGAGGGAGCGTCTCCGCTGGCTCGGCTTCATCTGCTGTGTTCTGAGGTGTCAGCAGCACTGCGACTTGTCATGGGCTCTGTGGGGCGGCCCCACCGCCCTCCCGGATCAGTTTTACAGATCACACTGCAAAGCATATGCAACGTCCCAGAATAGTTCCTAGCATAAGAAAGTTGTGCAAAAACCGCTTCTCTGTTTTCTTTCCTCTCTTCCTTTGCCCTCTTTTCCTTCGGGTCCTGTCTCTTGGAAAGAAGAAGAATAAGCACCCCTTTTGAGGAGCTCAGGGTTAGCTGGTGATAGCACAAACCCCGAGGCAGATTACTTACAGTTCAAGTCCACTCCCCCTGTGTCCCTGTGACCTTGGACAAGCACTTGGCCCAACCTCATTCCCCCCAATAACATGGGAGTTAATGACTGGACTCCTTTTGCTGAAAGGATCACATAAATTAATATTCACACAACTCTTAAGTCCTTGTCTAGTACACAGTAAGGACTTAATAAATGTTAGACCTTTGAGGCTGAGGCAGGAGGATGGCAAGTTCAAAGCCAGCCTCAGCAACGTAGCCAAGGCACAAAGCAACTTAGACCCTGTCTCCAAAGACCAAAGTTTGTTTGTTTGTTTAAAAAAAAAAGGGTTGAGTTTGTGGCTCAGTAGTTACGCACCCCTGGGTTCAATCCCTGGTACCACAAAAATAGAAAAATAAATGTGAGCTATTATTATAATTTTTATTGTCGTTTGCAACTTATTACACTAATCATTTTGGAAGTATAACCCAGGGAAGTCTAGACACCATGTTTTGTTGGTGAAGAACAGGAGAATCAATGGGATGACATCACATTCCCCAAGGACACAGGGGTGGAAGGAGAGACCAGCATGGGACCCTGATCACCTGCCTGCTGAGCAGATACCTATTGTGTGGCTTTTTTCTGCAAACAGTTTGCTCTATCCCAATTAAACCCACCCCTTCCTAATGGAATTTATATCCCAACCATAGATCGGGTTGGTTGATTAAAATGTTTCCTTTGTAGAAACAAACCTGAATTTTTCAGTGCATTTGTAACCTTGGATATAGTACATCCACTGCATTTTCTTATTTTTAATTTTTCAGTTGTAAGTATTCTGCATACCATCATGCTATTGATGGATGGGTGACATCTAAAGGCATCATGCTGTCTACTCTAATTATGCATATATTTGTGACTCTAATTTTAATATAATTGGTTTCAGGATCCATAATGAGAATAATTAATACAATGCCTCTGCTCTAAAAGTTAAGATGCAGATTTCCAATTTATTCCAAGAGGGCTGTAAAACTTTCTGAATATTGATATTTGATGGTAAATAACTGTGGGTTGGTACACCATGTATCCCCGAGCAGTAAATGATGTATTATTTTAAGTTTCTTATTCCCGTTTCATTCCTCCCCCGCATGTGAAAAAGATGCACTTTAAATGTAGATTATTATGAAGAGCTTCCAAGAGAATCATTTAATAATTTCAGATCTTAGCTCGTCAAACTGACTGCTTCATAAACATTGTTTGGGGCCTTTTTCTTGGAAGTTCAGCTGTTATGTAACAGTTCAGATCCGCAAAACAGAAGACTGAAGTTATTTATTGCCCCAGATTATGGCTGGCTGTAATTCTGACATAAGTACCTCCACATTGCCCCTGATTAAACTAACTCATTTTAAAAAATCCAGCCAGGTGCCTGCTGTCTCGGCCATGAGCAAGGTCGCAAGGTCGTATTGTCCGGGAGGAGCCAGTGCCTGATACCTGGGCTTGGACACCTGGCTTAAGGTGGGAGACGGAGCTAGACTAATAGACTTTCATACCTCCACATCTCCCTCTTGAGCTTGCGCTGTTGGAAAGAGGATAGAAGAGGGAAAACTGAAACAAAGAGAAGATGATGGAAGGGAATCCTTAGGGGCAAAGGTCACTCCATTTGGCCTTCCTCTGACCCAAATAATGTAACTCAATGCACCAAGCCATTCTGAGGTTTACTGGACTTACCTTTATCAGCTAAGAGTCAGCCAATTTTTTTGGTACCAGGGATTGAACTCAGGGTCACTCGACCACTGAGTCACAGCCCCAATCCTATTTTGAATTTTATTTAGAGAGAGGGTCTCACTGAGTTGCTTAGCACCTCGCTTTTGTTGAGGCTGGCTCTGAACTCACGATCCTCCTGCCTCAGCCTCCAGAGCCGCTGGGATAACAGGCATGCACCACAATGCCCGGTTCAACCTTTTTTCTTTAAGTGCTAGAAATATCATATGGATACACAGGCGCCGATTAGTCTTATTGGAAAACAGCTCATTCCTTAAGGTGAGTTCAGCGAGCCTCGTCTGACTTCTCTTGCATGAAGACTCACTGGTAATTATGAACATGGAGTGAAAGGGTTACATGGAGAAGCCTTTTCCATGTGTTGATAGGGAGATTTTGGCAACCTGGTTTTAGAGCGCTAATTGTTGCTTCTATTTACTGTAAATTTCAGATGTGCTTTGTTTTTAGTATTGAGTAACTAACTTACCCTTCAGAGCCAAAGAGCACAATGTGCACCAGTGAGAACAATAGCTGGGGCTCTGACGGATGGACAGACTCATGGCTGGCTTGACTGATTTTTTAATTAGGAAGGCTGCTTCAACAGGCAAACTTTTGTTTCAGAGCAATAAAATGTGGAGAGATGACTGTCTGGATAAATAAGTGGTGAATATTTAGATCAATTAAAACTTCATCAACTTGGGGAACGTTTGGATGTCAAAATTGAAAACATTTATCAATGCAAGTCTTTGATGTTCAATAAAAGAGTAAATTTTTCTCATTTGACTCGGGAGAAAAATTCAAAACTTGCTGTTTCTGAAATAAGACTCTTAGTAACTCGTTAGACATTAGTGGTTGCTGTGGCGATCTGTTGATAATTTCATAATATAAATCTTAAGAAGTGTTACTGCACAGATGCTATTAGTTCATTAGGGGTGTAGTCCTTAGTCACCCAGTAGTCTGGTTTGGGGTCGACATGATTAAAAAGAGTATTTTTTGACTTAAGACAATCAAGAGACTATAGAGACTTAAAAGCTCAGATGCATTCTAAGAGTACAGTATGTATTAAAAAATGACTACTAAGCTACAGGGGATCCAAACAGCCTTGATCAGATGGATCTTTTTAGAAAAACAAACAAACAAACAAAAAACAGGTTAATATTAGTGCTTTGTATTATAATGAAAAATAACCAAGTTACTAAAATATAATTTCTCGTTGATCATTGTGAGCTAATAATTCACAGGGCACAGAGATGCATGCTTTTAATCCCAGCTTCTTGGGAGACTGAGGCAGGAGGATTGCAAGTTTGAGGCCAGCCTGGGTAAATTTGCAAGATCCTGTCTCAAAATTTAAAGAAAACAAAATATTTTAAAATGGCTAGGGGGAGCACCCCTGACTTTAATCCCTAGTGCTAAAAACAAAGCAACAAACAAACAAACAAACAATAAACTGATAACAAAGGTTTGTAATAATTCAGTCAACAAATATTCCATAATTTTGATTTTTTTCAAAGGTAATTTTTGGACACTATGATATGGTCCACAATTAGGTTACCCTCCAGGGGTAAAAAGGGAACATTTTCTGAGTGGGTGAGAAACTGTCGACCTCATTGTATCAATATGCATTCTTCAAGAGCTTCCATTTAGGAGGGTACCATCCTACAGAACATGCCTGTGTTTACTTATGGTTAAGCCAGAATAGAGTTGGCCATCCGCAGTGTGATACATGGTAACTACCACAGACTTAAAGGTTATTGTCCCTCCAATAATGTTGAAATGCTAACTCCCAATATGGTAATATCAGGAGATGGGACTTTTGGGGATGATTACTTAACAGTGGCAGAGCCCTTAAAAATGTGATTCATTCCCTAATAAAAGAGATTCCTCATCCACTTATCAGGGAAAACTTTCAGGGTGAGAAAAGAATGGAGGAACGTTAGATTATGCAGAGGGAAATGAGAGGGAGGGGGTATGAAAAATGGTGGAATGAGACAGACATCATTACCCTATGTACACGTATGATTACACGAATGGTGTGAATCTACATCGTGTACAACCATAGAAATGAAATGACGTACCCCATTTGTGTACAATGAATCGAAATGCAGTCTGTAAAAAGAAAAAAAATAGAATATATTTCTTCCTCAATTGGAAAGAAAGAAAGAGAGAGAGATTCCTGAGCCTCTTCTGCCTTGTGAAAAGATGGTGGTCTACAAACCAGGAAGCAGACCCTCACCAGACACTAAACCTGTGGACACCATGATTTTGAGCCTCCCAGTCACCAAAAACTGTGAGAAATACCTTTCTGTGGTTTGCCAGCCGCCCAGTCTAGGGTGTGGGGTGATAACATCCAGGACAGACTGAGACAGTGACCACCCGGAGGTAGATCTATCTGGAGATTGCGAATGTGACCTCATGGTGGAAAAAGGTCTTCCAGATGTAATCTAGGATCTGGAGATGAGAGCTTCCAGGAAGACCCAGGTGGCTCCCGAATCCAGGGGCAAATGTCATATTAAGAGCTTAAGATGCACAAAGAGGGGTTGACGATCCAACCACAGAGATGAGGTAGCGCAGCCAGGGAAGCCAGTGATGGCTGGCAGCCTCCAGAAGCCTCCAGAAGCCAGGCATCCCTGCTAGGGTCTCTGGGGTGAGCACATCTATAAAGATCTTGATGTCCTACTCCCGGCCTCCAGAACCCTGAGAGAACAAATCTCTATGTCAAGCCCCCAGATTTGTGATGATGTGTTCGGTGTGGCCCCCGAAAAGGAAAAGACCACCCTGTGTGCTCTTTCTTTCTGGTCCCTTTGATCAAGAAAAAGAAAAAAAATAACTGGGGAACAGGACGGAAGTGAGAAGCTTCTGCATCTTCATCGCCACTGTGAAAGCGGAATTATCTGCACACATTTTCTGTCCCAGGATGCCTTTCTCCCCGGACAGGATAAGAGGGTTTTGAACTTTCTGTAGGATGATTTGACCAAATGATGAAAAGAGCGGCTGCAGGGATTCGAAGAGCGACCGTTCTCTCTCCCTGGCTGGGTTCGGCCTCTCAGGGGCTCAGCCCTCTGCGGGCCTCTAAAATAGACATCTCTCCACGGGGCAGTGACTTCATGGTCTGGCTCCCTGGACTTCTTCCCTTTTCTAGGTCACTTTCCTTGAATGCAACCGCTTTATCTGGAACCCAAAGCCCTAGAAATGGGCTATTACTGCATCTAAGTGTCTGACCTACCTGCGGGGGTAACAGTGCCCCTGGGGTCTCTCAGCCGTCGTGGTCACTCACGTTATGACATGTCTCGCCCCTGTGCTGGCAAGGGTTGGCTTCCCTCCCCTTCGCACTCAGCGCCTTCCACGGAGGAGATGTTCCCACGCACGAGCCGTTTCCCTCCAGCTGATGTGAATTTCATGTGGCTTGCCAGCTCCTCTTGACGTCCCAGCTACAATATGCCATCCCCTTGGAGAACAGAGCTTGCTTTGGGGTTCAGAGGCTAAATCTCAGATTCAAAGGCATCAGAAAGAGATGTGCATGTGTTTTCCAAGAGCCAAATTATTCTGTCAGATATTTGCACCAGAGATTAAATCCTGTCCCAGCCACTGAACCCTCACTGGGCCCTACAGATCAGCCATTTTTTTCCTGAAATATGTATTTAGGATAGACACTAATTATGATCAGAGTATTAATTTGCTCCCAAACACTTGAATGGTTACATACTATTAGCATTTCAGATTCATTCATTTTTTTTTCTTTTTCAAAACACCTACTCTCCCCCCAGAAACTGAACACAGTCTTGTGCAGGGAGAAGTCCGTTAACAACCTCAGAAAATCTGAATTAATTATGCCATAAAGACCCTTCTCTAAATAGCCCTGCGAGTACTGTGTCTGGTGAAGTGGGGAGTCAACACACGGATAGTCTTCAATCCAGCGACCACTTTTTGCAGATGCTTTTACCAGAAGGACAGGAATTGGTGAATAGGGTTCAGTCAATATTTGGGGAGTAAATAAAGACAAATGAATAAATGAATGAACTATTGGAATAATAGAAGAGCAACAGAAATGCTTTGGCCTTTCGCAGCCTATTCCACCACATTTCCTCCTAAATATTTTATTTCCTTGAACTAAGAAATAACTTCTTTCACAGTGCAGAAATCAGAACAGGGGCTGGGGTTGTGGCTCAGTGGCAGGGCACTTGCCTAGCATGTGCGAGGCACTGGGTTTGATCCTCAGCACCACATAAAAAGACATAAATAAAACAAGGGTATTGCCAGGCACAGTGGTGCTCGCCTGTCATCCCAACAGCTGGGGAGGCTGAGGCAGGAGGATCATGAGTTCAAAGTCAGCCTCAGCAAAAGCGACTCAGTGAGACCCTGTCTCCAAATAAAATACAAAATAGGGCTGGGGACGTGGCTCAGTGGTTAAGTGCCCCTGAGTTCAATCCCTGGGACCCAAAAGATAAAATAAAAGCATCATGTCCATCTACAACTAAACAAATATTTTTAAAAGAATCGGGAAGTGGCACCCAATGACAATATACATTCAATGGAGCATTTCTTTTTCCCTGAAAAATCATTAAAGAAGTGTTGCCTCTGGTTTTCAATGCCATGCTTTTCTTTATACGTAATAGCTGTATTAAAGTGTATCTCATGCTATGTAATTCGCTAATTTGGGGCATAAAATTCATTGATTTTTAGTTCACTGAGTCACAGAACCACCACCACAGCTGAATTTCAGAACATCTTCGTCACCTATGAAGTACCCATGCCCATGAACTTCCCTTCCTCTTAGCTGCTAAGAACACTCATCTGTAATGTCGGCCTTGATGGATTTACTGGTCTGGGATATACTGTATAAGTAGAACCATCTTTCTGACTTGTTTCTTAAGTTAGCATGAAGTTATCATTGCTCATCCTTGTCGTAGCCAGGATCAGGGTTTGTTTCCTGCTGTGGCCCAAAATACTGTTACTGAGTGGCTGTGGACCTCACGTTATTTATCTGTATCAGTCAGGGTTCTCTAGAGGAGCAGGATCCATAGGAAGTGTGATTATTTATTAGATGGGCTTCCATGACCAGAAGCTGGATGGTCCACAGTGGCCATCTGCAGCTGGAGAGCTGGAAGAACCAGCAGCTGTGCAGCCCAAGAGGCAGAAGCCCCAGAACAAGAGGGATCAGCAGTGCTACTTAGTCCCAGACCAAGGCTTCTGGAAACTCCCTGGAGAGTCACTGGCAGAGTCCACTTTGGGAGAGTGTCAGAGTCTGAGAACCTCAGAGGGCGGAAGCAGCGATCAAGATCCTGTTCAAGAAGAGCCGAGCTGCATCTGCATCTGCTTCCTTGTTCTTCCAGCTTTTATTCCATCCTATTGGGTGGTGCTGCCCACACTGAGGGAGGGGCTCCACTCCAGTTCGCCATCCCATGCCAATCATTCCTAGACACGCCCTCATGGACACACCCAGAGGCTTCTTAATCATCTGTATCTCTTAATGCAACCAAGTTGACCATTCACAGTAACCATTACATTATCCATCCATTAGTTGATGGACAGCTGAGCTGTTTCCACTTTGGGGCTATGGTAAATAATGCTGCTATGAATGTTCATCTATAGTTTTTTTGGTGGACGTATGTTTTCATTTCTCTTGAGTCTATTTCTAGAAGTGGGGTCACTGGATGGAATGGTTACTGAAAGTTTCACATTTCCAGCAATTTCCAAAATGACTTCCAAATTGGCTGCGCCATGTTAGGATCACACCAACATTGTGTGAGGATTCCGGCTTCTCCGCATCCTCACTAACCCTGTTACTCTCGGCCTTCTTTATTTTAGCGCCCCTATTGGTTGTGGGTGGGGTCTCATTGTGGTTTTGATGTGCACTTCCCTGATGGCCTAAGAGCTTATAGACTGTTGGTACATCTTCTCTGAAAACATGTCTATTCAAATCTTTTGCCCTTTTTTTTTTTGGTAGAGGGTATGGTGTGTTGAACTCAGGGGCACTTAAGCACTGAGCCACATCCCCAGCCCTTTTTTATATTTTTGTATTTTGAGATAGGTTCTCACTGAGTTGCTGAGGCTGACTTTGAACTAGTGATCCTCCTACCTCAGCCTCCCAGGCTGCTGGGATTATGGGTGTACGGCTTTTCATTTTTGTGTTGGAATTTTTTTTTTCCTGACATAATTCCCTTGTCAGATATGTGACTATGATATTGGTTCCTATATTATGGGTGGCCTTTTAGCTTTCTTTACTTTGTGTGGTATGTGCATGTGCGGTGCTGGGGATTGAACCCAGGGCCTCACATGTGTAAAGCCACCACTCTCCCACTGAGCTACCTCTCCTGCCCTCCTTTCGCTTTCTGGTTGATGTCCTTTGAAACCCAAATGTTCCAATTTTGATGAAATCCAGTGCATCTGTTTTTTTTCTTTTTTTGCATATGCTCTTACAACCATACGAAGAAACCCCTGTCTCATCCAGAGACACAAAAATGAACTCCTATGTTTTCATCAAATAGTTTTATAACTTTATAAAGCAGGTGCCTCAGCATCCCACAGACCCAGAAAGCCTGTGCCATCAGGAATGACCTAATACCTCCTTCAATAAACCTCCTTCTGGTGTCCAGAAATGTGTAGGATTCACTAATTTAAAATGGCTCAAAACAAATATTGAATGACTCTTTCTTGAGTGCCAGTGTTGGATTCACAGGCACCGAAGTCAACATCACGGGCTGCTCGGAAGGACGCATCACCAACTTTCAAAAGAGGAAAGATATTTGTGAGTTTATGAAAGAGCAACTACCTCCCAGGATCTCACCACCTGTCTGCAGCTTTTCCAAGGGAAAGCTGTTTTGTTCCGCTTGGTTTTCCTCAGCAAGTGTCTCTTACCACCACTTCTAAATCAGAGGCAAAGTCTAAAGTCACCGGGGGCTCATTTTTGTATTTTGCTTCAGAGTTTGGGCATCCCTGCCTCGGCCACCCTGGCTAAAGTGGCCTTCGCCAGGGACCAGCTTTCTCACTGAGGGTTTCTCTTGTATCTCCCCTGATCCCTGTCTCTGCATTTTATTTCCTGGTCTGCCAGTTGCTTGTCAACCTCTGTTTTGGTTAGTTTTTTCTGTCACTGTGACCAAAATACCTGACAAGAACAACCTAGAAGAGAGGAGAGAGAATTTATTCTGGCTGAAGGTTTCGGAGGTTGGGTGCATGACCAGCCTGCTCCAGGTAGCTCTGGCCCCAGGGGAAGGCAGAAGGGACACAATGAAGGGCACTGCCAACAAGAGGCAGAGAGAGCTGCACTGACCAGGAACAAAACATAAACCCCAAAGACACCCCCAGCGCCCACCTTCTCCAACCACACCTACCTCTCTACCGTCACCACCCAGTTCATCCATACCAGTGGGTTGATCCATGGATTCAGTTAAGACTCTCTCAACCCAGTCATGCCTCCTCTGAACCTTCTTGCTTTGTCTCACACGTGAGCTTTTGGGGACCCTCACCTCCAACCACGACACTCTCTCAGCACCATACCAGTGCCTCACCGTCCTCTGCACATTTTTATTGGGAAAGCAGGCTCCCAAGTCACCCTAAGGGGAAGCCAGGGTCACAAGGAGTAGGAAAGGGAGGCCTGAGAGGCCCCAGCCTTCAGAGCTGTGCAGAACAGACTCGGAAGCCAAGATGCACGTGCTTTCCTTCACAAGGAGCTACTGACCCAGCGGCAGGGAGGGAGCGTCCAGAGATGTTATTACCTTCTTCCTCGGGGATCAGTGGGTCAGGGGGAGGGTGACAGGGTCACCTCTGCTCTTACGGAGCTGCTATCTGGTGCTTGGTTTTTGAAATAGACCCACTATCTGCCTTCCATCCTAACAGCCTCCTTAGTGTGTGCGGAAAAGGGACGTTCGTGAACATGCTCTTTAATGACATTTACAGAGTAGATTTTAAAAGTTTTCACTTAGTGGTAGAAATTATAAGAATCCACAGGATTCATTCCATCCTTGGTGGAAACCGCAAGCCCACTTGGGAAATCGTCCCACCGCAGAACAGCAGACTGGAATCCAAACAGTGGATGCTGACGCCCTTCTGTCCCTCCTGGGCTCCGGAGCTGACTCTTGGAGTGACAGGAGACGATCTTGGTTGGGAGATCATTGTGACTTCCCTATCCCGTACAGCCCAGTAGTAGCCCTGCCTCGTCCAGGGCACCGGACACAGTAGGCGCTCAATGAAAGTTTCTTAAACTAAATAGGTTGCCTGCTCAATCTGTGTGTGTATTTTTTTTCCCTGTAAGTGATTAGAAGAAAGAACAATTTAAAATACTGTCACATAGCCGTGGGTGTGTAAGGTCATCTGCTGTTTGCCAACCAAATGGTGAAGCTGGAAAACATTTGCATATAAATATTCTCTGGCCTGGAAGTTTTTAAATGACTGAAGTGTAGGTAAAACGGTCAAAGAGTGGCACTTAGAGATGAAGAAACGTATTGCGTCTGGAGAGACTGCACTTAGGACTTTGAATGTCATTTCCCTTTTCCTGGAATTGAACACAGAGGTCTCCTTCATTTGGCCAAGTGACCTCAATGCCTCTGGACCAAATGGAGAATCCAGGATTGTAAATTATAATCCCACCATCATCTCTCTCTTCACCTTGGCCGTGACGTGAACCCATGCATTCTTTTAGCTTGTTTTGAAGGTTAAGCGGGAAGTCTCATGTTGATGATTAATGCATCAATGAAATCCATGTTGCTATGGTTAGCAGGTGATTTGGCTCATTGGCTCCGTATGAAATTTGTTAGCTATGAATCGTCTTTTGGTTGAAATGGTGGCAACATGGAAAGCGGTGAGGTGTTTGCTGCCGTGGTCAGCCAGCTGGAGAGAGCCAGGATGTAAATGCAGGGACTCAGAGAAGCGCATCCTTCTGGGGCCTCCAGAGCCTCCTGATGATTTCCCTGAGAACCGTCAAGCTCAGGAATCTGTCACTGTGTCCACAGAAGGTGAGCAGGTCTTCCTGTCCAGGGCCTTACTTTCTCTTGGATAAGCCAAGCCACCCCTGCTAGGCCTTGAGAGACTGTCTCACAGTTAAGTGGCCCCCACTCTTTTACTGTTCTGAAAGTCCTCTCATGTCTGTTACCTCGTTTGGTCTCTACAAAACCCTGTGGGGTGTGATGGGTCACCATCATCGTTGTCTTCCTTCCCCTTTTACAGACATGGAATGTGCCACTCAGCGATGGGAAGGGACTTCTTCAAGTTCGTGATGCTAAAGGTCAGATGTAGGAATCAAAACTCAGACCTGGCCTTGATTCAAGCTCTTTTGAAATGGGTTGCATCCTGAGCCCAAGGGAACAATCCATACTAGTGGGGTCTCTAACAAGGTCATGGTTTGGGGAAGATGAGGGATGGATGGGCGTGTCCTCAAATGCGGCTTCCCAAAACTTGGTTGTGATGAAGTTTCCACCAGCTTCTAGCCCATAGTACTGTATTTTTGGAATAAGGTAGAGTTGAGCCAATTGAAAGGATTGTTTTTTCTCCTGAACATTATTGTTTTCCTTTTATTGTTAAGATTGGAAATTGTCATTTTTGAATTGCTTACCACGGAAGATGGCCATCATGGTAGGGGGCTTTGGTTTTGGTTTTGGTTTTGGTTTTGGTTTTAGTGTCCATACTTAGAAACACCTACATTGGTTTCAAACACATCCTATTTTTGCTTATTAACATTCTTAAAATTCTCTTGCTCTGTGGACTCCTAACGTCTATAATCAGTGCTGAAGGAAACAAACCCAGCTAATAGAAGGAGTGGCAGGTAAAAGTGTTAGTTACCTGCCCCTCAGGTCCTTGGTGATCACCAGCATAGTGGAGGTTAAACCATAAGCCCTCCCAAGTAGCAGGTGAACTTTCTTCTGGAATCAGTACCGGCCTCTATGGTGCTCCCTGGAAGTCTTCCCACGGGTCTCTGCACCTGTGCTAGGTCTTATTCTGCTGAAGTTAATTGCATCCTATGACTAAACAGTCACTTCCCTTTTATCTCCTTTAGCTTTGAAGGCAGGACTTGGAGATTTACAACCATTTAGGGTAAGGCAGTATTTATTGCCTGATGTTCACACATAACCTCCTCACCATTAACCCGAACCATCAACTCCCTTCATCCCCAAAACAGGGAGTGTAAAACAGAATCCCACGTCCGTTTGGCTCTATCCAAGGAAAGGAACCTTCAGAGCTGCAGATTTTTTTTTTTTTTTTTTTTTTTTTGCCAAACAGCATCACATCTTCTGCAGGCATTTCTTGCATGACTGCTGCACACGCATCGCCGCACTGACCCAAGAGGAGGAAGGAAAATAAGCAACAGAAACTATGCAGGGTTGGAGATGCTCAGTGGACTGAGCTCAGCGAGAAGATGTAAAAGTATTAGGTGGATAAGAACGGCTGCTTGAAAAGCAGACACAGTGGGAATGGCAAGAGTTTAAAAACAACCCTCAGTGGATGGGGAAGTGTTCAGAGGGCGTCCCTTACCATTTGAAGCACAGCTCAGTAATTCTACTCCAAATATGGCCAATAACTCCCAGAAACAGGGGCAAGGAGTTCCATGTTGGAAAACACTGCTGCTCCTTCATCAGTGTATCTAGAAGCCAGGGTGTTCTAAAGTGGAAAGAACATGGCGGAGCCAGACACATCTCCACAGAAAGTTTTTTCCAAAACCACTACTTACAGTCCAATGCAGAGAGCGAATATCACCCTCAAAATTTCCTGAAGTTGTCTCCAATGTGCCCACTGGAAACAGGCCACTTTCCCCATCAGATTAGAACATACAAGTATTATTCATTCAATGAGCTTTGGAGAAAGAAGGGAGCTTGGGTTGAGACCCAGGTTATGTGAAGAATAAATATCCTTAAGTTGCAGACAGTGTGGAAGACATTTTCAGTGTGAAACTGGTGGCCATTGAAACTAAGAACTGAAGTAGATCCAGGAGGGTCCCCACCTCTAATGCAGTATGGGAACCTGTTCATGGAAGCTGCAGAGTGGACAGAACTGACCACACTGTGTACCTGGCTGCCTCTCCTCTCACAGACATGCCACCCTGCTGTGTTGCCTCTGGCAAATCATTTTGTCTCTGAATCTCAATTTCGTTTTATGCATCACGGGGATCCACATCCATGCCGGATGCAAGGATCAGCTAGGACAAGTTATGTCAGTATAGTTTCTTCTGACGATCACAGTAAGACATGCGTGGTTACAAAGGATTATGGAAAAAGATCTGAAGAAGAAATGTCTGAAAGGAGAGGTTAATAAGAGGGGCCTTGCACTCTTCAAGAAGAGAAAGGCATCAAGTATTAGTTAAGTGGGAAATGCAAAGGTAGCTGTACGCACGGTATGTTATGAAAGTGAGATACCGCCCATTCTGGGGTGTACAGGAGGCTCCCCAGGAGAGAAGATGACTGAGCCAAGTCTTAACAGATGGTTGATAATTAAAGAGGCCAAGAGAACTGGCCAAGAGTTTTATGCAACAAGAGCAGCAAAGCCTGAATTTTCGTGGATTTGCAGGAAACATGGAAGCCCTCCATCCATCAGGGTTGTTGTGGGGCCAGGGAGGCTATGAAGCTGGAGAGACAGGGGCAAGGTCAGGTCACAGAGGGCCTTGTTGGACATGCTAATGAGCTTGAGTTAATCTTTTGCTGGCTGGTGATTTCAGATGGTTTTGAACAAGAGCGTGATATTAACAGGTCTGCATTTAGGAACCGGCGATCATGGCCTCGTTTTGGAGCGTGCGTTGAAGGTGTCTGGCAAGGCAGTTAAGAGGACTTGCCAATGTTTCATGCAGGAAATGATGATAGTCTGTCCTAAACCAAGGACAATGGAGTTAGACGAGGCACATTTGGAGAATGTTCCTGTGTTGACGTCGTCAGGGCTTGGTGGATGGTTAGGGTGAGTTGAGGCAGGAGCTGTGAGTGGAGGCGGATTTCTGTGCCTTGGATGATTATCAATGACTTATCATTGACTAAGTTTGGAATCAGGTTAAGGTTAAAGTTCAAGAGATGATGAATTTACTTAAAGACTCACCAAGGTCTAGGATTAGCTTCCTAACCTATATATTTTGAGTATGAAAGGGCTCGTTATTAAGAATTTTGTCAGGATCATACACACAAACCACAACTATCATAGGACAACTTGGAAATAGTCACCCCATTTATAAAGCTATTCATGAGGCTATGGGTACGTTGGTCCATGGAATATGGAAAGATAATACATCAACAGGATTGAAGCTTTACAGTAAGTAGACATGAGCACAGAGGTAAGAATTAAAGTCATGAGAATATGTCAGATTGCTCCAAGTCAGGAGAGGAACCATAGGCCAAGGGCAGCCAAATGCATACTAGAGTTCAAAGGGTTGGTGAAATTGGAAGAACCCACCAGAGAAACTAAAAGAGAACAGGAGGAGGAGGAAACCAAGAGCTGACATTTGGTCAAAAACATCCAATGGAACAGAAAAATCAAGGAAAGGAAAGACTGAAAGATACCTGCTGGATCTGCCAAAAGGATACTGATATTCCCCAGAGTGAGTTCAAGGAAGAGCCGAGGCCAGTGTCCAGGTGCAGTGGACTGAAGAGCGAAGGGAAGTCAGTAGGTAAAGAAAGCCAGGTACAGAGCTCACAGCTGAAGGGAGTAACTGAGTCAAAGAGGGTGGTGCTTTCTTTTTTCAAGTTGACAGAAATTTTCAGTTTCTCGTAGACCAAAAGAGCAAGCTGAAAGATAGAATTTCTATTCGACAGTAGAACTATTCAAGTCTAAACTTCACACACTTTTAATCAAGGGTGGTATTAACTTAGTTCAGTTTTTGTTGGACTCAGGGAGACCGGAAGGGGAATCCAGTGTTCTTCCTGGGTCCAGTTCACAAGGCACTGGATGGGTGAACCTCTTGAGAAGACCAGGTCTCCAAGGCTGTCCTCAGAGGCCCCAGGGATTCTGGACGAGGACAACAGAAGGTGGCTTGCCTGTCCCCAGATTGCTGCAGTGGGACACCACTCCAACCTCAGTATGTGTGGATCAGAAGTGCGCCCTCTCCTCTGCACAGTCTGTAGGTGCCAAAGGCTCAGGTGGTTACCAAAAATCTGGGTTTGGATAATAATGAAGCCTTGGCTTGCGCTCAATAGACATTTGATCCAGACAGTGTACGTGTGGAGAAGATGTCAGCCCCGCCCCCCCATCTCCACCTTACCTCTTCAACTTGCCGCTTTCTGATTGATGAACCCACCTTGCCCAGGAATGTGCAGGGATTTTTCCTTCTCTTTTCCACATGACTCTTCTGCTGGGGTATCTTCTTGTCCTACTCTCTGTCACTCATTCTCTGCCACACACATCACAACGGAGAGACCCATTTCCTGTACAAATAATTGACCAAAAAATAAATGGTTACCCTCTCCTCCATTAGTTCTTGTGAACCTTTAGGAAGCAACTGATAGGTTTTATATTTTGAGTTCTAGGAAGTGTTCCAAGACACTACATTTTGTTCTTATTTACTGGATTTATGAAGCAAGGTGGGGAAGATCATGAAATAAACAGCTCTGCTCAGACTAGCATCGCTATTTCTTCATTTGCATTTGGAAAGACGGCGAGAGAGAACTTCAGGGGGGTTTCAGGACAAATGTAGGACCACATTCCACGAGACAGCATCGTGTGGCCTCAAGATGCTTAGTTAACACTGCTTCCTGGCTAACCAGCTAGAAGATGAAACAGATGTGCAATTTACAGAATCACCCGTGGCTTTTGTGTGAGTCCCAGAATTCTTACGTCCTTTCCCATGCAGATATGGGCTGAGCTGCTCTCTGCTTTGGACACGTGGACACCTCTCTGCTTTGCAAAGGGTGCTTGTATGTTCCCGGGCAGCCTACTGGTGTTCTTCAGTCATCACATGCTCTGAGCAATAGTCAGAACGTTCTAGCAGGCCCCAGTGACAGTGTGGATGCTCTAGTAGGCCCCAGTGACAGTGTGCTTTTGCATCCTAAAAGCATCCATCAAGTGCGATGTGATCCATAAGTTTTGTACAGTGACTGTAACAGCTAAGCCCTCGGGTGGACACTGTGGGGCATCGCATTGGCTCCTTTCGGGATCCACACATGGCTTCGGAGGTTCAGCGCAGTCTGTTCGTTCTCATGAATGTGGTTTTAGGTCAACCTCTCTCCATCCTCCTCCCTGTGGAAAATCTCGTGGCATGTTGAGTTTCTATAGAAGCGCACCTTGACCACTCTCTAGAAATGTCTTTCTTATTTATTAAGCTCTTGTCCATCTTCTTCACTTTAGCATGAACTCCATGAAGGCAGGAATCTTTCCTTTATATTCTTGCTATAAAACCAACACCTTGCTTCCAACACAACCCATTCAGGACATTCATACATGTTGATTGATTGACGTATTGTTCTTCAGATCCAGTTGACTTCTCCTTCCTTTGTGCCCTGCATTTGATACATATTGAAGCACAGCAAATTTATTTCATCAATTTATCTCCCCAGTAGACTTTATAGGTCATGAACTTCTTGAGGGAAAAGACTGTGGCTTCCTCTTCTTTAGTTAAAATTCTTTCTAGATATACCTGAGAGTAGAGTGTATTTTGGCATATTATACACACCTGGAGTATAACTTCCCATTCTTGTGGTTGTACATGATGTGGAGTTTCACTGGTCTTGTAATCATATATGAACACAGGAAAGTGATATCCGATTCATTCTACTGTCTTTCCTGTTTCTATCCCTCCTCCCTTCCCCACGTTCCCCATTAGCTAATCCAATAAACTTCCATTCTCTACCCTTCTTGTTGTGTGTCAGCAGTCACATGTCAGAGAGAACATCCAACCTTTGGTTTTTGGGATTGGCTTATTTCACTTAGCAGGATATTCTCCAGTTCCATCCATTTACCAGCAAATGCCATAATTTCATTCTTCTTTAAGGCTAGGTAATATTCCATTGTGTATATGGACCACATTTTCTTTAGCCATTTGTCTGTTGAAGGGCACCTCGGCTGGTTACATAGCTTGGCTATTGTGAATTGAGCTGCTATAAACGTTGATGTGGCTGCGTCACTGTAGTATGCTGACTTTAAGTCCTTTGGGTATATACCATCTTCCTCATCTTTGATTCCCTAGCACCCAACACTAAAATGACCCTGAGTCAGTACTTAATAAATACATGATGACTCACATCTAGGTTTTGACTGCATTAAATTGTATTTAGTAAGTTTTTGCTGAGCCCAGAGGGTGCAAAAGTCCTCATTTGTCTGTGCTAGTTGGAAATAAGATACAAACAGAGTTGCTTTGCTTGAGCTTTGAGGTATATAATGTGTATATAACATCCACACATATATGAATGTATAGAATGCCTAATTTCAATGGCAAGGGAGCCACCATAAATCTTTGACTCTAAAGATCCTCTATGCTTTCAGGAAACTCATATTTGTTTAATGTGACATTTAAGCAGAAGTTGAGCATCATTTGTGATTGTAGTTCCAAGGTGAAGACAAATGTAAAACTACTCCATGTTCTTCATCTGTATCAGATTTGCTGTACTTTTCTCCCCTAAATTCAGTACAGATAGATCGAAGATGGCGAGAATCAGGGTTTCCATCGTAAATACATCCCTCTGGTGTTTCCGAAGTCCTGTTACGAGGCTCTGCCCCTGAGCACAGCTGCTCGTATGTCTTTGACTAAATGAAAGTTCCTGGACTGGGGCTGTAGCTCAGTGGTGAGCGCTTACCTAGCACGTGTGAGGCACTGGGTTTGATCCTCGGCACCACATATAAATAAATAAAGGTACTGTGTCCTTCCACAACTACAAATATATTTTTTAAAAAGTCCCCCTTACCTAAGGTGCCTTGCCTCCCCTCCCCACACCAGGCCAGGTGCCCCTGACTCTCTCCATAGCAAAATGAAGGAAGATCCTGCACCTGCTTCCTGCAGACTGAGTCTCTTCACTAGTGTCTGGCAGAGTGACCTCAGCCGTTCCACAGTGAGGGTTTCTATCCCGCAGGAAAGACAGGAGTCACCAGCTCTTGGTCATGTGGGAGGCACCTGGCTCAAGACAGCCTCAGGCAGGCAGTTCCCATGGATAGCCTTTTATTCACACACAAATGATTCCCATTATGCTCAGCATATTTCCAAACATGCCTGACCATATCATTTTACCTTAAAAAGGCATTTCTCATTCATTGATGTAACCGCTGACTGCCTTTGTATCTTAATGCACTCATTTTGTTTTCTGACAGCACCTCTTAGCTTTAAGAAATAACTCAAAAACGGAAGTATTTCATTTGTATCATCTGAATTCCGTACGTGTCTAAGAGGAAACCATGATCCAGCTGTTTTAAAGCGACAGAAGGGCCTGCCCCGAGGTCAGACAAGTTATACTCTGTTCCCAAAACGTGAACCTTCAATCTTTTAAAGCAAGTTTGCAACTGAAAAATCTCCTAAGCTCCAAGACACAAGACCGCTCAAATCTCACTCCTGTGCTCCTCTGATTATAACATTATAGAACTCTGTACAATCCCTATTGCTCTCACTCATATCCATGATAAAATTTTTAATTTACTCCAACCATGACTACATTTAATAAGTGCTGTTTCCAACAGGAAATGGAACTCGTATAATGATGAACTCCTTTCTCCCAGTTATTAAAGAAATCTGTTTTTATTGTGCTGATTCTTTTCAGCTTACCATAGCACACGGAATAACCAATACAGTAGGTTTAGTGTGGTGGGGGAGGGAGAAAGGAGAAAAGAACAACACCCTCAGTAATAGCTGATTTTTAATGAGAATTCTTTAGGGCTTTGACCAAGCAGATCCAAAATAATTTATCTTGTGATAGTAGCAAAAGCAAATTACTCACAACATTATACTGTTAAGGACGGTCGCAATATTCCCAGAGCTGTAATGCTGCCTCTTATAGATGTACGAGCATCATCTTTATAACTTTTGCTATTAGTTGCTAAGAAACAAATTATAATTGCAGTTTAGATCCTTTTCTGTGTTAGCCTCTTAATGCCCCATAGTAGCATTTATTTCCTTCAGATGATTAAATGATCAACATGGTAATTGCTTTACATATAATTGACCATGAAACCATTTTTTTAGAAAGCAAGTCATGTTTGTATTATTTTTATTTGGAGGCGTAATAGCTATGCTGGGGGAGTAATTCAATGCCCTGTTGAACTGGCATTGAATTTTGACATTTAAGGGCTTCCTTTTCAGGCATTTGGTTATTGATAAGAACCAATAATCCTATTTTGATGGAACCATTGAGTCAGATGGAAAGCGACGAGATAAAGTGGAAACTTCAGTTCATATCGTAGCTCTGTCAGTCAGATGTGGCAAGCTTTGGTATCAAAACTTAGTATTCCTGTCTGAGAAATGGAGATGATATTACAGACTTCGCAATGGTACCTGAGCCATGAACAGATCATGGATTTGAAGCAGCCAGTAGCCAGAGAGTTAGTTGTAGTTATTTGTGTTATCGGTGACTCTTAAAATTAGGGGGCATTTTCACAGATATTTTTTAAATGCCTTCATAAAGGGAAATGGCTAATAGGGTAGATAAGTAATAGATCACTTCAAATTAATACACTAACTCTCAGGAAGTCATACCAAAAGAAGATAGGGACACACACACTCACATATAAGTGCTTATTCACTTACTCGAAAAGCCACTCGACCATTATTACTTTAAGATTAAATACTCACCGATTGTTTTATTCAACTTCTGCATGCCTGTGAGTGCAGCAGGAAAAGTTTTTCTGGGGCTCACAGTTTCAGAGGTCTGCATCCACAAACAGTGGATTCCATTGCTCTGGGCCCAAGGTGAGGCAGAACATCATGGCGGAAGGACCCAATGGAGGGAAGTCGCTGAGTTCAAGGGGGGTTCAGGAAGCAGAGGGCGGGGGAGGGGCCACAGGGAAGACACCCCCTCCCAGGGGACGCCTCCAGTGACCCATGTCCTCCAGCTGAGCCCCAGCTACTGATAGTTACCACACAATGAGTCCATTCAAATTAGGAGGAATGGATGAGGTTACAACTCTGATAGTCTAATCATTTAACCTCAGAATGTCCCTGCACTAAGAGGAGCTTTCAGGGAACACCCCATATCCAACCCATAACATTAATAAAGGGTAAAAGTAACGGGGAGGTCTTACTCCCATCAATTCTTATGGCCGTGGTGTGAACGAACAGAAAATGCTAGTGTGTACATCTGACTCATCTTCTGAGCCAACAGGTGTTGCACACGAGAAAGAAAGAAAAGAGTCATCCTCTGCATCCACACTGTGAAGTCCAGAGTAGGAAACAGCAGTTCCAGGTGTCTTGAATTGAGCTATAGTTCCTACTCTTGATGACTTTTCTGGTATTGAATGTCTAGCCCCTCATAACCTGGACCTTCTCAGTGTGAGAGGCCATCTTGCCTGTTAGTCTCTGTAAGATTGATCCCCTGACTTGCTGCGTGTCACCCTTAAGGACTCTGGACCTCCCAGCTTTCAGTGTGTTCAGTGTAAACAGACGGTCTTCTACGTGTTTGATATTGGGCTCTGCATAAGAAAGTCTGTGTTTTAAAAAATGGAAGGAGGGTTTCCTCAAAAAGCACTCTGGATTCAAACCTTCTCTTGAAGGCAGAATCGTGGGCACCCACACTTGCCGCTCAGTTCCTCGGTGGGTCACGTTCTCACGCCACTCTGATTTTATATGGGACTTGGTTCACATTTGTTTCTGGTCTCTACGGTCAGGCAAGTAGTGGTGGTCCTTCCTAGACCTGTACATTCCTGTACCCTGGAAACCCCATGCTTGCATGGGTGGGTGGGAAAAAAAATGTCATTTTCCTATCTATAATTACTCATTTTCATCCTCTGAGAAAGAAAGTTGCGGTGCTATGTGTTACGGAAAATGGAGTAATCTTCTTAGGTCCCTGCCTTATGAATTCTAGATGGTGTGAATCCTTTGCATATTGTAATTACCTCTCGCAGTGACAAGCCCAAGTCAAGTCAAATATTTTGATCCACATTTAAATACCAGCTGGGAACATGATGTGAAGAGGGGCTCTGGGAAGCAAGGGGCAAATTAGATGAGACCCTGCCCAAATCCCAAATGCGCAGGTAGGTGAGAAATCAAAAGAAGCATAACATGGAGTGCTTAGCTCCAAATGCAGAGGAAAGAAACCAGCCGCAAGGTGCATCCACCACAGGCCTCAACAGGAGTCAGCATGCCCTTACTCTTAATTCCAGAAAATTCAAATGGCTGAATTTAGTAAATACCATTTATGTTCTTTTTTTCAAAATTCTGTATCCTTTATTCCCCCTTTTGAAAGTATGGGAGAGTGTTCCGCCATCTTCTCTACGTATCATCTTTACAAATCAGAAAACATCTTGCAGATTAAACAAAACTTTGCAAAGGAGCAAGCAGTAATGTTATATTGCAAACCAAACCACATCTAAGTTACATGCTAAGCATTTGTGCATGCCTGAGTCAAAGGACTGAGAACATTATTAACCCTGTTAGTCTCCCTTCCAACGAGGAGCATCTTCTTACCAAGTGGTTTCCTAGTGGCAATAAAGAGTTGAAAATTCATATCTCTGATGGACTCCTAGTTTTGTATTGTGTACGTTTTTTTTGTTTTTTTTTTTTTTTTTCTTAATGGAAAGTGATAAGTTTACGAAGGGTCCTGCCTTCCTTATTAACAAAGAATTACTCCAAGTCCCAGGAAGCTCTGGGAGGTAACGGTGTACCACTGGGCAGAGAGGACACCAGGCACTATGGTTCTGTTTGGGGACTGTAAGCCAGTAGCACTTCCCTTTGAAAACTTTCCCAGAGCCCTGTTCCCTGTGGCTTGCAGGATAAGCTACTGTTTCTTTATCTCCGCTCTGTAATGCGTAATAAAGAAAAGGAAGGCAGGTGTCCTGGAATCCTGCGGTGAAGAAAAGCAGCCTGAGGCTTAGGAAGCTTTCAAGGAGATTTCAATGTCAGGGCTGAGGAGTGGCTTGGAAGCAGTTTTATTTCCTTTGAGTGTCCCGGCCTGACCCAGCTACTTCCTTAGCCATGTGGGGGAGCCTCCAGCCGCCCAGTTCACTTCCCCGATTTTAGAGGTGAGAAGAATTGAGGACTTGGGATAACGTATCTGGAAGACTGTCACAGCGGTTGCTATGGTCCTAATACTATTAGGGCTTCCTGCCACCCCCCCCCCAAGGTATCTCAGATTTTTACCTTAGCATCCCCCTCCAGAGCCATATCCTTGAGGTCACCACAGGGCAGGGATTTAAAGATCAGGATTGAAAGGATGAATAGAAACAAAAGGGAGTAAGAAGAAGCTAATTTCTCTTTCTCCCTCCCTCCCTCTCTCCCTCTCTCTCTCTCTCTCTCTCTCTCTCTCTCTCTATCACTTTTTCAAGCAGAAACCAGGCTTCTCAACTTTTTAAAACTTGCTTCTAGGACTGGGGAGATAGCTCAGTTGGTAGAATGCTTGCCTTGCAAGCACAAGGCCCTGGGTTGAATCCCCAGCACTGCAAGAAAAAAAAAAAAAAAAAAAAAAAAAAACTTGCCCCTAGATTAATTGAAACACAATACTTTAGTGCTGAAATGTTTGCAGTATTTAGAAAAATCTCAAATAAATCTCATCTCTCCCAGGTTATAAAACAGCATTTGAATTCAAGACTAGGAACGAAAAAAAAAAAAAAGAAATCCATTCCCAGCATTTTGAAATATCATTTCAGCACCGCAGGCTAATTGCTTCTGTTCCTAATCTACTGGGTTGACATTTAGTGCACGCTCATGATGATTTCTTTCTGGAGTTGGTTCATTCGGTGGTTTTCTTGCTTCCTTTTCAATTTACAATATTTGTAATAAGGGTGTCAAGCAAAATTCCCTGGGAAAGGTCAGTGTACTCTTTAATTAACACGACCCTGTCTGGACTTTTGGGTGTGTATTTGTTAGAGAGTCGACTCTCATATCATGATTTCAAAATTTAGGTTGTACAGATGGTTTCTTTGATCATATTGCCCAGTAGAAAATTTACTTAGAGACTTTCTCTTAAATTGGGGAAATAATAAGCAATATTTTTTTACTATTCTTCAAAGGGTTAGAAACTCATGGCTATGTAGGGATGGGAGGGTCCCCTGGACATATAGGACAGGGAAAATGGATGTAAAGCCAGTAGAGACAGGCCATATGCCCTTCCTAGATCCTTCAGTGTTTTGAAACCAGTTTAATATTTCTACCAGTCAGGCACGACACATGTTAGGCTGATTAGACTGATTTCACTGTTACCGCTTTCTAAATACTTTCATATACATTGTGGACAGAAACATTATATAACTGTATAGGGATGTTTTAATCAGAGGTTTTTTTGCTTTGTTTGTTTTGTTTTTATCACTGTGACCAAAAGACTTGACAAGAACAATTAGAGGAGGAAGTTTATTTGGGGCTCACGATTTCAGAGGTCTCAGTCTGTAGATGGCTGACTCCATGACTCTGGGCCCAAGATGAGGCAGAACAATATGGCGGAAGGGTGTGGAAGAAGGAAGCAGCTCAGGACGTGGCAACCGGGAAGCAGAGAGAGAGCTTGGCTCTCCAGGGACAAAATGTCAACCCCAAAGTCATGCCTCCAGTGACCCACCTCCTCCAGTCACACCTGACCTGCCTACAGTTACCACCCAGTTAATCCATTTAAGTGGATTAATGCACAGATTAGGCTAAGGCTCTCATAACCCAGTCATTTCACCTCTAAACCTTCTAGCATTGTCTCACCCATGAGATTTGGGGGACACCTCATCTAGATCATACCAGAGAAGATAATGTAACTAGCCCTGTTTTTCAGGTTTTTATTTTTTGCTGTACTGGAGATTGGACCCAGGGCTCCACACATGCTGGGCAAGCACACAAATACTAAGCTACATCCCTAGCCCCCTAGTTCCATTTTTCAGATGAGGAAACTGAGTTTGAGAGAGGTAAAGGTCTTTGCCTGACGTCGTACAGCTAAGCAGTGGTAGAAATGATGCTCCAACTGAATTCAAGCCATACTCTGACCCCTAGAAGACCCAACCTGTGCTGTAAAGGAACAAAGATGCATGAACATGTTCAATTGATACTGAAAAAGTATAGAGCTAGAAATCAAGCGGTTTGCATTTCAGGTCACAGTCTGTTTTCAGCAAAGTAGCCTTAGCACGACTATAAAGTTACGGTTCTCATTCCGACACATTTCTGGTTTCATACCACTGGGGACTCTCCCGCGCTGGCTTCTGGGAACCATTTCACAAGATAACATTGATCCAATGGGTACTGATAAGGTAGCCCAGAGAGGAAAGATGGGTTACTGCTTAATCCCTTTACCCCTTCAGAGACACTTCTGAGGTCTTTGTGCCTAAGTCAGAGCAGGGCACATAATCTTCCTGCACTTCATTCTCCCTACTGCAAAAGGAAGTGGGGTGAATACCTTGATTATTTCTAAGATCCCTTCTCGGTGTGATATGCCATTCATATATGTGCCCTAATCAAAACTACCCATTTCAGGCAGAATTATTCTGATACAATATGTCAACATTGAGATGAAGTCATGAGAAACAGGACCTGAACCCATGGGGACCCCATCGAGAGCCTCTGGCTAGCTCTAAATGACCTAGCAGGGGCAGAGTGTTGGTGGCAGATGTCGTTGAGTGACATCTCAGCCCCACGTGGCGTTTGACAGTGGTCTCTCTTCCAGCCAGTTATTTACTCTCTCTGTGTCTTATTTCCCCTCTGTATGAAATGGAAACTGAGACTCACCTGGCCAGGTGCTTTTGAGAATCTGATGCTGTGACTCCTGGAAGCATTCAGTAAGTGGTATGTCCCTTTCTCCGGTAGCCACAGGGAAGGTATGAATATAGGGAAGATTTTACTCTCAAACCTGGCTTACTTGACCCTAGACACCCCGAACCCTTAATGCTCCTTATTTACCCTTCCACTCTTTGAAATCTACTTAATGCAAGCTCTGTGTTCTCAGAATTGCACAACAGTGTTCTGAAAGTCAGAGTTCTCCAGAGCCAACAAGAGATACAGATTTTGAGAGTAAGAAGTTTGTTATGAGGAGTTGGATCACACAGTTATGGAGACAGAGGAGTCCCATGATGTTCCGCCTCTTAGACTCAGTAAGTTGATGTCGGATTCTAGTCCAAGTCTGAAGGCCTGGGAATCAAGGGATTGGATGTTGTAAATCTGTTGAAATGCAAGAGAAAGTCCATGTCTTAGCTCAGTAGGCAGCCAGGCAGGAAGCAGAGAAGCAAATTCCTCTTTCTCTCTCTTTTCTTTCCCTTTGGGTCTCCAATGAGTTGGTTGATGGCCACCCTATTGGGGAGAGCAGCCTGCTTTACTGAGTCCATGGATTCAAATGCCGGTCTTGTCTGGAAGCAGCTTCACAGACGTAGCAGAAATAATGTTTAACCTGGGCACCCTGTGGCCCAGTCACGTTCACATAGAATGTATGAGGCAAGCAAATTCTCCAGTTTCAGTGATTATGCTATGGCAAAAATACATCTTGTTTTTGATAGATAAGAACTGGAAGGAGCCAGGCATGGTGGCACATGCCTATAATCCCAGAGGCTCAACAGGCTGAGGCAGGAGTTCAAAGCCAGCCTGAGCAATTTAGTGATGCCCTAAGCAACTCAGCAAGGCTCTGTCTCTAATAAAATACAAAAAAGGGCTGAGGATATGGCTCAGTGGTTAGTCACCCTGGGTTCAATTCCAAGTACCAAAAAAATTAAAACTGGAGGGAAACTTAAAAGAAGTGGTTAGGAAAGTCTCCCAGAGGGCAGAGCTGTTGTGTATAAACGTGATCTACTCATGTGCTGGCCCTGCGCTGCTTCTGGGGTGGATATTTGAGTCTAGACCCGAAAGACAAGAAGCGAATCTCACCCCTCACTATCACTGCCTCCCATTTTCCTGAAATAATGCACAGTATTGGTAATTATCAAAGCCCATTTGTTATCATTCTCAAAAGTCACATTCAGGGGGAGCAGAAAGATCCTACTAATGCCCAAGAGTGGCATGGCTGGAAGGGAAAGTGCTTTGGGCCTGGGATTTTCTATATTTAACCCTTGTTAGATCTGTTCTTGTGTGAAATGCAGTTGGATTGTACGGTGAACACATTTCGGGCATCAAGGGTAGCCTGGCAGGAGAGTAAAATTTGGTGTCAATCTCGAGGCCAAAAATAAAATATTAACCTGAAGTGCATGAGTAACCTCAGTAATTCACTCAAATGATTCTATTTCGTATCGGAGCTCTTTTGATTTTTGGCATCTGTGCATGCAAGAAAAACGTATCCAGAAATTGGTATTAAAGAGAGATACATGCTATGAAATGAATATGCAGTTTGACCTTGACAATTAAGAAGAGTCAGGAAAAAAAATTGAGGGGATTTCAAGAAAATCAAGTATTGAATTTTTCATGTGAAAAAGAATCACGAGAAGGGCTATTTAAAAAGGTGCATGATGAGAATTAGTTTCTCTCCTGAGGAGTAAGTTAGGGAGACATACAGAGTTTGTTGTAATGTAGGAATTGTTGCAATAAAACGCCGGCATTTATGTGATCAACGTCTGAACTTGTCAGGAGGTAACTCAGGGAAGCAAGAACCCGGGAATGATGCGGTTACAGATGTCAAATCAGATTCCCTGGGTTCAAATTCAGTCTCTGTCATTTAGCAGCAATTTGAGTTAAATAAAGTAAGTTATTTAACTTCTAGGGTCTGTAAAATGGGGATATTGAGTTTATTAGCAGTTATCAGATAAGGTCATAATAATAATAATGATAATCATAAGATAAATAGCTAATATTACTGGCACTACTGCATGTGGCACTATCAGAAGCACTTTATAGGTATTAGTTCTCCTAATCCTCATACAAACTTACGTGAGCCTACATTATCCTCATGTCATGGATGAGGAAAATGAAGCACAGAGAAGTAAAATATTTTTCCCAGGTCACGCAGCTAGTAAATGGTTAAAAAAAAAAAAGTATTTGAAGACTGCTAGTATGGGTTCAGAACTATGTCATTTTGTATATTAACATTAGTTATAATTAATAATCCTTCTAGTAATTCATATTGATAAGAGACAATCTATTAATACTTGTGGATTCTTATTCATTGCTCTTTGCTTAACATTGGACTAGGTGGTTTTCAGATTGTTCTGGATGCAAGGTAGGAGCTCTGCTATCTCCTGCTTGAGTCTACTGTGGTTTTGGATTGGCGATGGCTGGGGTATCTCTCTGCCCAGACATCAAAAAGAGGAGTTTGGAGGGATCTGGGCTCTCAGGGATGCACAGGTGACTCCTTCTCCATCTGTTGAAGGAGCACCCAGGACAAAATAATAACCAAGCGGATTTCTCTGTTGTTCTTCTGTCTTCCACCAGATGCCTGCTTCTCTCAGCCCACGCCCCAGAGTCCACAGGTCTGTGGATGCTGGACTCTTCTTTATCCTCACTATTTCTAATTCTAAGCAGAACTGGCATCTCTCTTGTCTTCCACGCTGGGGTAGACTGAGGTGACATTCTTCCTCCTTTAGGACTCTAGCCAGCGTCCCTAATGAAGTTCACCTCCCTGGCCAGGAGCTTGTTAGATGTAGCTTGTATGTCTCCCTCGCAAACCCTGTGTAGTTTCTAAGTTTGACCTTCAAGCGTGAGGTGCAGTGGACCAAACTGCAAAGGTTCAAGTAGGCATTGGGGAATAGAGAGGTCATGGAGGTCCTCCAGGGAAAAGGATTTATAACATGCAAATTGCCTTCTGGGTCCTGTGGGCTCCCATAATGCAGGTGCTCGCTCATTTCTTGGTATGACGTAAATTGGGATTATTTAACCCAGTGGAACATAAACTGGTGGAAATGCATTGCCTCATGATAAAAAGATGAAATGCAACGTGGCAATAAATATTTTTGATCTCTCACATGCTGTATTCCTATCCAGTTAAGATGTCCTCAATCAGACTTTTAAAAATATATACCAAAGAAGAAGTCTCTAGGATAGGATGATGTTTAAATACCTTTAGATGACTAGTTATTCTTCACCATATTTTGGAGAATGCACTGTATTTTGCTAAATTCTTTTCCAAGTACATAAGGAGTCCCATGTGAAACTTTTATTCTAACTTTTATTCAAATTAGAAAGCACATATTTCCAAAGGCCCTAAAAAGTAGTCATTGGAACACCAGCCCTGAATGGAGGTGCAAAGGAGGACCAGCATCCAGAATCCCCCATCCCTCCAGCCAGCCCCGTAGCCTGGCTGGTGTCCCCAGAGCCAGCAGAATAGAACCTCAGTGTCTGTTGAGGAAAGCAGAAGAAACATTTCCATTTCACAAGGTACAACATTCAGTTCATCATCTCTTGCAATTAGAGAAATGCAAATCAAAACTACTCTAAGATTCCATCTCACTCCAGTCAGAATGGCACTTATCAAGAATACAAGCAATACTAAGTGTTGGCAAGGATGTGGGGGAAAAGGTACAGTCATACATGGCTGGTGGGACTGCAAAATGGTGCAGCCACTCTGGAAAACAGTATGCAGATTCCTCAGAAAATTTGGAATGGAACCGCCATTAGATCCAGCTATCCCACTCCTCGGTTTATACCCAAAGGACTTAAAATCAACATACTACAGTGACACAGCCACATCAATGTTCATAGCTACTCGATTCACAATAGCTAGATTGTTGAACCAACCTAGGTACCCTTCAACAGATGAATGGATAAAGAAACTGTGGTATATATACACAATGGAATATTACTCAGTCATAAAGAAGAAGAAAACTATGACATTTGCAAGTAAATGGATGGAGTTGGAGAATATCATGCTAAGTGAAATAAGCCAATTCCAAAAACCAAAGACTGAATGTTTTCTCTGATAAGTGGATGCTGATACATAATGAGGAGGGTGGTAAGGGAAGAATAGAGGAATGTTGGATTGTATAGAGGGAAATGAGGGGATGGGAGGGGTCAGGGGAAGGAAGGATGGTGGAATGAGACAAACATTACTGTCCTGTGTGCATGTATGATTACGTGAACGGTATGAATCTGCATTGTGCACAACCAGAGAAATGAAAAGTTGTACCCAATTTGTGTACGATGACTCTAAATGCATTCTGCTGTCATGTGTCTAAATAAAACGAACCATGAAAATAAATTAATTAATTTTTAAAAAAAGATACAACCTTTAGAAACATGAGACTCTGCCTAGTTAAACATATCTTCTGGAAAATATCAAAGGAAAAAAAAATAGGCTAGGATTGTTTTCTGCAGACATTGTCTCCATGCATTTAAGGAGCGCCCATGATCACAGTGCTGCTTGCCACCACGTGCGAAGCCACATCCACTTGCTACTGATGAGGTAGATGAAGGACCCCTAGGAAGGAGGCTGGCCCCTCACAGGAGGCCAGGAGGCTGGAGTTCAGTCTCTAGAACCAGATGGACAGACCCCAAATTGGCTCTGAGCAGCTCTGTGCAGGTCCTTTCCCCTGAATCTGTTTCCTCTCATAAATGAGAGTAAGAATAATTCCTCACCCCGGGGACAGTCGCACAGGTTGAGCGTGGGACACAGGAAGGCGTGGAGCTGCCTTCAGTTATTGTCAATGCAGCTTTGCCGCCGGTGAAGTCTCGGCCCTGACCCACTCGGCCGTGTGGGTACAACTCAGAACTTCCTTTCTCAGAGAATCACGGGGTCCCAAAGAACCACTCAGAGAGGTAAAGAAAAATGGAATTCGACTTGAAAAGAACTGGCCAGTATGTGGGTCTGTACATTTGGCTCAAGACACTAATTACTCTGCCAGTTTTATATCTGGTTGCAATAAGCCAATTCCCAAAAACCAAAGGCCGCATGAAATTTCCATTTTTTTTAAACCTGAGTTTTGAGTCTGGCTCCCTCAGGTCAGAGATACCCCTTTGGTTTCCAGCAATTTCATAAAATTGCCAAGTGAGTTTGCTGGTTCTTTGAAAAGGTTCACTTAATAACAACCATGATTTCGATGTGAGCAGCAATTGGCAGGAAGGACTTTGCATTTACCAGGTGCCAGGTTATTACAATTTACAGTCGATCTCACTTCATAGAGAAAGAAAAAAAGTGATTGTTGCTCTTCCTATGGCAGACTATTTTTGCATTTGCTTGTTTTCACTCTATTTATTGGTTCTTTTCAGTTATTAGTGTGACGATAGGATTCACCTTGGCATGATCATAAAAGCATGGGACATAATCTGCCCTCATTCCGTCCCCGGGACTTCCCCTTCCCCTCTCTCTTCCTCCCATCTCTTACCTGCTCCCCTCTGATCTTTCTGCTATTCCCTTACTGTTTTCTTTTCTAGGTTAGTGTCTCATGGGTGAACCTGAGGGTGAGTGGTCTCGTCAGATACGGACCTAGGAACGTCAGGTCGGACGCATCCGCTGCCTTTCCCTCTTCCCTCCCTTCCCTTTGGTCTACTCCACGGATCTTTCTTCCGTTCATTTTTTTTTTTATCTCACCCCCACCCCACCTTATTTTATTTTGAACTAGTGTCCACATGTTAAAAAAAAAAAATTGACCTTTGATGTTGGGGCACTGGCTTATTCTCCAGTTCCATCCATTTGCCAGTAAATGCTGTGAAGTTGTTCTTCCTATGACTAAGTGAGATTCCATTGTGTGTATACGCCATGTTTTCTTGATGCATTCGTCTGTTGAAGGGCCCTGAGTTTGGCTCCATACTAGCTATGGTGAATTGTGCAGCTACAATGGACAATATGGCCGTGTCACTGTAGTGTGCTGATTTGACCTCCTTTGGATATATACCAAGGAATTGGAGAGCTGGGTCAAACCATTCCTAGTTTTCTAAGGAATCTCCATACTGCTTTCCAGAGTGGTTGCACCAATTTGCAGCCCCACCAGCAATGTATGAGTGTACCCTTTTCCCCCACATCCTCGCCAATGTCCACTGTTACTTGTATTCTTGATAATTGTCATTCTGCCTGGAGTGAGATGGCATCTCAGTGTAGTTTTATTTTGCATTTCTCTAATTGCTAGAGATGTTGAACATTTTTTCATATATTTGTTGACCAACCGTACTTCTTTTTCTGTGAAGTGCCTGTTCAGTTCTTTTGCCCACGTATTGATCGGGTTATTTGGTTTTTTGGTTTTTACCCTTTTTGAGTATCCTTTATGTATCCTGGAGATTAATACTCTATCCGAGGTGCAGGTGGCAAAGATTTTTTTCCTGTTCTGTAGGCTCTCTCTTCACGTTCTTGACTGCTGTCTGTGAAGAAGCTTTGTAGTTTGATACCATCCATTTATTGATTCTTGATTTTACTTCTGTGCTTTAGGAGTCTTGTTAAGGAAGTCAGTTCCTGAGCCAACGTGTTGGAGTGTTAGGCCTGTCTTTCCTTCTAGTAGGTGCAGGTTCTCTGGTCCTAATGCTTAGATCTTTGATCTAGTTTGAGTTAAGTTTTGTACAGGTTGAGAGACAGGGATTAAATTTCATTCTGTTGCATATGGATTTCCAGTTCTTCCAGAACCACTTGTTGAAGAGGCTATCTTTTCTCTAAGATATGTTTTTGACACCTTTGTCTCATATGAGATAACTGTGCATATGTGGGTTTATCTCTGTGTCTTCATTATTGTTTTTTTAAAATGAGAAAACCAAGATTAATTCAAATGAAGCAACTTATCTAGCAGAGGTGGAATTCATGCCTAGGTTTATCAGACTCTTATCTCCTAAATGCTACTGCTGCTTCACTGAGGCCAGGTTCTCGCTTACATATTTGGAACCATCTAGAGGGATGAGTGGTGGTCAAGTGAACTGAAGAGAGACAGGCATCAAACCACGACAGACTGGAGAGATTGCCAGGTCAACTCTCTGCTGTCATCTGGTAGATGACCCGGCCATCTAGGTCAGATGCTTTGGGTTTGCTTCTGAAAGATCTTCAGGGATAGTCATTTCACAGATTCCTCTGCAGGAAGGGCAGCAAAGCTGGTCAAGCGCAGCCAAGTAGAGTCCCACGTGGGCAGATGTGCCCTGCGTGGCTAGGCCTCCAGCTGACAGGCTTACTGTTAAATGTTCTGCTTGAGCTCATTCTGCTTCATGGACCAGGCCGCCCAGCCACCAAGTCTTACACGCAGGGAAGCTGCTGTGTTTTCTGTGAATATTGCATAGATTTATCCAATGGCTTTGGGAGTGAATTCCAGACCCATCTATCCTGACCCATCTACCCTCTGTCAAAGCAGTTCATGGGTGACCAGTGAGCTGTCTTTAACCGTCATTCATAACTGGTCCATTTTCTTGGCTTGCTTCTGTGACCAGGAACATGAACTTATTTTTATGCAAATTATAAACATAAAATAGATAAATATTGGATGATCATCAGCATCTGCCGTCACCGATGTCCAGAAGTAAGGGGGATTATTACTTTTGTTTAGATAAGATTTAAATGAGATTGGAGGTACTTGCATTTTTAATATCTGTCTTTCCTACTATGTCATCAGGACAATCACAATTTCTTCAACATATTATGTCTTGAATAATGAAGAGGAGGGAGACCAAGGTTTGAGGTCCCCACAAACTCTGTTCATTCAACCTCTCTGAGGTTATTAAGATGAGTTTAACTCACAGGATTCTTGGAAGAAATTATGCAAATGGGAAGTGATGTTATTTTTATCATTTTCCTTATTTAGTTAAAAAAACACATTTTAAAGATGAGAAAACTGAGGTCTCTACAAATGTAGTAACTGTTCCCACAAGTTCATATAGCAGAAGAATGCAAACCAGGTGCATTTATTTCTTAGGCTACTATCATAAATGGCCCTATATTTGGTAACTTAAAATAACGGTCCTGGAGGTGATATGTCCAAAACACAGTAGAGGCATTCCCTTTGGGGACTCTGGGGGAGAATCTGCTCCTCCTCACATCCAAACCATAACACTGTCTAATGTCCCTCTGCTTCATTCTTAATGGACAGTTGTCATTGGTAGGGCCTGCTCAGATAATCCAGCATCATCTTTCTGTCTCAAGGTTCTTAATTATCTCTGCGATGGTTCCTTTTTCTGATAAAGTCATATTCATAGGAGCCCAAGCTTAGGATGCGGATATATTTTGTGGGGAATCATTATTTCATCCCCCTCTATGTGGCCTCCCTATTTTTATACAATCTCTGTACTTTCCTGACATGGATCCTAGAGTGGACATTTTTATAGCAAGAAATGTTAGCACTGCTTGTTCAACTAGTAAGAATTTCAGCTACACAACTTCAGTTATAATGGCTGTATGTAATCTTTATTTCAAAGATAGATCATTTCAAAATCCACGATATTTCTAACTGAACAGACATAACATTATTTTGCTTGAATATTAATATTGCTCTTAGCTTAGCATGAGATTTTTAAAAGTACTTAACACCGAAGGATACATGCATCTTTTAAGCTCACGGCTGAATATCTTCTAATTCTGACTGCGAGCTTTCAAAGCAAAAATGCAAGAAAGCCAATTGAATTAACAAATGCACTCAGACTTCGGTAGTGTTATTCCCCGGAACCTGGAAGTTCTTAGGGAAGAATCAGCTACTGATACTGTCTTGCTAAGAGACACCTGTCACAACCCATTCCATTCACTTGGCACTTGCTTCTAATATTAAAGGCTGTTTTGTTACAACTTCCATATCTTTTCTTCTCAGGGACAGAGGGGGTGGCAGGCAGGCAGGCAGGCAGGCAGAGTTTTAAAATGGGTATAATAATAATAAATCCCACAAAATTAATATTAGGTTTATGTTTGCTGTGCATTTTCAAAACACAGCATTTATGGGGAGATTCCCTTATCAAACCAAGATTTGCAAAGCAGAGCTTAGCTTTCATAAAAGATAAGGGCGTCTCTGTCACACAACCAATGACCTGAGACATGTAACCTCCTTAGGGGAGCATTATTGTTCTCATGATGTTTGCCAAGGAGCAGCAAGTTCAGATGCTGAATTATTTCCACATTACAAGCAACGAGATGAAGAAAGTGAACCTCGTATAAAATGCTATAAACAAGATGCTGGAGATCAAGTGAAAAAAAAAAATTCATAATTAGCTCCATCCGAAATGGAAATAGGTTTGCTTGCTGGAAATGGAGGTCACACTTTTCTCTCTGGATTCCTATCACGCTTCGGCTTGTTACTCCAAAGCCACGAGAAGGCTGGTTAATAATCTTATCTCTTCATCAAGACTATTAATCTCTATTATAACCTACCTGGCCCTGTCAGATGAGATCTGAAAGCAAGTTTTAAGACCTCCCTAGAACTATGTGTGACATTTCTCCATTGTCAGCTTTGGCCCGTAACCATTGGGCTTATTTCCATTAAGAAATGGAAATAAGGGTTTTGGGTTTTACTGAATTTGGAGCCCTTCCTGGTCAATGATCACCTTCGTGATTTTGACGTGGTGCTGGTTTGATCACAGAGAATCAATGGGAGACAGGAGAGGATTCCGCTTGGCGTTTCTCCATCCCTCCTCTGTGAGAGATGTTTCGCTGGGGTTTTTTTCTTGCTTGCTGTTCCTCAAAATAGTATGTCTGAATGGCCACATTTCCATACCTTTCTGGTCACCTCATTTGTGACTGCCGGTGTGCATTACCTCATTCTCTGCAGTGCAAGAAAAATAAACAGAAACCAAAGCAGCCATGTCTGGCCTCAGTGGATGACAGAGTACACACAAGGGAACAGCAGACCTGAGGCCTCAAGTTCTGGAAAAGTCCAGAGGACCAAATGTCATAATGAAGTAACCCAATCCTACGAGCCCATCTTGGAGATCGAACGGCTCAAATTCCTATCCGAGAAAAGTGACCGACTACTGTCCACCACGTTGCGGATAGGTGGTGACAAGTTGGAAATTCCCAGTGAGAACACTTGGTGCCACCCGTCTTTGCTGTTCCTGGTGTTGGCATAAGGTCATTTGGCATGTTTCAAATCCACCCTATCTTTCAGCTCTGCTTTCCCGTCCACTCGCCTCTTTGAATGGTTTGGAAATAATGGAAAACGTGTGCCGTAGTTTATAGATTCTGACCCTCAGAGCTAATGAAATCATCACAAGTCGCCTCCCTGACCCATCAGATAGTAGAGAAATACTCCCTGGCACGATGCTCCACTGTGGCTGGGCCAGGGTGTGCTTAGGACTGGAAAGGGGAGGAAAACTGAAGTTTCCGAAACCTGACTTTCTGCAGGACGTCTGCGAGTACTGAATGCAGTCCCGTGTGTTACCCACCTCCAGGAAGGACATCTGGTAATAGTCAGCCCCAAATCCACTTGGCGATCGATCCCTTTTTGACTTGTAAAGAAGATATATTCTCAGAACCCCCTGGGCAGTCACTGTTAGCCTAGTAAAGATGATGCAATGGAAAAGAAGCAATAATGCCAACAACGAGTGGCACGGGCCACACGTCACCTGAGGTCTGGAGCGGAAACCAGTGATTTCTTGAGTGCTTTGAAATCCTTGTGTCTTTGTCAGTGACCGACGTACAAGCAAGAGAGGTGTGTTTCTTATGGCGAAGGTAGATAGCCAAGTGCCAGCAGATTTGGGTTCTGGTGAGCGTCGCTTTCTGATGCGTGGACCACTGTCTTTTTGCTAGGTTTTCCCATGGTGGAAGGAAGGAGGGAGCTTTTTGGGGTCCTTTCATAAGGTCACTAATCCTGTTCATGAGGTCTTACTCCTCATGACCTAACCCACCCAACGCCCCACTTCCAAATACCATCACATGAGGGGTTAGGATTTTAACCTATGAATTTGGGTGGTGTTTTAGTTGCTGTTGAAAAAAAGACCTGACAGGAACAATTTTAGAGAAGGGAAAGTTTATTTGGAGTTGACGGTTTCAGAGGTCTCGGTCCACAGATGATCAACACCATTGCTCTGGGTCTGAGGTGGGGCAGAACATCATGGCGGAAGAGTGTGGTGCAGGAAAGCAGCTCAGGACATGGCGACCAGGAAGCAGAGGGACTAAGACTAAGCTCAGCTCACCAAGGGCAAAATATACACCCAAAAGGCTTGCCCTAGTGACCTAGCTCCTCCAGCCACACCCTGTCTGCCTATACTTATCACTCGATTAATCCACTCAAGTGAGTTAATGCACCAATTAGGTTTAACACTCTTACAACCCAATCATTTCACCTCAAACATTCTTGTCTCTCACATGAGTTTTGGGGGGACAGTTTATGTCTAAACCATAATAGGTGGGGGTGCACTCACTTTTAAACTATAGCAACTCGAAATACTTAAATTCCCCACTGACGTTTAAGAAGACTCCTATAAGATCCACATTCCCATTTTGCAAGTTTTATTATGTTCTAGTTTCAGTAAGAATTATCAATCCCACTGGAGTGTTTAAATGATTCAATGACTTGGAATGTCCCTCTCACCAGCAAACATTCCAATTTTTTTAAAAATTTTTTGTTCTAATTAGTTATACATGATGGTAGAATACATTTTTACACATAGTATGCAAATGGAGTACAACTCATTCTTCTCGTTGTACAGGATGTAGAATCATATGGTCGTGTGCTCCTATATGCACATAGGGTAATAATGCCTGATTCATTCTACTATCTTTCTTACCCTCAAATCCCCTCCCCTCTCTTCACTCCCCTCTCTCTAACCCCAGGTACCTCTATTCTTCCCTAGCCCCCACCATCTTATTGTGAATTAGCATCTGCATATCAGAGAAACATTTGGCCTTTGGTTTTGGAGGATTGGCTTATTTTGCTTACCATCATATTCTCCAGTTCCATGCATTTACTGGTAAATGCCATCATTTCATTCTTCTTTAAGGTTGAGTAATATTCTATTGTGTATATATACCACAGTTTCTTTATCCATTCATCTGTTCAACGGCGTCTAGGTTGGTTCCACATATTAGCTGTTGTGAATTGAGCTGCTATGAACCTTGATGTGACTGCGTCACTGTAGTAGGCTGATTTTAAGTCCTTTGCGTATAAACTGAGGAATGGGCTAACTGGGTCAAATGGTGGTTCCATAAGTTTTCTGAAGAATCTCCATACTGCTTTCCATAATGGTTGCACCAATTTGCAGTCCCACCAGCAAATCCATTCCCATTTAAGTAAGTGAGAAGTCAGAATTGAACCTGGCAGGCCAATGCATTTCTCTTACATCCTTTATCAAGAGCTGGAATAGATATGGACTCAACACACGGTTTTTGAGAAGATGAGTGACCAGGATGTAGAAGGGCTTTGATCTTTCCCTGATGACACTGGTTCTAACACCCATTTCCCCTCTCCCAGGTCTGCTGTGTGATATATCTCTATGTCCTTGGTTTTCCATTCTCACCTGTCAATCTCTCCTTCTCTCCCAATGGCATGGAGATGCAGATGTGTACTTGGGACTTGGTGGGATGTTCATACATCATTTCCCACCCACCTCCAGTGACATTTCCATAGAAGGGAACACTCTCCATAATCTATTCTGTCATGTAGGTGAGAAGCATCTTCTTTCACTCCCAACCATCTTGTTTTAGAGGAACAGATGGGTATCTTTGGATTCAAATTTGTCTTGTATCCAAAAAAGGTAGGTCTGATCCCTGCAAAAACTAATCAAAATTATGTAGAATTTGATTGTGAGCAATCTTTTTATTACATCTAATTTTTATGTGTTCATGATTGCATAAAATGTAAACAACCCTTCTGCAGACTTTTGTAAATTACTTATCCTTTCATTAATCACAGAAACAGCTGGCAGTAAGAACAGGATGTGTTTTTCTCCGAATTCTTTGGTTGGGCTTTCTTGACACATAAGAGGTAAAGGCTGTCTTTTGTTTTCTTCTTTTAAATGAAATCCAAGTGCACACAGGTGACCTAGTTGGTTTCGATTTAAAAATAAATAGGAACTTAAGCTGTGCTATGAACCCTCACAGACCAAAGTTTGTAGCTCTTAGCTTTTAGCATCACTGTGGTTTATTACTAAAATGGAATTATTAGGAGAGGGTCCTCCAAGGATTATATTCAAAGCTCCCCTGAAAATCAGGCTTTGAAAAGTGGAAGAATTTATCAGTATGGCCGACAGAAAATTGAGACTTCTTAAAACCAATCAGGCAGAATCGTTTGGTGTCCCCTCCCCTAAAAATACCACTTGATTAAATTCACTTTTCAATATCCCTTTAAATCCTATACCGTGGTGTTTGTTGAATGTGCCCTTATTTCTCTAAAGGGGGGGAAAAAAGGCCACAAAAATGAAAAACTGGATTCTAAAAATAAAATCCATACTCAATACACAAGCTAAATATACCCCCACGTCTTCTCACAGAGACATTAACTCAATGAAATCTAACTAGGACTCGTACCACGCTCTGAATAAAGATGAAGTTCACGTTGTGTTTCTGCCTCTTTCTTCGAGACTCATCAGAAGAAATGCTTAGTGCCTAAGTTGTTACATAAGGCCCTATATATTTTTTTTGTATAATTGGTATTTATTTTATTTTTTTATTTTTACAGACTACATTTTGATTTATTGTACTCAAATGGGGTACATCATTTCATTTCTGTGGTTGTGCATGACTTAGATTCACACCATTCGTGTAATCATACATGTACATAGGGTAATGGTGTCTGTCTCATTCCACCATTTTTCATACCCCCTCCCTCTCATTTCCCTCTACCTAATCTAAAGTTCCTCCATTCTTCTCTTATTTCCCATCCTCTCACCCCCATTATATATCATCATCCACTTATCAGGGAAAACATTAGACCTTTGGTTTTTTGGAATTGGCTTATTTCACTTAGCATGATATTCTCAAACTCCATCCATTTACCAGCAAATGCCATACTTTTATTCTTCTTTATGACTGAGTAATATTTCATTGTGCATATATACCACCGTTTCTTTGTATTCTTAAAAGTTTTCTCAAAGAGACATTAAGGAAGGGTAGCAGGTAAACTTGCATTTATTTTTAGCTTCACTTTCTACTGGTGCCGTATGCCCAATAAAGTGATCCTGACGTCGCCATGACTTAAGAGTCAACCTGCAAACTCCCAAAATCTGGATGCTGTTACGGCCCTCTGCTCTTCTTCCTGTTCCTTGCTCTGTCTCCTGCAGTGGCTCTGGTTCTCGCAGGAGCATCTGTGAACGTGGTGGACTCCTGTCCGTACAGAACAGAGTTCCAAAGTGTTGAGCGCTCACCCAAGTTCAGGAAATGTCACCTTGAAGTTAAATCTCTTTACTGAAGGAATGTGTGTGCAGTATGCACCGAATATCTCAGGAATCAATACAGTTTTTAACCTTTTGCAACTTATCTGTAAAGCAATTTGAAACCATTTCTATTTAGAAAGATATTCTATGGGAAGTGAAATACAATCCCAGGCTGGCAGCAAGGGCTGCCTTACGACCCCTACCCGTATTTCCAGGTTCATGGCTTTTATTTTTGCACAGGCACTTTAAATCCTTTGGTGACCTCCTTGGTTACTTTTAGTGCCTCTTCGTTGCTGTCATGTTGTCCCTTACCATATAGCATTTTATTATTTTCTTTTATTCTTCTCTTATATTCTTAATTTTTCCAGATCAGAACTATATACTAAGTATTTAGTCCCTTTTTTTTTTTCTGTAAAAAAAAACTCCTTTCTTTTTTGTAACCCCAGAACATTTTGTCTACACCTGCTAAAGCTCCTGTCCTTAGCTGTTTTAAATGTTGAAATTGTCCACATTTCAAAAGTGAGTAGATCTTTGGGGACAGGGGCTGGGTCTGAAGCTGTTTTGGCATCTTTTATTTCTTGACACTTTGCCAGATATAGGACAGGGGATCATCCTGGTTGAAGGAAATCATTCTGAGTTAAATAATCCCAGAACCATGAGTCAAACCGGTGACTCCTTGTTTTCGTCCGCTTTTTCACTGCTGTGACTAAAGGACCGACCGGAACAATTGTAGGAGAGGATGTGTATGTGGGGGCTCAGTCCATAGACAGCTGGCTCCATTCCCCAGGGCTCAAGGTGAGGCAGGACATGGTGGCAGAAGAGAGCGGCAGAGGGAAGGTGAGAGAGGAGAGAGAGAGAGAGACAGAGAGAGAGAGAGGAAGAGAAGAAAAGAGAAGAGAAGAGAAGAGGAGAAGAGAGAAGAGAGAAGAGAGAGACTCCAGCCTCCAGATACAAATATATACCCAAAGCCACGCCCCCAAGGCCCGCCTCCTCCAGCCACGCCCCACCCACCTTAGTTACCCCTCCATTAATCCCATCAGGGAATTCATTGACTGATGGGGTTAAGGCTCTCTCAACCCAAGCATTTCTCCTCTGAACCTTTTTGCTGTTGTCTCACACATGAGCTTTTGGGGGACACCTCACCTCCAAACCACAACACTACAAATACCTACAATGGCTTTCTACCTTCACCAGGAATAGGAGCCCAGGGGTTCACAGAATGCTCCCTGGCCACCCGCCCTCCCCGCCCCAATGCACCCCCATCTCCATTTCTTTTTGTAAATTTGCTTTTAGTTTATTTGTTCTAATCAGTTGTCTATGACAGTAGAATGCATTTATACAGTTTGATAGATCATACATAAATGGAGTGTCATCTCTCATTTTTCTGGTTGTACATGTTGCAGGATCACATGGGTCATGCAGTCATACATGTACATGAGGTCATGATGTCTGTCTCACTCTATTGTCCTTCCTACCCCTTCTCCTCCCTTCACTCCCCTCTACCTCATCTAAAGTAACTCTATTCTCCCCTATCTCCCACTTATTGTGAATTAGCATCCACATATCAGAGAAAACATTCAGCCTTTGATTTGAGGGATTGGCTTATTTCACTTAGCATGATATTCTCTAACATCATCCATTCACCAGCAAATGCCAGAATTTTGTCCTTCTTTAAGGCTGAGTAATATTCCATCATACATATATATACCTGTCTCCATTTCTTAACTTCTCTCTCCCTCAGTCTACTCCAGCCACACTGACCGGGCCTCTTGATCTGTTCCTCAGAAGTGCCTTCTTGCGCCTTTTCTCTGTCTTGCGTGATTTCTCCCTGACAGCTCACCTGGCTCCCGGCTCACTCCTTCAGCGCTTGCTCAGGTGGTACCTGCCTGCTGAAGCCTGGCCCGAGCGCATCCTCGGACCCTGCCGCTTTCCTTCCTCCTCCCAAGGCCGGGGTCACGCTCGTCCTGCGCGGCCCGCCCTCCACCACTGCGTCCCCTCCGGTGCCCTTTGCTTATATCAGGCTTTTTATTTTCCTGCCTCACCTGGCCAGGTGTCGGTGGCGGGAGGACAGAGCTGCCCGTCTGCGTGGTTCACGGTCCTGTCCCAAGAACCCAGAAGCGGGTCGTGCGGGGAGCTGAGCAGGCAGGGTCTTCACCACATTTTCTAGTTGAGTGAATTCACGACGCCCGTTTGTCACAATCTGCCCCCCAGAGAACTTGGCGAGCTGGGGGTGGTTGTGGTTCGTTCTCAGCATTGACCGATCGCTCTCTGCACGTCAGCTCGTGCAAGCTGGGATGGCCACAGAACCCTGCACCCTTTAAAACCTTCCACTTACCTCTCACCGGGAAGAGCAGCACTAATAACGCTGCGCCGCCAAGCTGCCTGTCACTCTGGGCCCCGTCCGTCAACGGCAGGCAGACTGTCGGCTGCTTATTAGGAATTTTGGTAAAAGAACGAAGGCGGGCTTCAGGGCAGAAGATGGACTGTTATGGAAACGTGGGTCCCTGTTTTAAAGTACCAGACTCTTCCCCTGGTCCATCCTGGGCTTTTATCATTGTTATTTAAGAGAAAATTTGAGACCGATTTTGGGAGCCTAAGAAATATGCACTATCGGGGGATAGGGAAGAATAGGGTTACTTTATGTTAGGTAAGACAATTTTTTAAAAAAAAGAAAAAAATGAAATATATATATTTATATATATTTATATATATTTATATATATTTATATATATTTATATATATATTTTTTTGTATTCAAGGAACTCGCAAGTGGTGCTTTTGGATATCAGGCTATTTAGATACTTGACATTGAACTTTCAGCAACTCTCTAGTTTTTCTGAGTTTCACCAATATTAAATCCATATTTATTAATATTAAAGTCAATATTAATACCGTCCCTTTCTTCTTTGCTGAGATGTTTTCTTAGTGGCATGAGTTACTATGAGTGAAAGTGTTGTTTTTTTAACTTGTTATGAAACTACAAGTTACGGTTTCATGATCGCTCTCACTGCTACTTGTAATTACTTCTCCTAATTTTATTGTTCGGGTTCAATTATTACTGACATCGTCAGCATCATCTTCATCAGAATCATTTTCCCTAAAGCCGGGTCTGAGAGAGTTAAATGGTGTCTTGCATCACGTAACATAGAAACCTGCTGTGAGATACTTAACATTCAACAGTGACATTTGTCAAGTGCCTCCAGAGTGCCCATCTCTGAGCCACATGCCCTGAAATTTACCTGTACCTCCCAAGTCGATACTCAGCACCTTTGTGGACCTATTGCAGAACAGCAAGGTTCAACGTATGCTAAGCAATACATTGCTTAGCATCTCATCCCAACCGAGATGGAAGAACAGGACGCTCGGCCTTCTCTCAGGAGAGAAAAAAGAAGTTTCTTAAATGTGAAGATAAGAATATTAGCCATACAAAAGCTTTATGCATACATAGAATTTCCTTCTATTACCTCCCAGAAAGAAGAGGGAAAAAAAAAAGTCTTATACTATGAGAAGATATTTGTGAAACCATAACAAAGTGAGAATATATAAAGAACTCTAATATATAAAGAACTCCAGTGAGTCAATAAGAAAAACACAAAGTGTTAGTCAGTGATTGGGTGAATGTCTTGTACTGGAACTTTAATGAAATGTAAAAGGTCTATGAACAAATGAAAAAAAACACAGATTTATTAGTAATCCAAGAAATGCAAACTAGAAGTTATGAATTACCATTTATAAACCTGATTGGCAAGAATTAAAATCTGAAGTGGGGTTGACAGGAATTCTCATTTAGGTTAGCAGGGTTGACAATCACCCCGTCCACTTGAGAAAACAGACTGTGTAACTCAGGAACTTGTCAGTTGAAACTGGTATTTTATTCTCTTAGATAAACTGATATTTTATTCTCTAGACCAGAGAAACTCTGGAAAATGTGACAGGGAAACACACCTTCCCAAGCCATTTAATTTATAATAGCAAATTAGTTGGGGGAGAAATAACTACCTGTAGACCAGGGACATGATCTTATCAACTGTAGCAAACTCCTGGAAGGAAGTATTAAAAATCATGAAAACCCACAAATCAGCTCCACCCATCAGGGTCAAATCTCAAAGGAATATTGTTAAAGAAAAACAGCAAGTCTCAGAAGAGTACAGCGTGGTGCTGTTTTTCTGAAGAACGACGACTTTCAAGACTAACCAATACGTTGCTTAGCACCTTTCATAAAACATCTTTAAACATACAGACCATTGAGTAATCAAGCGTGAGGGGTGAAATCAGGAAGGAGCGGACTGGAGTCTCAGGTTCTTTGGCAACATTTCATCTGTGGGGTCAAGTGTGGGAATCACAGACGTGAGCTTTATGACTCTTTAAATTCTACAGGATCCTTTTCCGTTTTTGTTTGTGTGCTTCATACATCACTCAACAAAAAAATAAAAATAAAGGAAAAACAGCAGATTATCTGTGCCAAAGAGCGGGAGTTGGAGCTCCAGAGTTTCCATTTACTACCACTGTGAGCAAATTATTTTATTTTCAGCCTTAACTGCCACATATACAAAGGGTCAGGTAATGGTAGCTTCCTCATGTTATTACTGGGAGGATTCAATGAATTAATACATGAAAAGCACTTAGAATAGTGTCTGCTACCTGGTTAGCACTCAATAACACTTTTTAAAATTTTTAAATATTTTTTTTAGTTGTATGTGGACACAATATCTTTCTTTCATTTATTTATCTTTATGTGGTGCTGAGGATCGAACCCAGGATCTCACACGTGCCAGGCAAGTGCTCCACCACTGAGCTACAACCCCAGCCCAGCAGGATCTTGCTCCAAATGATTATTATTGCAACCCGGAGGTGTCTGAATTAGCTGTCCAACTCCCAACTAAGCAATCAGGTGTGAGCCTTGCTTCTTATCATTTGGGTAGGAGCATGCCTCATCTGAGACCCTGAATATTTTGTTCACTCACAAAGATGCATTTTAGGGACGTTTAGAAAACTCTCCATCCCTTGCTGTACTGGGCATTACCTGGTCACCGGGGTCTTGTCTGCAGTCTTAAGAAGTCTGTGGAAATTCAAGCCCACAGCCAGGTGGCTGCCATAGTACTTCACGGGAGTCCTGTTGGACCTCGGTTAAACCTCCAGCAGGAAAGTGGGAAAGCAGAGGCAAACCCACAACCTCAAAATGGAGTGCATTTGGCCGAAGGAAAGACGACAAGCCAGGACTTGGTGGTGTAGGACGAGGCTGTACCTGGACATGAGCTTGTCTCCTGTGCTGGAAACCAAGCCAACAGTGCTCTCGATGTTGACCAGAGTCTAAGCTGGGTCCCCATCCTGACCACACCGGGTGGTAAAAGCGCTCCTAAGAATCTCGCCAGGCCTTGCGGGAGCAGATGGCGATGACCCAGCCCTGCTTGGTAGAGACACAGGACAGGGTTGAGATGGACATGGAGAAGAGCCAGGACATGGGGACATGGCAGGAAAAAGAGGCCTCCTTCCCACCCCACGAGTTGAAGGGTTGTCACAGATCTGGGTCCATCATCTCTGCAGAGGGAATTTTGATTGACAGCCCGCTCCCCCACGAGAAGTACCCTCTTGCAGTTACCGGAGCACTTTTTAATCCTCTGCCGCAGATAACAGTCACCCTGCAGCATCTGCAGGGCTTTGGTCCAGGACCCCCCACAGATAAGAAAACCCTTGGAGGCCCAGTTCTCTTACAGGAGACGCTGCGGTGTCCGCCCATGGCCGACACCCACCCTCCCGCGTCCCTTAACCATCTCCGGTTTAGTTATAATACCGAGCTGTGTAAATCCCTCGTCCTGTATTGTTACAAAGCATGACAGGAAATCAAAAGCATGCACGTGTTCGCTGCAGGTGGAGATGTTTTCCCCTGGTGTCTCCATTCCAGGGAGACGTTCAATCTCGAATGGAAGGGGAGCATGCTGGTTAGTTTCCTCAGGTGTTCCCTGACTGGGGTGACTTCAGCGTCCCCAGCTAAACCAAGATCGCTCTGGCACCTGGCACCGCTTCCCGACCTTCTCGGCGGTCTCAGCAGGGGACCAGTACTGAGTTGGCAGAGGAACAACCATTCATCCTCCCACACTTGCCAGTAGAATGGGAAGTTAAAATTAAAAAAAAAAAAATTAAAAAAGAAAAAGACCTACTTTTAGGTTATTTTCTCTTAAAGTTTTCATGCCAACTTTGCCGATTCTAGTTTTCCTTAAATTATTTTTCGATAGCATGGTCACCAACTCAGATATTATATCTTTCTCGATATGTTTTAATATGTCCTTTTATTCATTTTTGTAGGGGAATATTTTTATTTAGTATTTTTTATTCTGTTTAGTCGTACATGACAACAGAATGCATTTCGATTCATTGCCCACAAATGGAGCACAACTTTTCATTTCTCTGGTTGCACACGATGTAAAGTCACACCATTCCTGTAATCATACGTGTATATAGGGTAACGATGTCTGTCTCAGTCCATTATCTTTCCTTCCCCCACCCTTCCCCTCATTTCCCTCTACACAATCCAAAGTTCCTCCATTCTTCCCTTACCTCCCTCCCTCCTTCCCTCATTATGTATCATCATCTACTTATCAGAGAAAACATTTGGTCTTTGGTTTTTTGGGATTAGCTTATTTCACTTAGCATGATATTCTCTGACTTCATTCATTTACCTGCAAATGCCGTAGTTTTATTCTTCTTTATGACTGAGTAATATTCCATTGTGTATATATTCCGCAGTCTCTTTATCTATTCATCTGTTGAAGGGCATGTAGGTTGGTTCCCAATCTGGCTATTGTGAATTGAGCTGCTATAAATATCAATGTGACTGCATCACCATAGTATGCTGATTTTAAGTCCTTTGGGTATAAGGAGTGGTCTAGCTGGGTCAAATGGTGGATCCATTCCAAGTTTTCTGAGGAATCTCCATACTGCTTTCCAGAATGGCTACATCAATTTGCAGTCCCACCAGCAATGTATGAGTGTTCCTTTTTCCCCACATCCTCGCCATTACCTATTGTTGCTTGTGTTCTTGATAATGGCCATTCTAATTGGAGTGAGATGGAATCTTAGCATAGTTTTGATTTGCACGTCTCTAATTACTAGAGATGTTGAACATTTTTTCATCTATTGGTTGATCAACTATTTATCTTCTCAGTGTCTGCTCAGATCCTTAGCCCATTTATTGATTGGATTATTAGTATTTTCAGTGTTAAGTTTTTTGAGTTCTTTATAAAATCTGGAGACAGACATTATAGTGGATTTATTCATATTGATTATTTTCTATTTTACTCACTTCAAACTCTTTGAGAAGAAAAATGTTCGTTTGTCAATTTTATTCCCCCAGGGACTGCAACAGTGACTGACATTGCCATAGATACACACGGTGGGCATATTCTAGACAGCAAATGACTCTTCATTGGTCCTCATGGGGGTCCAAGATGCGCCATCTTGAAATATTCCAAATTATTATACTGAGTCTTTCAATGTGCAGTCACGTGAGGAGCTGTGACTTCAGAATGAGCCATTAACCTGACTTCACCTCTAGGCAGCAAACCAGGGAGATTTTGGGGGGTCTATACCAAGGCTGGAAAATAGTCTTGGTGGCCAGAGACTGGTAATTGGAGCTGCAGTGAACCCCAAGTAGCCCTCATCCTCCATTAGCTCCTGCCTCTCTCCACACGTCTCTTATTGACGTCCCTACGTTGTACTCCATGGTTCAGAGATCCACTTATCCTGTTATCCCTTTATAAATGTCTTGGTTTTGGTCTAAAAACGTAGGAAAAAGCATCATGCTTCGGTCATTTCTTCCAACTTCATTCTCTTGTAAATATCCCCCCGAACGTGTAACATTGGCAGAACAAATATTTTTCTCTGCTAATCAGCTCTTGTACTCATTGGATTCCTAGATCCAGCCATAGAGCCCTCATAAAAACTTCAGGGGAAGTAGCGGGGTGCTTCCTCTCCCCCACACCCATAACCAAAAGGCGCGTTGGAGAATCGGAGGCAGGAGGGATGCTTTCTGGGCGCGACAGGTTTGCTACACTGCAGTGTCATCTTCTGATTTCTCTTTGTGCAAACCAGGGCGGTGAAACAGCAACCCCTTGCAAAAATCTAAGTAGATGATGAATAAACACAGAGCTTGCATGTATATTTGATGATGGTTTTATTTTCAAAACTGTAATTAAATGAGATAAAAATATATGGTTGGAGTTGCCGAAGCAACTTAAATTCAATATAAATAACAGCTGTTCCTCATCTGGAAATTTCATTTATATACAGAACCTCTTATTTTTTTCTATGCCCTTAATTTTTTTTTTTTTAAACAGTATACAGTGAGTTCAGTATCCGGTATCCCAAGAAGTGTTTTATCTTCAGGGACTGGGAAGGGAAGGGGAAGTGGGTTGGCCTTCACTGAGGAAGTGATTCAGGAAACCTGTTCCTTCCTATAGGTTTGATGTCCCTCCCCACAAATAACTATATTCCTCTAGGTTTGATTTCCCTAAAATAATTATATGGCAAAGCATGTGCAGTTTCTCAGCAGCAATGGATCGAAACATGACTAGCGTTCTTCTTTATGATTCACCAGTCCATTTTTTTAATTCCAAACCCCCAAACTGAGCACAGAGTGAGGTATCTTCTGTTTGCCTGGAAAGCAAAATTTTTCTGCAGAGCATGGATCATGAGAAATGCTGAGAACGTCGAATGTCTGCTTCTCCTTTCACACCGTGGTGGGTACAGTTTCCTCCCCAGCTTCCTGGGGAAGAGTGGCCGACTTTTAAAGAGAATTTAGAGAACCTTCACGGGAGCGCCTTTCTGATTTAGGAGGGACGTCGGAAACGGTCCCTCTTCCCTGCTCATCGTCTGCACTGCCCTGAAGTGCTAGGCAGATGTGCCAGAGTTTATTGTCCAGGTTTGCATCCCTGAAAGGCTAAGAGAAGAGAAGCAAGGGAATGAGAACGTTTGAGGTGAAGAGATTCTTTTCACGCTGAAGCTCTTTTTCTTAAATTTTTTTCACCAGCGATGGTGCGGCTGGTGGGTTGAGTCTCTCGGGTTTGGTGGTGCTCTGTGTCCCTTCGACGTCCATTTAGGCGTGCGTCTCTGAGGTGTTTCTCCTACAGCTTTCAGGCTTTCCGAGGTGACTTCTCAGCATTTTCTTCAGGAAATAGTCATCCTAATGTTAACCTGTCTGATTGGCCTCTGGGGTGGCCGGCTTATGAAGACTGATCCAGTGAATGACCCCTTGCTGATTTTAATTTTCAGTGGTGAGAAGAAAAGGTCAGGGAGTAAAATTTCAAAATAAAGACTCATGTTTCTCTCCGGGAAAGCTACAAGGATCTGAAGCCTCTGGTTACAGAATTCTCACGGTGGACGAGGAATAGGTAACTGTCTGATACGTGATTGACTAACAGATGTGAGCCCTGGTCACAAACAACAGACCCCTATGATTGGCACGGTGCCGATCCGTGTTTCCGTTATCTCAGGCTTTCCCTAGGGAAGGACTGGGTGGGTGTTTCCCAGGCAGCGATATCACGCTGGCTGCAGGCCAATCTGATTATACCTCTAAAGTTTCACTTTAAGAGAGGTAGTTTGGTGGCTCAGTGTCCTTAAGTAGAAAGACCTTTTCTGTTTTCTTTTTCTTCTTTTTTTAATTTGTTCTAATTGTTTGCAGATGACAGGAGAATGCATTTTGACACATTGTACCCAGATGGAGCACAACTTCTCATTCCTCTGGCTGTACATGGCGCAGGGTCACACTGGTCATGCAATCACTCACACACGTAGGGTAATGACATCCATCTCACCCCACTATCCTTCCCACCTGCACATCCCCTCCCCTCCTCTCACTCCTCTCTACCTAATCCAGATTCCTCCATTCTTCCCTGGCCCTGTCCCCCATTGTGGATCAATATCCGCTTGTCAGAGAAAACATTCAGCCTTCAGTTCTTTGGGATTGGCTTATTTCGCTTACCATGATATTCTCCAGCTCTACCCATTTACCTGCTAATGCTGTAATTATATTCTTCTTTATGGCTGAGTAATATTCCATTGTGCATACATACCACAGTTTCTTTATCCATTCATCTGTTGAAGGGCACCTAGGTTGGTTCCATAGCTTAGCTATTGTGAATTGAGCTGCTATAAACATTGATGTGGCTGCGTCACTGTAGTATGCTGATTTTAAGTCCTTTGGGTATAAACCGAGGAGTGGGATAGCTGGGTCAAATGGTGGTTCCCTTCCAAGTTTTATGAGAAATCTCCTTATTGCTTAAAGTTAACTTTCAGAACATCCCTGGCCATTGAGGACACAAAGGTCCTTTTATCATAGATGCTGGAAAACTGTGTGCCACAAGGACCAATAGAAGAGGGTACAACCTAGTCCACCAAGTCTGGTGAACCACCTGGTTGCATTGCAAGGAGGGACAGCATTGCTCAGCAGATACTCATTAAATAAGATATTATTAGATGAGATGTTACTATATTATTATTCAGTCAGATATTAGGTGTCAGGCACTGTTTTGAGCACTGCAGTACAACCTGATAAAGATTGACAAGTCTCCTCAAGCTTTCTTTTGGAGAGAGAAATCAGAAAATTAGCTAGAAGGCAATGGAATTGCCGATGAAGATGCTGGTGGTTGCTATGAAGGATGTCATAAAGTGAAGCTGTTATATAGTAACTGGAGCCAAAGAAGTGGTCCACCGTAGATAGACACCCTGGGGACTGGACTTGTGAGTTGGCTGCTGAAGAATACAAGCCATAAGCCCTCCAAAACGGAGCAAGAGGATTCCAAACCAAGGAAAGAGCAAGTGCCAAGGTCCTGAGGCAGGGTTAACCTTCAGGGATTAAAGAACAGACAACACAACCAGGTTATTACAAAATCAATATGTGAAAGGGAAATAGCTAAGAATAAAGTTAGTGTTGCAGGTTTCAGCCAGATCCCAAAGGGCCTTTGTGAAGTGCAGTAAAGAGTCCATATTTTATTCTAAAATAAAGCAGGCCAAGGACTTTTCTGAAACCTTTGTTTCACATGGTGTTAAGTCTGAAACCAAAGGTAGAGAATTACAGCTGGTCAACCATTAACACACCTGAGTCAGACTGATGTGTGCAAAGAGATGGACTCCCAGAGAAAGAAATGCTAGTAATAATACCTCTTACTTTAGGACCCCTGCCTCTGAAGGAGAACCTTGTTATTTATAATGCAATATCTCACTAATCACAGTAACCTGGCGGGGAGGGTGTGCACATTTCTGTGGAGTACTCAGAGAAACTCTAAACATTTCAAATTGAGTTGTTCTTTGACTTCTTAAATAGCACAAAGGTCTAGATAAAACAAAGAGAGTCAAGAAACGAGGAAAAGGGAAGAGGTAAAATGAGAAATAAAGATAGTCATCCGGAAAGTCGCACACAGACAGAGTAAGAAGCAAAGGTAACTTTATTCTCTTGTAAAGTCAAATAGTAGTTGAGGAGTATAACTGGGTGAGCGTCTCAGAGAGTCGGTCCACAGTATGGTTTAATCCTGTTGTTTAATTCAGTGTGGATCAGGAGTATTTGGATTTTGGGGTTAGGAAGGCTAGATGCTAGTCTAAGCTCTTTTGTATTCTTCACCCATGACCTTGGATATTGATTCTGATTTCTATTCTATTAAATGGGATGAGTAAAGGAACCTACCTCATAACTGTTGTGCAGACTGAATTAATAAACACACGCAGTTGGGTGTGGTGGTGCCCGCCTATAATCCCAGCTGCTCGGGAGGCTGAGGCAGGAGGATCACAAGTTCAAAGTCAGCCTCAGCAAAAGTGAGGCACTAAACAACTCAGAGAGACCCTGTCTCTCAATAAAATACTAAATAGGACTGGGGATGTGGCTCAGTGGTCGAGTGTCCCTGAGTTCAGTCCCTGGTACCCACCTATCCCCCAAAATAAATAAAAAATAAATAAATAAACACAGGCAGAGTGCGAGATGGTGTTCCGCATACTTGCTACCCGGGAGTGGCCTCACACACTTCCAAAGAGACAATATTTATAAAAGTGGCTAAATTGCCCGGCTAGCCCGCACAACCCTCCTTAAGAAAGGATATTGATCATGCTATTTTTACTTCTTGCCTCGGTTTTGTTCCCAGAAGCAAAACGTCACGTTGTAATATGTTGCAAGAAACAAAAGAAGAGGTTGCTGTCTTCTTTTGCTAAATGCGGGATTTGCTGAAAACCAGGCACATTTGTCTTTGGGAGTCTCCACCTGATTTTCCTCATCCTCTTTTTTAAGTGATTATTCCTTCTTGAACTTTCTAAGCGCTCTCTGGCCATCCCACTTCATAGATTAAGTTTCCCCTCTTTTCTTTGTCTGCCTGTTCAAAACTCATATTCTCCAAATCCGTAGTGCTCTTATGTACTAAAACGGTGGCAATCTGATGGAAACCAGTCGCTCTTCACTGTCAAGGACTGATACAGCAAGGTAAAGCCTTGGAAGGTATTTGTGGTTTGAAATAGCATTTCTATAATTCCAAGTAATATCAAATTAGAGAGTTTCATCTGGCATGACCAAACCGGGTGAGGAAACACTGTCCGCTGGAGAGAGTGCACCCGGGGCTGAAATCAGCACCTAGGACAGCTCCGGATGATGCTTTCCTCTTACCCGAAGGAAGCCATCTGGGATTTCCCTATTGAGGTTCGGGGCATCAGCTTTAGGACTTCTGAAAGAACAAGTTCAGAGCCATTTCTGTGAGTGAGTCCTTTGTAAACTGAGTGTGTCTTAACTTAGGAATGTTAATAAGGTTTTCTGGTATCTGTACAAAGGCCCCCGGGAAAGACATTAAAATTTCAATGTCAAACCATCACCTAGCCTAAGATTTGGGTCCCTTACAGCTCTTTAGAGTAGCCATAGAATTTTTTGTTTTACTTCATTTAGTTGTTTCAGGGAGAAAATGATCAACACCAATACATGGCACATAAAAATACAGCTCAGAGAATTTTTTTTCCTGAATACTGAGTCAACCAATGGGAAAACGGATAACAGAAGGAGCACCAAGATACTCACCTGCACACACATCTGTGAAGATCATATGATTTTTAGTGCATATGGGTGTATTTGAATTTCCATTTGTGTTCATCCTGTTCCCATTTGATAACACCCAATGAAATTCTAAAACTTGCTTGGTGAGTAAATCAGTGTAATCTGTAAATAATGGAATGCTTCATCTTTTATTTCTGTTTAAAAGTTGCATATTGTACCTCCCTTCTCAAAGTAAGCAAATATCATTTTTACCATTTTATGAACATGATATTTTGCACCTTTACATTAAAAAGTGGCAGAAGCCTGACATGTGCCTGCCATCCCAGCCACTTGGGAGGCCGAGGCAGGAGGATTACAAATCTGAGGTCAAGACTTGGCAAATTAACAAGACCCTGCCGCAAAGTTAAGAATAAAAACAACAGCCGGAGATGTAGCTCAGTGACAGAGTGCCCCTGGATTCACTCCCTGGTACCACAGAAATAATATTATAGTTAGAATTTCGTATGGAAAACTCTCCAAAGTCAGTACCTGTGTGCATAAGTGTCTTAATTGTAAGTCATACAAAGAATATGGTCCCAACCCCACCAAGAAGTAGACATCTGGGTTTAGCACCCATCTTGACTTGAAAACATAATTAAGATTTGCAAACATATATTTAAATCTCATTAGCACTTTTTCCCTAGTAGAATTGACTTGAACACTCTAATGCTACTTGATCTGGTGGCGATTTAGGCTCTCTAGTTTCTTCCCAGTGAATCACTTTCTATAGACTTTCCTATGATACTCCAAAATGATAATGATCGTGCTAACATTTATGAACTGCTGACTTTGGACTACACAGTACGGTCAGAGCTTAAATACATCATCCTAATCTTCAGAAAGCCCTGTGAGATAGGAATTATTGTCCTGACATTGGTGATGATGAAATTAAAGTTCAAGGAGATTAAGAAATCCACCCATATCCTGCAGCTAGAGAGGAAAAGTCCTTTCACTCCAAAGCAGGGATGTTAAAACCATGAAGCAATTTTCCTGTTGCTGTAAACTCTCCCATGGAAATCCAGTCAACCATGCCGGTCTCTTTAATGGTTTTCTCCTTCTTCCCAAGGGATGACAATTTTTGACTTTGCAAAAGGAGCATTTGTGAACCTGGACTTATTTTGAGCCTGAGTCTCTACAATCCACAGAAACCACACACGTGTGTGTCCACACAGATGCACACACTCAGGGAACACATGGCAGAGAGTCAAAACATCATTTTAAATAAGCTGCCAAAAAATGGGCTTCTGGAGTTTTCTACAGAAATACCTCTTTCTTTTTATAAGGGATACAGTCACCATTATGAAAATCATATTCCTCACAAATATATCTCTGGACCATTTTCCCAGGTCCATATTGATTTCCTTATCGATTGCTTCTTTCAAAACTGGAGGAAGGAATAACACAGCGAATTGGTGCTGACAAGTTCTTAGTCTGAGGCCGCCCTGTGAGAATTCACAGAATCTAGGTCTATCCAAATTGGGAAGAAAAGCGCATTGGAATTTTTTTTTAACTTGCATTAAACACTAACATGCACTTTAAAAATATCTGTATGACATGCTTGGGGTACTGTATCATTTTTCATTTTTTCTTTTCTCCATTTTCTCTCTGGGTTTTTAATTTTCCTCCTAACCATGATGTGTGTTATTATCTTATTACCCTTTCCTGGTTATTTTTAAACTATAGTTTTCATACCCTCCTCTGGGATATCCCAGCCGGTGAAGAACCCTTTCCCACCCACGTGCATAATGGCTACTCCCTTAATGATGGTCTGAAAAATCGCTTTTTCTTATTCACTGTTATTACTTCTCAAAATAGTATCTTGGACCCTCTTGATTTTATTTGTTCTCGATTCTACCCAGGTATTTAATTGTAAGATATTTATTGGCTCTAAACATTTAAATATGTGGACATTTTTTCTTCCTGTTATCCTCTGATTTACTCCATGATCTGAACTCTAAATGTGACTTACATTAAGGCTTTTTATTATTGACCTTATATTGTGACTTTCAGGTCTTTGTACATCTTGCTCCACCAGGAATTTAACCACTCAACTTCTTGGACATTCTCAGTGAGCTAACCCACCTCCAAATACGATAGCATACTTTCTAATCTCATTAAAAGATAAAATGTGGGTATGATATTCCATAAGAGAGGAAAAGACATTTGTTTTTGCAGAAAAAAATCTGGTAGGAAAATATCTTCCACACAATTTGGCATTCCTTAGGTGTGTGATTGTCTCAAGAGTTACGCATTAGGTTAAGGAATGAAATCAACTCCAAAAAGGAGAGCCATTTATTTTTTGAAGTCTAGGTGTTATATATCAGTGAACCATACACAAAACTGGAGACATAAGCTATTTTAGGAAACCATGGATGTCCTGTGACACACTTTAGTGTCTTATATTTAGCCGTATCTTTAGTAACTGCCTGAGTGCTTCCTGTTGAGCTTTATCCCCCCCCTTTTTTAAACATATTTTTTAGTTGTAGGCAGACACAATATCTTGATTTCATTTTTATGTGGTGCTGAGGATTGAACCCAGGGTCTCATGCATACTAGGTGAGCACTCCACCACTGAGCCACAACCCCAGCCCAAACTTTATCCCCTTTCTACCTAGTGTGGAAATCCCTGCAGAGAGGGCTCATCCACAGTGAAGAGCAAAGGAAGAAAAGATTTGGAACCAACCTATCAACCCATCAGTTGTCTGCTGGAAACATAGATTTTCTTACATACTTTTTGAGTGGAAAATTTACACACACGAACTTGACATTGGTCTCTAAGATGTCTACTAACTAGTTTGAAGGCTCCTTGTCTTTAGCCTTACTAAGTCAGGGAGGAATCCCCAGATTCTGGTGCTCCAGAGCTGTGTCTTCGGATGGACGTGAACATGACTGTATTTTCCAACCACTTCCCGTGTGTATGAAGCACATGCTGAAACTCCCTGACCTTCAGTTATGGTACCTGGAAACTGGGGATTTAAGCTATAATGGGATTCAATCAAGGCATATAAGGAAAGCACTTGGCACATGGTATGACCTGGACACGTTCTGCCAGTGGGTGCTGATGTTGGTATTTGCGCAGTGGTCATGGGGACAGAACAGTATCCCAAAGCCTTCTGTCCATCTCATTCAGCGGCTACTGCTGATCCTGACCTGGCACCAAAGCTTTGGAGAGAAAACGACTTTACATGCATGACTCTGTGTCTAAGATAAGTGATACATGTTGCTGGTAAAAGCTTTGCTACAAGAATAGAAGCATGAAGAAGATGCTCATTCACACACATGCAATTCCTCAACCTGGGAAATGATCATGTTTCCAGCAGAATCTGAATAGGTAATTATATATGGAGACTCCAGTTCTGGACCTGCTGTCTTTCCCTACGCACATGCAGAACTAGTGTGTATTTTGATCAACATCCGCCACTCACTCTGGCGAGTCATTACTATTGAGAGCCCTTTTTATAGTGTGATGGTTGGGATATTATTTGTCACTAGATCACAGCCTTTCTTCCTAGACAGGGAAAAATACAGAGAGCACCAGCCTTTCCCCCTCAAAAGTGCTGGTGCTTGGCCGTGAGCTTCTCAGACATCTCATTTAACCTTGGCACAGTGATTGCTACTTTAAAACAAAGCACAAATGGACTCTCCATTTATTTAGGATAAAACTAAGACTTACCCAAGGTTAGCACAACTCACAAGTGGCAGAGATGGTTTTCAAACTCAGATACGCCCGCATGCATCCTCTCCGTTCACTGTGTGGGTCGGTAGGGTTTACCATCTGGACTCTGTCTTAATTAACTACCTAGAGGTATGGCTAAATATTTTCTCAAGTCCTAAATGACTGCAATATACTCTGAATGCCCAAATCTTGTAGAACTGAATGAAATTCATAAAATCAAAAGGAAGAAGCAGGATCCAGTTTTTTAAGCTCAGGGAGGACAGTTAAAAGTCATTGCAGCCAAATGCAGTGGCACACGCCTATAATCTCAGCAGCTTGGGAGGCTGAGGCAGGAGGATCGCCAGTTCAAAGCCAGCCTCGGCAAGAGTGAGGTGCTAACCAACTCAGGGAGCCCTAGTTTGTATTTTATTTAGATTCTGTGTCTAAGATAAGTGATACATGTTGCTGGTAAGCTTTGCTACAAGAATAGAAGCATGAAGAAGATGCTCATTCACACACATGCAATTCTTCAACCTGGGAAATGATCATGTTTCCAGCAGAATCTGAATAGGTAATTATATATGGAGACCCATATTATATATGGGTCTTTTCTTCCTTTGCTCTTCACTGTCTCTAAATAAAATACAAACTAGGGCTGGGGATGTGGCTCAGTGATCGAGTGCCCCTGAATCCAATCCCTGGTACCAAAGAGAAAATCACTGCAGTTTCTTTCCTATTTCTTAATACTGTCGCTCTAGATAGAAACCATGGTTGGTTTTGCCTAGGTGAGGCTGGATCTCTGTTATCTAGTGGTTTTCAATTTTTCATGCAACTCTGGAAATTGTGTGGGATATCTTTAAAAAAATAAAAACATAGATGAGTTACTCTGAGAACCTGTCTGCAGAAGTGACTATTCAAATTGATTTAGTATCTCTTTCAGGGACGATGGTTTAAGATAGGAAACCCAAAAAAAATTTTTTTTAAATCTCTGGTTTAAGTCACTTTGAAGACCATTTCCTTAAAGAGAACAAAAATGTGTTCCACCCTTACCTGGTGCCTATTGGGTAAAAGCAAGTGCATTATGTCATAAGTGTAATTCAGATTATAGCGCCATCTGGCTTTGTGCTGAGTGGGTCTGACTCCTTCACACACCTTTCTCACATCTTGACTCTGGTGGACTTTGGGTCCCGGGCTTAGGTGGCAGGTGGCAGTTCTGTCCACTGAACTCTTTAGTGACTACAGGACCGAAGCTGTGTGCTCTCAGTGTTTGCCTCCTGAGCTGTGGAACTTGATGGAACTTCTGTCAACCTATGAATGCCGAAAACAACAAGGTATCAGCTCCCAATTTTCATGATCCTGGCAGAAGCCATATGAAGAGATTATTATGAATTATAGTAATTATTTAATTTTATTACATAATGATTATGTTATATAGAAGCATAAACAAAATTAGATGTGTTTAATGATGTGTTTATTAATTTTAGTATCTCGAGTTCCTCCCTGAAACCAGAGCTGGATGTAACTGCAGGGAGATCATCTGGGTTTCTCTAGATTGTTAGTCAGCTTTCCGTTACTGTGACAAATTACCTAAGAAAATCCACTCGGAGCAGGAAAGGTTTATTTGGCTCGCAACTTCCCTGGTTGCAGTCGGTGTTCACTTGGCGCCATTGTTGCTGGGCCTGTGGTGAGGCAGAGCAATATGGCGGAGAGGGCTTGGCGGAGCAAAGCCCCAGTGATCGACTTCCTCCACCGAGACACGCTGCTTCTCAAGTCTCCTCCACCTCCAGGAGCACCACCCGCTGGAGACCAAGCCTTCCACCCATGAGCCATTGGGGGACAGTCCAGGTCCCAACGATAACTCACTGTCCCTCACTAACGTCGCCTTTAGCAATTTTATGGTGTCCCTCTTTTCTAGTCTGTGAAATGGGGATATGAGTGGAAGCTAACTCCTAGACCATTGTTAGGATCACGTGTGGCGATCGTCTTAAAATGTTGACCCAGGTGCCCAGCAGGAAGGAAGCAGTCAGTGTCCTCTCGATCTAGTGGGGACGGCCACAACGTCTCCAGCCCTGCATGACACACTCCAGTCAAAAGGGTCCTCACCTCTGAAATGAGGACCTTCAATTGTTTAAGACACTAATAAAGTGACCTGGCTCATAAAGTCCTTCCACTGGGGAGGGTAACAGAAAACACAGCTTTTGAACGATTATGTGTGTGTTAGATATATTCTGAGTGATAATCGACGTTCATGTGCAAGTGCTTATTTATATATGAGATATATTTTGGGTCATAATCAATCTTCATGTGTAAGTGCTTATTAATTGCCTTCAGCTGTGATCTTTGGGCTCATGAATGTCTTCTCTCTCTGTAATCAGACTTGGCCTCATTGAGGAAGTAGAACTTGATTCCAAAAGGAACCCTAAGTGTACCTTCCCAATATTTAAAAAGTACACAAGAACTTTTTAAAAACTCTGTGTGTGTACCTGTTTGTACATTGCGTATATATTTATGTGTGTGATGAGAGTGACGGTGCGGGTCATATCCTAGGCTTATCTGAATTCATGGAGGGAAGCGTAATTGTGTCTAACGGAAGGGCTGGTGACATGAACAGAATCGTCAGAAAGCGTGAGCTCGCGCTTCTGATAATGATGCCTAATGGCAGAGAGGTCACAACACCTTCAGACCTCAATTTCTTCACCTAGACCTGCAGGCCCGGTAGAATTTTCTGGAAGGATGGAAATGTTCTCTCTCTGTGGTAGCCACCAACCGTGGGTGGCTGCTGAGAGCACTTCAAATGTGACCAGGCTGTCTCAGACACGGAAATGTAAATTTTATTTAGCATGAGCTATTTCAAATCTCAGTGGGCCCGGTGGCTAGTGGCCACTTTAGTGGATGATCTTGCTGTAGAAACCCAGGAGGAAGGGACACTATCAGGACAAGGAAGTCACAAGGGTGGCCGTGCCTCAGGTGCTCTCCTCAGGCTGGTCTTGCGCTCAGCCCTCTTCTTTTGAAAGAGCGACCCTCTCCCCGAGGTCTTAGCTCTTTGAAGCTTAAACGCTTTCTCCTTTATTTCTCCCAACAGATCTCGAGAACTTCAAGACCAGGACGAGGAGCACGGTGTCCGTCCGCCGGGGTCAGGGGATGGTACTGCTGTGCGGCCCACCAGCCCATTCCGGAGGTACCTATAAATGCATCTCGCGGCTGCTATTTTTCTTGCTGCACGTTCTCCCCCTTGGCACCGGCCGAGGGGACGCTGTCATTTAGAGAGATTCCCAGAGTCCCTCCATGTGGAGGAAGAGTCCTTTGGAAGGTCTCCCAGAATTAGGGTAGGAAAATATCAGATCATGCAAATGTTCCGGCCGCGGCCCACCTGGCACAAGGGGAAAGACCCCTGAGTGGGTGAGGATCAGAATCCTGCCTAAAACTTCCAGTTCTCTTTACAACTTGATAGGGTTAAAAATAAAAGAGCGAGAGAGCAAGGGTGGGGGGGCCTCTTTCTCTTGGTCTCTTTGCTGAGGATGAGCGAAAGAGATCTATGAATGTTTCTGCTCATGGCCAATGTATGTCCTTTTCCACACCAACAACCGATTCTCCAACCTTCTGGGCACTAACTGGCTGCCCTGTGGTTCCGTTCCAATGTCCCATCAGGTGCCCCTGAAAGTCCCCAACCTCCCACACTTCTGACAAGCTGTCCTTCCCTGGATTTGGTAGTTTATTAGAATGGTAATTTATTAAATGTCTGTTAAGGTGTGGAGGTGAGGTATCTCCCAGAAGCTCATGTGCCAGATGATGCAGGAAGGTTCAGAGGAATGATTGGGTTGTGAGAGTCTTAACCCAATCAGTGGATGAATTCCTGATGGGACTGACTGAGTGGTAACTGGAGGCAGCTGGGGTGTGGCTGGAGGAGGTGGGCATTGGGGACGTGGCTTTGGGGTATATATTTGGTATCTGCCCAGTGCAGTCTCTCTCTGCTGCCTGATCATGACGTGAGCTGCTTCCCTCCACCACGCTCTCCCGCCATGATGTTCAGCCTCACTTTGAGTCCCAAGGAATGGAGCTGGCTGTTTATGGACTGAGACCTCGGAAACCATGAGCACTTCAATTAACTTTTCCTCCTCTAAAATTGTTCTGGTCAGTCATAGCAATGAGAAAGCTGACTACAACAGTGTCTCTTTACCCATTTATGTAAGGGATACTGTCGTGGATAAACATGGACAGCTAGATAAAGGGCAAGAGCCAGGGAGGTTGTGAGCACAGGAGATCAGTTAGAGATGTGTTGGGCTGCAAATGACTGAAAACCCAATGAACGTTGACTTCAATGCATTGAGCTTTGTTTTTCCCATATGCAAGATTGTCACGTGTATAATCTAAAGCTAGCGTGTGTGTGTGTGTGTGTGTGTGTATGTGTGTGCGTGCTATGCATGGAAACCAGGGCCTCACACATGCCTGGCAAGTGCTCTGCCACTGAGCTAAATCCTCAGACCAGTACAGGTTTTTTCTGTTTGGTTGATTGGTTGGTTTATTTTTGGTACTAGGGATTGAACCCAGGAGTGTTTAACCACTGAGCCACATCCCCAGTCCCTTTTTACATTTTATTTAGGGAAAGGATCTCACTAAGTTGCTTAGGGCCTTGCTAAATTGCTGAGGCCAGCTTTGAACTCCTAATCCTCCTGCCTCAGCCTCCCAAGTTGCTGGGATTATAGGCATGCGCCACCAGGCCCGGCTAACACAGCATTTTGAGGATGTCTTATAAGACACAAGCCCTTCCTTGGTTCCTTCTCTGATGCTTTTAGTATTTGGTATGGGTAAGGCACAAGGTCTGCTTTCCCAACTGGAAGAAATAAAGAGAAAGCGAGGACCCAGGGCAAAATTTTTCCTTCTTTTCAATTATTATGAAAAGTTTCCTTTGCCTGAGAACCTTGCCCACATCCCACTCATTGATCACCACCAGGGGCAAAAAAAGACTGAAAAATCAAGTACTGTATGCGGGTGCTTCGTGTCCTAAGAAATACCATGATTTTATTAATAAGGATGAACATGGAGACACGTCAGGCAATTTGCTGTGTCTGTGAAAAGGACCAATGATGGACCTCAGGGCAAACATAACTGCACATAAAGGGTTCAGTAGTGTGGAGGTGTGATAAGGAGTGATGTTCACTACGGTCCCACAGAGGTGCGTGGTGACAGGATTGATCAGCCCACTCTGGCAGATTGAGGCTGACATTTAGTTTGATATCTGCTATCCCTATTATTGCCTTAACTTCCTATTTGGCTTTACATGTGATTGAAAGAATAAACTTGGTAAGCTTAGAATTTGGAAAATGCCCTTTTATTTTGGTCTGATATTCAAAAGCTAAAGCTCTTCCTTCTCATCTAATGCTCCACCTAACATTTCTAGCACAAAATGACAATCAGCAAAATCTCTGAAAAGTTTGCACTTCAAGCACTCTACTCAAAGGCAGGGTGGAAGAGGCAGGCACCCCGAGTCTGGATCAAGAATGTGGAATTGTTAAGTTTTTGGACTTTGGAGGCAGACATTGACTCTAAGTCTGATTTCTGTCATTCATGGTTGGGAATTTTTTTTTTTCTTTTGGACTTCATTTTCTCTTTATGTTAGCATCAGAAGCACTAGATTTGGAGTGTAGATGTGTATTCTGATCCCAGCTCTGTTTCAGGTGATTATTTGAAATGAGGCAAACATCTTCAAACCTACTTATCTAGGAAGTGAAGCCATCAAAAGGATCCTCAGATCCCTAATCATTACATACTTACAGCTCAATAAGGGTTGAGACTCTTCTTTATGGACAATGTTTGCATTATTGAAGGCTTATTATATAAGGAGATCATTTACCATGGACACATGTTTTGATTCAGGAGAAATTCATTCAGATTAGCGTGTCTTTTCTAAATATGAAATCTGATGAATACACTCATACATTGCTGGTGGGAATGCAAAATGGTGCAGCCACTCTGGAAAGCAGTGTGGAGAGTCCTTAGAAAACTTGGAATGGAACCACCATTTGACCTAGCTATCCCACTCCTTGGCCTATACCCAAAGGACTTAAAATCAGCATATTACAGAGATACAGCCACATCAATGTTCATAGCTGCTCAGTTCACAATAGCCAGATTGTGGAACCAACCTAGTTGTCCTTCAACAGATGAAGAGAAAAAGAAAATGTGAGATATATGTATACATATATATATATGTATATATATATATGTGCATATATATATGGAGACTTTCAACAAAGTAAGAAGGAGGACCTTTAGGTTTGGAAGAGAGTATCTCAGGTACCCATCAGTTTGGGGAATTAGGTCAATGATTATGATGAAATATAATATATAATGGAATACTACTTAGCTTTAAAGAAGAATGAAATTCTGGCATTTGTTGGTAAATGGATGGAGTTGGAGAATATCATGGTAAATGAAATAAGCCAAACCCAAAAAACCAAAGGCCGAATGTTTTCTCCAATATATGAATGTTATTTCTCCATGGGAGGCAGGGCTAGGGAAGAACAGAGTTACTTTAGATGAGGTAGAGGGGAGTAAGAGAGGGAAGGGGTGTGGGAAAGGAAGGGTAGCGGAGTGAAACAGACACCATGACCTCATGTACATGTGTGACTGCATGACCCATGTGATCCTGCAACATGTACAATCAGAAAAAGGAGAGATGGCACTCCATTTATGTCTGAGCAAAAAAAGATAGAAGATCTTGCTAATTTCTTCTGCTCCACGACAACTTGGTTTATCTCTTGTAACATGGCAGCGGCACTGATGATTAATCTGGGAAGTATGTCTCCAAGCACTGCTCCTTTCGGGAACCACGATGGCTTCAGGAAAGGTAAAACACGGAGGCGCGGCTGCAGCATTGCACAGTGAGCGACCGGACAACCCGGCCTTCGGAGAAATCTATGAAGCATGTCCATAGACGTCTCCTGAAACGTGCCGGTCTCCGCCGGCAGCAGTTGGCAGCTCTGAAATCGGTTCCTTGAGCTGTGCTGATATCCCTGACAGTCTTGATGGTGAAAGATAAGGAAATAAATACTCTCATTATGGGCGCTATTTGTGGCCATGTGCTCAGAGTAGCACATGAGCACAGTGGGCACAGGAAGGAGACTTGCAGCAAAGCAAGGAGGAGCACCTTCAGGTTGGAAGGGCTCTCAGGCACCCATCGGTGTGGGTGAGTTGGGTCAGTGATTATCTGATGAAATCCTCACCCCGCTCAGTTACTCAAAAGCCCTCCCAGTAGACTGTTCGGCCACGATGCCCTCGCCGCGGTTGCAGGCTGTGAATGACCTACAGTTGGCAGGGTCTCCCTGAGCGCCTGCTCTTGCTGTGCATTTTAGACCCAGCATATGGTATCCCGGTTTCAATTGTAACAGATCATGCTGGGGGAAGGAAATGCGTCAGCCTTTGATTGTATCAGTGGGGTGCTGGCCAACGACATGAAATCCATCGTAAGCCATGCAGCACGTCCCGTTTCGAGAACTGTGCAGTATCAGACCATCTGAAGACAACATGGAAATGAACAGCCATTAATCTGTCTCCAAAGGCAGGCATTTCCAACACTCCAACAGTCACTGGGGGTAATATCTTTGTCAGCTCTTGGTTTAGGGGGATGAATTCAGACATGATGTCATTGCATAGATGTTTCCTATTAAATGTTGGTGCAAACACTGAAAAATTAGAATTTGCTCCAACTGTCTTTGGTACTTACTCCCTCACATTAGGAACAGAGACTGTCGAGTTCCAAAATGCTTTGTTTGCTTCCTGCCAATTCTAGTGTCTTTTAGCACCAGGGATTCATGACTTTTATTCCAGGGTCATTTAGCACCAGGGATTTGAGACCTTTAGTAAAGCTTTCATTAGGATTGGAACTGAAGCTCTATGGGATTCTTCCGTCCAATGCATTTAAAGTGCCAGATTTTTCATCAGTGAAATTCTTACAAACTGTCCATCAAGGGAGATTTTTATCCATACCTTCCTTTTATATATCACTAAGATCCTGGTTACCCAAAGGGAGGTCCAGGAATCAGCAGCATCAGTCTCTTTGGAGTTGATTAAAAAGAGAATCTCAGACTCCACCCAGGCTCTGCAGAATCAGAACATGCTTGTAATAAGATCTCCCAATGATCGAGGGTTTGGGAAGCCCTAAGCTATGTCTGTGGTTCCTACACATACCCCACCTCTGGCTGCTGGTGGTTAGGCAATTTTAGAATCTCTGGGGCAACCCAGTAAAACCATAGGTGTCATGGTTTTGATGTAAGGTGTCTCCAAATGCTCCTGAGTTTCTGCAGAAATATTCAGAGGTGAAATTATCAGACTGTGAGAGATGCAACTAATCAGTGCACCCTAGTTTGAATGACCTGGACAGTAACTGTAGGCAGGTGGGGTATGACTGGAGGAGGTGGGTCACTGGGAGCTGCCCCCCCCCCCTCTGCTTCCTGACCCTGCTGTGAGCTGAGCAGCTTTCTTCTGCCATGCCCTTCCACCATGATGTTCTGCCTCATCTTGGATTCAGAGCAATGGAGTCAGCCATCTGTGGACTGATACCTCTGAATCCATTAGCCCCAAATAAACTTTTCCTCTTCTAAGTTGTTCTTGTAAGGTATTTTGGCCACAGTGACACAAATTCTTACAAATTGTCCATCCAAGGAGGTTTTTATCCATACCTGCATTTGTATGTCACCAAGATCTTTGCTACTCCAAAGTTGTTTCCAGGGCTCACTTCAGCAGCACATATACTAACATTGGAACAATACAGAGAAGATTAGCATGACCCCCGTGCAAGGATGATATGCAAATTCATGAAGTGTTCCATATTTTTTTGACCCAGTTATCCCACTCCTGTGTTATACCCAAAGGACTTAAATCAGCACACTATTGTGATGCAGCCTCATCAATGTTCATAGCAGCTTAATTCACAATAGCTAGATTGTGGAACCAACCTACATGCCCCTCAATTGACGAATGGATAAAGAAACTGTGGTACATACCATTTGACCCAGCTATCCCACTCCTTGGCCTATACCCAAAGGACTTAAAATCAGTACACTACAGAGATACAGCCACATCAATGTTCATAGCTGCTCAATTCACAATAACCAGATTGTGGAACCAACCTAGATGTCCTTTAATTGATGAATGGATAAAGAAACTGTGGCATATATATACAATGGAATATTACTCCGCCATAAAGAATGATAAAATTATGGCATTTGCTGGTAAATGGATGGAGTTGGAGAATATCATGCTAAGTGAGATAAGCCAATCTCAAAAAACCAAAGGCTGAATGTTTTCTCTGATAATTGAATGAGGACACATAATGAGGGTAGGGGGGACAAGAGAAAAATGGAGGAACTTTGGATGGTGTAGAGGAAAATGGGGCAGGAAGGGGGGGGCGTATGACTGATGGTGGAATGAGACAGACATCATTACCTATGTACAGGTATGATTACACGAATGGTGTGAATCTACATTGTGCACAACCATAGAAATGAAAAGTTGTACTCCATTTGTGTACAGTGACTCAAAATGCAGTCTTTAAAAATAAATAAATGAATAAAAATTTTAAAAAAGTTGGGTCCCTCGACCAGCAGTGCAGGTCTCACCTGGGAAGGTGTTAAAAAGACAGACTCTGTGACTCCACCCGGCGCCTCCAGAATCAGAGCTTGCTTGTCATAAGGTCTCCCAATGATCCTATGTGAGAACCCTGAGCTCTCTCTGTGAGTTCGGCTGCTGGTGGTCGGTGGTTTTAGAATCATTGGGACAACCCATTAGAATCATGGGTATCCAGACTTTTCCCAAGGATATTCCAACTCCATAAATCTGGGGTGATTTCTCCCAAATCTGTTGTTTTATAACAACTCTCGTTGACTCTGGGCAGCCCCAGATTTAAGAACCGCTTCCTTTGATTGCCTGCAGAACCAACCCAGGTCCCTTCCAGATGACATGAATGCCCAGTCTGGGTCACCCACGCAGAAATTCCTCATACTCCTTAAATCAAATTTATATTTAAAAGAATTTAAAGTAAAATGCGATCTTCCCAGGCTTCACCATTGTGTGTTTTGGTGGTTCACATGGGAAATCAACAAGGAAGAGAGAACTGGATTCTCTTGGGTGTTCCTAGTTAGAAATAGTATTTTGTGTTTAGCCAGTTCTTACTACATTGCTATCAGTGAAAGTGGCTTTCTAGAGTTAAAAAGGGACGAAGGAAGGAAGGAAGGAAGGAAGGAAGGAAGGAAGGAAGGGAGGGAGGGAGGGAGGGAGGGAGGGAGGGAGGGAGGAGAAAGAAAGAAGGAAAGAAAGGAAGAAAGAAAGAAAGAGGCATCTGATTCTGATAAGATTATGTTCATCATTATGGGTTTTACAGAAACAACTAGAATTTTTTTTTTGGATAGATGCTGTTGCAGAAAATCCATTCCCATTAAAGTTGGATCCCTGGGCATTGGACCCAGGGATGCTATAATGGAGCATCTGTAGCATTCTTTATGCTTTTAAAATGCTTTAATATATATTTTATTATTCCTCAGTGCTCACATTAATCCTGTAGGAAGTGAAGACATGCATTTTGTAAATAAAGAGATGATGCGGGGGCCCACATTGATCAACGGCAGGGTCAGGAGGTAATGTTGCCTAGAATTTGCCTCCTTCTTTGTAGATAGTAGAGAATGGTGGAAATGTGTGCTGTTCTCTATGCCAGTGGTTCTTTGGGCCCCAGACCCCAGGTCAATTAATATAGATAGATAGATAGATAGATAGATAGATAGATAGATAGATAGAATATGTATATTGTATATATATAATTAAATATATGTATATTATAGTCATATATAAATATATCTATTTTATTATAGTCTATTATACTTTGATTTTTTAAAATATTGGTCTCAACTCACCCAATTAATTCCATAGCTCAATAAGTTCCCACACAAAATAAGATATGATGCTGGGGAAATAAACGTGGAGACAGATCAAATAAAAAGAGAAGTATAAGACACCGCATCGCTTAACGCTACACAGAAGCACTTGAGAGGTGCATGGCTTCCAAGGGAGAACGTGAGCCATCTAAGAAGACCCTAGGAGAGTCAGAAAACCTAGGAGGCAATTATCACAGAGGAGAAATGTGTTACACAGCATCCCCGTCACTCACCTAAATAAATAAATAAAAAAGCCAGACCCAGGTTCCAAGGGCAATCCCTACACACCTAGAAGACAAAGGTCACCCTAGGGTGCGAGTTTTGTTTTGGTTTTTTAAAATGTTTTAATTCAGGGACGATTTTAGATGTATAAACAGGTTGCACAAATGATACAGAGTTACCAGATGCTCTTCATTCAACTTTCCTATTTTTTTTTCTTAATTTTTCTTAGCTATAATGTTAGGATACATTTTGACAGACTCACAGAAGCATGGAATATAATCTGCTCTCATCAGTCCCCAGGGCTTTCCCTCCCCCCATCTTCCTCCTTCTCCCCTCCCTCTACTTTATTGATCTTTCCATAATTTATTTATAGTTTTTTTTTTAACTTAGTGTCTCATGATAGTCTCCAGTTCCATTCAGTTACCAGCAAATGCCATAATTAAATTCTTCATGGCTAAGTAATATTCCATTGTGTATGTGTATATGTACCATGGTTTCTTTATTCATCTGTTGAAGAGCATCTAGGTTGTTTCCATAGCTTAGCTATTGTGAATTGAGCTGCTGTAAACATTCATGTGACTGTGTCACTGTAGTATGCTGATATCCTTTGGGTATAAACCAAGAAGTGGTGGGATAATTGGGTCATATGGTGGTTCCATTCCTATTTGAGGAATCTCCACACTTCTTTCCAAAGAGGATACACTAATTTGCAGTCCCACCAGACAATGTATGAGTGTACCTTTTCCCCCACATCCTCAGCAGCATTTATTATTACTACTATTCTTGATAATTGCCATTCTGACTGTAGTTGAAATAAAATTTTCAGTGTAGTTTTGATGTGCGTTTCTCTAATTGCTAGAGGTGTTGAACACTTTTTTCACGTATTGGTTGACCGTTTGTAATTCTCCATTTAAGAAGTGTCTTTTTAGGTCTTTTGTCCATTTGTTGATTGGGATATTTGTGGTGGGGTTTTTTGTTATTTGTTTTGTTGTGTTTGTTTGTTTCTCTTCTGTTTTAAATTTGGTGTTTTGAGTTCTCTGTACATCCTGGATATGAATGCCCTATCTGCGGTGCAGGTGGCAAAGATTTTCTCCCATTCTGTAGGCTGTCTCTTCATGCTCTTGATTGTTTCCTTTGCTGTGAAGAAGTTTTTTAGTTTGATACTATCCCATTTATTTATTTATTTATTTTCTTTACCTCTTGCACTTTAGGGGTCTTGAGGAAATCAGTTCCGAAGCCGACATGATGGAGAGTTGGGCCTACATTTTCTTCTAGCATTTGCAAGGTTTCTGGTCTAATGCCTAGGTCTTTGATCCACTTTGAGTCGAACTTTACACAGGGTGAGAGATAGTGGTTAAATTTCACTCTACTCCATATGGATTTCCAATTTTCCCAGCACCATTTGTTAAAAGGCTATCCTTTCTCCAATGTATGTTTTTGGTGCCTTTGTCTGGTATCAGATAACTGTATTTATGTGGTTTTCTCTCTGCGTCCTCCATACCATTCCATTGGTCTTCATGCCTATTTGGGGGCCAGTACCATGCTGTTTTTGTTCTGATAGCTCCGTAGTATAGTTTAAGATCTGCTATCATGGTGCCTCCTGCTTTGCTCTTCTCCCTGACAATTGCCTTGATTATGTTGGGCCTCTTATTTTTCCAGATGAATTTCATAAAAGCTTTTCTTTTAGTTCTATGAAGAATGTCCTCAGAATTTTGATGGGGATTTTATTACATCTGTCTAGCACTTTCGGTAGTATGACCATTTTTACAAGATTAATTCTGCCTCTCCAAGAACATGGGAGACTTTTCCATTTTCTTAGGTCTTCTTTCTTTGGTGTTCTATCGATTTCATTGTAGAGGTTCTTCACCTCTTTTTTTAGATTGAGTCCCAAGGTTTGTTTTTTTTTTTGTTTTTTTTTTTTAGGCTTTCTTGAGCTAGTTTTCTTAATTTTTTTCTCAACAGTCTTTATTGAGTATAGGAGTGTGATTGATATATGAGTGTTATTTTTATTTGCTTGAGCTTAAAATCAAAGTCATATCAGAAAATTGTTTCACCTGAATCTATCAGACCTCATTTTCTTTCTTTTTTTTTTGTGAGAAAGCAATATTTCATTTATTTTTTTTCTCCTCTTTTTTTTTTTTTTATTGTAAACAAATGGGATACATGTTGTTTCTCTATTTGTACATGGCGTAAAGGCATGCCATTTGTGTAATCATACATTTACATAGGGTAATGCTGTTTGATTCATTCTGTTATTTTTTCCCTTCCCCCCTCCCCTCCCACCTCTCTTTTCCCTCTATACAGTCCTTCCTTCCTCCATTCTTGCCCCCCTCCCTAACCCTAACTCTATCCCTAACCTCATTTTCAACCTACTCTAAATTTTGGACTATCAGATGCTCTCCTCTGGATTCTAGGTATCATTGATATCTAGTTACTGTGTCCACCCATCCTCTCAGGTGCCCCTGGGATATGGACTTCAGCCTGGCTGGGTCCTTGGTTCAAGACACTGTGATGTGAAGAACTGGCCACCATCTCAGGCAGCAGACCCTGTACTTCCAGAATGTTCCCTCTGCTCATTGACCTTTCACACCCTACTCCTTCCCGGATCTTGGCTCCAGCATAACTCTCAAGTCTTCATGCTGTATTAAGGCAGCTGAATATTTTCCTCTTTGTCCTGTAAACCTTTTACCTATATCAGAAGAAAAGACACGATAAATGTCCCAGCAACTTGCACAATTAAAACTTCCAAACATCCCTTTACTGCTTAGACCTGGTGTGATTATTTTCGTTTGCTTGAGCCAAAATCAAAGTGAGAGCAGGACACTCTTTGTCGCTGATCATCTATGATTCTTGATTTACCTTCACGTCATCATCCTGAGGAGGCAAATGCTTTTCAAATACATCTCCTAAGGAAGTCCTGTGGATTTCTTATCTATTAAAATAAGCCGGTCATGCTCTGGCGTTGTGGCTTTATGAAAACGCTGACTTAGCCATTCTCCTAACATCTGAAAGTTGCTCTCGAATTGTGCAAAATGACAATCGAGCTTAATGCTATTGGGATGTTCTTGTCACCGGCGAAGGCTTGTGTAATTTTTTACATTTGCGTTTTCTATTTAGTGTCTACAAATAAGTGTCCAGACTTCACTTCCTTGTTTCTTTAGGAAAAAAAAAACAAAAACAAAGAATAAAGTGGACATAGGAGGAGTCAAGATTTTTTTAAATATTACTGAAATTAAGAGCTGATGAGATAGCTCATGTTGGAGGGCGCTTGTCTCGGATGCACAAAGGCACCGGTTCAAATCCCCAGGTCCCCAGTTGACGGTGGGGGTTCCAAGAAACGCTTTGAATATTGCTGAAATTATGTTGAGTAGTTGGGTTTTTTTTTTTTAAATGGATTAAGGAATGTGACCTTATTATTTTACGTGACGCTTTAAGCAGAATGTGAGATTTTGAAAATGGCTGATGAAACGTGAGATATTGAAAATGAGGTTGACTTAATCGTCATGAAAGCTGTAGGAATAGTGCTCCTTGTGCCGAGTGTCGATCTTCGGGCCATAATGGGATCGTGCTGGAGGGACCTCTGGGCATGAAGGTACACCCAATGTCACACTTTCCCTGTCTCATTCGCTGCCAGTGTGTGTATCAGGGAAGGTGCCCAAGCAGGGACCCAGTTTTAAAAATACCTAAATAACAAATGATAAATAATGGTATTAGGATCGCGCGTCTTTGTGATGCGGCACCGCTAACATAGCTGCGCTTTGATGTCCCTTTCATGTGACTTGAGAAAAGAGTTCCCTGAGAGATAGATCCATCACCTCCTGGACATAATTTTAAAACCACAGGTGCCCAATAAGTGAAGGCCAGCCTCCTTGGAGGTCAGCGATTCAGAAGAGACTCTCTCATCCTGGAGGCAAAAAGTGGGCTTTATCATGTGGACATGGAACCCCAGGAGATGATGTTTGAAATGTGTGTTCGGGGGCCACGGAAACGCTTCTGTTTTACCAGTCCTCAAGAATGCTGGGGATCGTTCGCTGGATGGAATTATCACCTGTGCTGTGATAATTCATGGAAGATACATCTTCAGTCCTGCTTCCAGCAAGGGAAATTTATATATTCCCCTGAAATAGATCTCTCTCTCTCTGGATTCCATGAGAAAAGGCTAACGTTTAGTTAGAGCTAGGTTAATCACCCAGGTGAAGTATCTTTAAAAAAAAAGGGGGGCACTAAATACTCTTCAGTCTTGTCTGCTGCTCCTTGACTCTACCCTGGTCCTTTGAAAGAGGTACCTGGACTCTCCTGGGATGTAATCAGCAATCCCTCCCTTTTTTTTTTTTTTTTTTTTTCCCTCTTCCCACCTTGTCAATCAGAGGAGGCTACAGTACATTAGAGATGAATCAGTGTAGAATAATATGATGTTCCATATTAATGCTTTTCTGCATTCATTCAGTCTCTTCTTTCACCCACTGAAAAGAAAAACAACTGTACTGATCAGCGACTGCTTTGTATATATCAGCTGACCCAAGGGCGGGTGGACCATCGCATGCTTAGGGGGAGATGTGTCCTAAACACCAGGCATGGGCTCTCTTTCCCTCAGTCACGGGATCAGTTAGCTCAAGGAAGGAGTCAGCACAGGAATGGGGACCTTGCCTGTCTCAACAGTGACCTGTTTCTCCCCTGTAGCCTGAAACAGGAGGTGACTATTCCTGGTGTCAGTTACCTCATTAAGCACATCCTGGGCTGGTCCTGACTCAGTCTTCGCCTTTGGCTTGTCCTGCAGACTCTTTTTAAACTTGAATGTTTCATGACTGGACTTCTGAATGCCTAGAGGTCAACTGCTATCCACTTCAGAGTAGGAAAAAAACAAGTTTTTCTCATAAGGCACATTCCCTGATCAAAGAATAATTCTACCCCTTCTCTAGCGAGTATCCACTTTCTTAAATGAACTAAAAAGGAGATTGCTGTTCTTCTGAAAGAGTTCACAGTGATCGCTGTGTGCTGCCTACCTTCGATCTTCTTCTAGTTATAGCCAGGAGGTGTTTAAGCTGTTGTTGAAATTCTAGCAAGTCTAGAAATAGACTCACCAACTTCATAAATAGCGGTTAATGCGATATAATTTGTTCAGTTGCCTAAGAGAATCATTTAACTTTTTTTTAATTACAGATAAGTGTTAAGAAATGATTTTTCTTTTTAATTTTTTTTAAATTTCTATTTTTAAAATATCCGTTGAGTTGTCGATGGACCTTTATTTAATTTATTTATATGCTGTGCTGACAATCAAACCCTGTGCCTCACAGAGGCTAGGCAAGCCCTCTACCCCTGAGCTATGACCACAGCCCCCCAACATTATTTTTCTCTCTCTTCTTTCCCTTCTTTACTTTGGTGCAAAGGTTTCCAGGTACTTTTCTGGACAGAAGTCAACAATTCTGATTCATTAATAAAGGTCCCAATTACTCAATCTCTCTCCTGACAGTTACTCTGTACTTACTTTCATAATGGACACAGAAAAATAGTCAAAGTCTTCTTGGTGCCTAAGAGATGCAGGATCAATATAGATTTTTTTAAAAATACTTCTTTTAGTTGTAGATGGACATAATAACTTCATTTTATTTACATATTTTTATGTGGTGCTGAGGATCAAACCCAGTGCCTCACATGTGCTGGGCAAGCGCTCTACCACTGAGCTACAACCCCAGACCCTGAATATATGGATTTTAATTCAAGTTAGGAATGTCTCTATTTTCTTTCCAAATATCCCCACCCCCAAAACATAAAAAAATCTAAATTTAAATTAAAAAAAAAAAAAGATCAGATCTATAGAACCGGAGGCCCAGTGATAAGGAAAGTCAGAGCCCAGTACATTAGTTACCAAAAGGAACTGGCGTGGGGAAAGCGAGGCCAGATCCTGCGGCTGAGGGGTCAAGCCACAGTGTCCACGGCACAGGGCTGAGCCAGACAGAGCTCTCCCTCCCAGAGTCCGCCTGCCTAGGAAACCCGGAGGGATGGCACCGTGTGGCACGCAGGTGCTAGTTGGGGCGAGAAGAGGTTGGAGATGTGAAAAGCACGGTAGGCATTCACTGGATGCCCCCGGGGACAGACCAGTCAGCACGGGGCAGATGACTAGCACCCACCTCTCCTCACCATGAACCCCACGGAGCACTTCATGAATAATCAGTGGACAGTCACCGCGGGAGACGGGGGCCATTCTCCTTCTGATGCGTTGCTGGAAATAGACTCTCCGGTGCTCATCTTTGCAGCTGAGAAAAGAAAGGAACAGTTCTTTGGATACATTTTCAGCAGCAAATGGGTGTATCTGTCAGGCCCGGCATCGTGATGCCACATTGCACGAAGCAGGCTGAGGATGTGGTACTGGAACTGAGGAGATGCGGCTGGCCCTCCTGAGGTTCGGAAGCAGACTCTGGTCAGGGGCTCAGAGAAGAAATACTTACCTTGTTCAGGAATCTTGATCCTGCGTCTCTTAGGCACCAATAAGACATTGACCATTTTTCTGGTACATTTATTTTTAACTTTCTGAGTTTTCAGATATTTGGGAATAAAATTATGGAAGTAGAGCAAATTAAAGAACAGAGAAAACTGTCCACGTGTCCATGTGTCCGTCTCAGACTCAGAGAAGGTGGCAGCATTTTGTCCACGGAGAGGGTGAAATCTTCTGATTCTGTATACTCTATGCATATTGATTTAAAAGAAGAATGATGGAATTAAGTGGCTAGCTACTTATTAACAGTGTGGGTAAGAAACTTTTTGGATGGGTCAAGTGGGTTTGAGTTTACCACATTCGCTTATGACTTGGGCATTTATAAACTAATTACAAGACTCCAGATGAAGTTAAGCTTAACGGAAGGACTGACTCAGCCTGCGTTATGAACTAAAAGAAGTGTTGAGTCTAGTTCAGAGGCTTATCAGAGAATGTTCAGATCTTGGAGAAATAATGGCTGCTGAAAAAAAAAATAATAACCAATGAATAGTCATTCTCTGCAGAACCAAGAAAGCTCTTGCCTTCTCCAGCTGGAAGGCACCCTGTTTTTCTCTCACGTCAGCTAGTTGCAGGTTAACACATCATCACCATCTTCACCATCAAAAAGACCCCCCCACCTGAAAGCAGCGGAGGTTTAAGAACACTCCACAGGAATTCACAAATCCACGTGGCCGGCTTAGTTGGAACCGTTCGATTATGTAGCCTTTCAGAGCCAGCCCAAGATTTGCAAATTATTGTGAAACGATTTGGAATTTGCACATTTTCTCATTCTTTCAAACCAACACATACCCTCGGGAGCACCTTGGAAATGCCGGGTGGCTTGGGTTGAGTGTTCAAATCCCAGTTCTGATCATTTTGCCGAAGTGATCAGAACTGCCTTTTGCAAAGATAAAGCAGGGTTTTTTTTGGGATACTGGGGATCGAACCCAGGGCCTTGTGCTTACAAGGCAAACACTCTACCGACTGAGCTATCTCCCCAGCCCCAAAGCAGGGTTTTAAAAACACAAAGTACGTTGGCAAGGATGTGGGGGAAAAAGGTACACTTATACATTGCTGGTGGGGTTGCAAATTAGTGCAGCTACTCTAGAAAGCAGTGTGGAGATTCCTCAGAAAGCTTGGAATGGAACCACCATTTGACCCAGCTATCCCACTCCTTGGCCTATACCCAAAGGACTTAAAATCAGCATAGTACAGAGATACAGCCATATCAATGTTCATAGCTGTTCAGTTCACAATAGCCAGATTGTGGAACCAGCCTAGATGCCCTTTGATTGATGAATGGATAAAGAAACTGTGGTATATTTATACAATGGAATATTACTCAGTCATAAAGAGTAATAAAATTCTGGCATTTGCAGGCAAATGGATGAAATCAGAGAATATCATGCCAAGTGAGATAAGCCAGTCTCAAAAACCAAAGGACGAATGATCTTGCTGATAAGCAGATGATGACACATAATGGAGGGGGGGCAAGAATGGAGGAAGGAGGGACCGTATAGAGGGAAAAGAGGGGTGGGAGGGGTGGGGGGAAGGAAAAAATAACAGAATGAATCAAACACGATTACCCTATGTAAATGTATGATCACACAAATGGTATGCCTTTACTCCATGTACAGAGAAACACGATGTACCCCATTCGTTTACAATAAAAATAAATTAAAAAAAAAAAAAAAAAAACCACAAAGCAGCTCCTTCGCCTATCCCACTTCTTCTTTCTGTGGTTTCTGCTGGCCGAAGGATGAGGCAGGTCTGGCCTGTGAAGCCGGCACCTCGCTCTGAAGGAGGACACCTGTGCCCCTTCTCCGCGGGTCTGGCGACCCTGCGGAGTTGCTCACTCTGCAAGGCCGCGCCCCTTCTAAATGTGGGGCTTTATTTGAGTTTGCTTCTGTCCTGATGAGCTCTAGTGAGGTATGGAAATTCAAATTTCAAGGGTGAGGAGAAGAGATGACTTTTAAAAAGAAGAGACTTTGGCAGAACTTATGAGCGACTAGGCCTCAGGGGAGATGTCGCAGATTCAGGAGTGAACGATGCTGAAACGGTCCTGCCACCGGGCAGCCTCCAGATGTGTGCGGAGTAGGAAGGTAATCAGATGATCACACCGAGAGAGGTGCCCTAAGTTACAGGTGACGGCTCAGGGGTGAGGGGGAGAGGGTTCTGTGACTCTGTGAGCCAAAAGGACATGATAAGACGGGGGAGACAGAGAAGGCTCCCTGCAAGTTCCAGAGCACTTAAGAGTAGCAGGGAAGGAGGACTTTACCTGCAGAGCAACACTACATGACTCTGGAGTGGGCAGTTTGTCCAAAGAGGTTGACGTCACACCTTGGGTGGGGACACAGGAAAGCTACTGTGGGTTTCGTGGTTACAGAAGCAATAGAAAGTTCTATCCTGGCTCCTCCAAATCTTATCACATTAGTTATAGTCAAACACTCCGATGCTGGAAAAGGAGATGGCTATGAAATTGCCTCAGACTTGAAGGTCTAAGGTGGGCATGCCAGGAGCCCCAAGCAGCGTGTTGGAAGAAATAAAGGAATGCCTCCATTTGGGGTCGGTGACCCCAACACCCGGGTAGATTCACAATCCACGTTCACAAAGAGTTAAACAGGAAATCTACTCCATCCCGGGGTCTTGGGAAGTTGCCCAGGGAAAAAAGGGAGGAGGACAGAGAGGTCAGAGGAACCTGAAGATGCAAAACGTAACAGAAGCAGAAACACAAAGAGCCGCACGTGAAAGGGATTCCCCAAGAAAACACGAGAAAATTCCAGGCTGCGTCTCCTGTTGCGTTTCCCATCAAGCGCAAGAAAACAGGGATTCTGTGAAACGAAGATGCTCACGGAAGAAGCTGCTTCCAAGACAGATGGAGGTTTGCAGGGAGCTGGAGAGATACGAAATGAAAGAATTAAAATCTGCAACGCAGACTCCGTAAAAAAGGCAAATGAGCATTGTAGAAAATTCAATTAGCGGTAAGCATGACTAGCTAGATAAGGCTTTATAAAGAATGCAGAGTGGAGGGTAGTGATCAGGAAGCTTCGTGAACATGGCAATTAGGGAGTAGATTTCCAACTCACGTGTAATCGATGTGATTAATAAAGGGACATACTCTGTGCACACACGCCGTCCTGTTGTTAGTACCACGATACTCCAATCTATTTCGGTTCATCGACTTTTAAATAGTCAGAGCCTGGTGTGCTGGCTCCTCGTTCATAGAAAACAAAATGTCATTATAGCCCTTATTTTAATAATTGGAGAAAATAAGGATGGAGGTAGAAATAATAATGGGGTATGTATCTTCTGAGTCGTCGGAGATGCTGAAATCAAACAGGTTGCAATCTGTTTAACCAGAGACCAAAATTAAAGAGGAGGGCGAAAAAAAAGCATAAATGAAAATATGACATATATAACAGTCTGTGGGTTATGATAGAAGATGAAGCAACTTAACTTCCATGTTAAACATAAGGACCTTGGATACCATTAAAATCTGTGTGATTGAGCCAAAATATGAAAGCATCAAATATCTATTCTAACAAAAGACATTTTTAAATTTTTTAAAATTTAAGTTCATTTATTTTTTAAATTATTTGTTAGTTTTTTTACAGACTGCATTTTAATTCATTACACACATGGGGTACATCATTTCCTTTCTATGGTTGTGCACGATGTAGATTCACATCATTCGTGTAATCATACATGTACACAGGGTCATGATGTCTGTCTCAGTCCACCATTTTTCATAGCCCCTCCCTCTCATTTCATTCTACATAATCTAAAGTTCCTCCATTCTTCTCTCACTCTTCATCCCCAACCCCATTATATATCATTCTCCACTTATCAGGGAAAACATTCGGCCTTTGGTGTTTTGGGATTGATGTTGGTGTGGATAGGGGAAGAAGGCACACTTTTACATTGCTGGTGGAGTTGCAAATTGGTGCAGCCACTCTGGAAAGCAGTGTGGAGAATCCTCAGAAAACTTGGAATGGACCCATCTTTTGACCCAGTTATCCCACTCCTTGGTTTATACCCAAAGGACTTAAAATCAGCATAGTACAGTAACACAGCCACATCAATGTTTATAGTAGCTCAGTTCACAATACCTAGATTATGGAACCAACCTAGAGGCCCTTCAACAGATGAATGGATAAAGAAACTGTGGTATATATACACAATGGAATATTATTCAGTCATAAAGAAGAATAAAATTATGACATTTGCAAATAAATGGATGGAATTGGAGAATATCATGCTAAGTGAAATAAGCCAATCCCAAAAAACCAAAGGCCGAACATTTTAAAATATTTTTTTAGTTGTATGTGGACACAATATTTTTATTTATTTAATTTTATGTGGTGCCAAGGATCAAACCCACATGCCAGGCAAGCACTCTACCACGGAACTACAGCCCCAGCCCCAAAACAGATTTTTTTTTAAAAGATAGTAGAATGATGAGTTTCAGATGAAGCATTATTCAGGTAAAAATCATTAAATCATGCGAAGGCAATTTTTTTTTAAAATACCCCAAACATAAGAAAGACATTATGTTATTCTAAATATCATAAAACAGGGTCAAATAAATAACACCAAAGTTTTAGAAATATAGTAATGCATATTAGTTCTTGGTTAGTCAAGTAAATGAACATAAGGATAGGAATTAGAATAATCTTATAAGATTGACTTTTTAAAGGTAAACACGTGTGTGTGTGTGTGTGTGTGTGTGTGTGTTTTAAATGCTCGTGTATGTGGGTGGGGTGGGAGGTCCTGGAGATTGAACCAGGGCATCGTGCATGCTGGATGAAAGCTCTCCCACTGTCCCATTTACGTACTTTACTGCCAAGTGGCTCTGTGATTCGTATGTCTGTTGGTTACACCTTAAACCCAAAATAGGAATGTATGGAAAGCGTACCCCAAAGAAAATTATTAACCTTAAATTTATGATTAAGGAATGCTGGGCATCTGAATCTATAACTTAGGGCTTCACTTCATAAAGTTAAAAAGGAACACAATACAAACCAAAGGAAGATGGAAGAAAAAAAAATGAGAAAAGCCCAAATAATTAAGTTAGAAAATAGAAAACAGCACACACAAGACATTCAAGAGGCGGTTTGAGACAGAAAGCAAAATATATATATATATTAGGTAATTCTCTCCAAACCTAATCCAGAACCCAAGAGAAATACAAATGCACCAAATCGGAAGTGAAAAAGAGCTTAGGATTTTGCATAAATAACTTAAAATCTTAAGAGAAACTACAGAGAACTCTATGATCATTTGAACATCTGGATGAAGTGAATGATCTGAGAATATACAAATAACAAAATTGAACCAAGAAAATACAGAAAGTCTGAATATACCAGTTGTCATGAAAGTTGTCAAGAATTACTTTCTCCCGGGGCTGAGGATGTGACTCAGAGCTGTTGCCTGGGACTTATGAGGTCATGAGTTGAAACCTCAGGCTGAAATGCAAAAGACCTCAAGAATTACTGTCTTTAAATGTTCTGATACACATTTTATAAGAAATCTCTCTAAAACTTTGAAGGTAATTCACTTACCAAATAATTCGTGTTAGAGCAACGATTTAACAGGAAAAGACAAAGGTTTATCTTATGAAGTGAGAACACTCCTGGTCCAAGAACCTGACCAAGCTGAATGTGGTGCTGCATGCTTGGAATCCGAGTGACTTGGGAGGCTGAGGCAGGAGGATCACCAGTTCAAGGTCAGCCTCAGCAATTTAGGGAGGCCCTAAGTGATGTAGCAAGTCTCTGTCTCAAAATAAAATACATTAAAAGGACTGGGGATATGGATTCGTGGTAAAGCATTCCTGGGTTCCATCCTGGGTACAAAAAAATTAAAAAATTAAAAAATAACCTGACAAGGGAGGCAAAAGAGGCAGGATCTCACTTTATGCATGTTTGTAACACAAGGTGGACAGTGTATGTCCAGGAGCATTTTAAGTGCTTTGACGTGTATTAACTTCTTTAGCCCTTAGAACAGCCTTAGAATATAGATGTTATATCCATTTTATAGATGAGAAAAAAGAAAGTAAAGTTGTTTAAATAGCTACGATGCTTCTTAGCATTTCATGCACACCCACTTTAGACTATGTACAGAAAACGGGATAAAGTTTTAAAAGTACAGCAACTCTGTAGAAGCCAAAGAGAGAGTATGTGTTAAAACCCTACCTATATTTCAGAATAAAAATGTAAAAACAAAAACGAAAATAAAAAGCCATTATTTTTACATAGGGAAAAGTTTAAAAAATACTTAAATATAAATGATAGCCAGCTCCATACTTAGTAGGAGGCATATAGATGAATAAGAATAAAACAATGAGGGCTGGGGAGATATCTCAGCTGGTAGCGTGCTTGCCTTGCAAGCACAAGGTGGTGAGTTCGATCCCCAGTACTGCAAAAAATAAAAAAATAAATAAATAAAACAATGTTAATAGTTATTGAAACTAGATGATGATATGTGAGGTCTCATTATACCAGGATTTCTTTTGTTTGTATAGATGTCAGATGTTTATTGGTATATGTTTTGATTTCCAACATTCCTTCATAATGAATTTAAGGTCTTTAATTTACCTCGGGAATAACTTTTTATAAATTCATGTTTGGCTAACATAAATTTCTACACCAAAAAAAAAATTTTTTTAAAGAATATGATTGGATTTACTGATCTTCAAAGTTGCCACCAGGACAAATTTTACCTGGTCCCCACCCCACCCCCCAAAAAAAAAATGAAAGGAAGGAAAGAAAGCATCATTTTTATTCCATTCTGTGTAGGAAGGAGATATTTATAGTGTGTAGAAGTTTCCGCGGTGCCTGGACACCTTGGTCTCCTGCCAATCATATAGCTCTTCTCTTTTATTTTTTTTCCCTTTAAAAATCACTCTGGCTGCTCAAGTCCAAATAGATGTCCTTGCTACTTTGCCTTGAGAGATGGGTATCGCCGGAAATGCCAGGCTTGGCAGTAATCCGCTTTGCTTCTGCCTGGGGCCTTTCTGAGTCTCCAGTGGCAGCCCTTGCTGTGTTCCTGGGACAAGCGTGCAGTGGTGTGCATTAAATCTGCTCTCGGCAATGCTCAGACAACTTGACTTTCTGCAGGGAATGAAAAAAAAAAAAAAAACCAGACCTGGAAACACCCCCATTCCCGAAGGGCACCGCAGCCTAGTTAAGAGACTTGCTTGAGGGGAGTGCATTATGCTAAGAGGACCAGTTCATTTTCAGGTTAGAAAACTTTCAATTCAACCTGACATTGCTTCTCTTTTCATTTCCATACTTATCTCGACGGGGAAAATGGGGTGTTTGCCACTGAAAACCAACCACTGAAATAAAATAGAGAGGGGTTGGGGGAATCGGGGTCCTCTGCCTACAACTGGCTGTGGTCTGAAAGTTGCCACGCTGTCATTAATAGCAGATACCCTATCAAACTTGCTCCATACTGGTCGATCTTTTCCTTTTCTTTTCAACAAAATCCCAGGTATCCAGCAGCAATCTTTAACAGGAAGGGAGAAAAGTGCAATTTACATAAGCGATCTTGTCATGAACTGGCACTCCGGACAGCTCATAAAGCATTAAGATCAAGTCTGACTCGCATGCAGAGGCTCAGGGCTAATCGTGCTCAAGGGAGGTGGAGAATGCTGTTCCCTGGGTTTTCCGATCATGAGCACCTTCGTTCAGGAAGCCCCTCCACTGTTAAGTATTGCAGGAGACCGTTCCAGTTTGAATATCAGAGTAGATCCATTAAGCTTAAAATATAGACCCTTTCATGTGGTTCCACTCAAATTTTCAAAATGACAGTGAATGAGCCCATTATGATAGACCCAGGGAAGACTCAAGTGAATCCTCGCTGATCCTAGCTTTAAAAACTCTGGTCTTTGCTGTGCACAAGTGTCGTTAGTCTAAGCAGTAAGTCAAAGGGCCCTGCTGGTCACCCTTGCCCAATAGTCTCCAATACTCCTGTTCCAGCAGAAGCAAAAAAAATTGCAGGATAAGTAGGTTGAAGAATCAAGTATCTTTTTAAAAATGACACATAATAAAGTTTTAAGATTTTCTGTTGACAGGTTGCAAGAATCTAGCTGCCTTTCAGACTCTGTATGTCTTGTTAAAAAAATTTAAAAATTAAGGCGTATTCTGGGTGTTGACCCTGGGATGTGTAATTTATGCATGGCTCTGGTAAGCTGTTACCTCTTAATCACCCAGGAGCCCCAGATCTGGAAGCAGACTAATGATCCCCTGCTGACTCTCTGCGCTGCTTGTAGTTCTGCCTACCACACATCTGTCAGCCCGCTTCCCAAGGGGACCGTATGAAGTCGCACAGTCTGACATGCCTACCTTAACAACGCGATGACTTTCCCCATTAATAATGGACTGTCCCACCGTAAGCTCGGAATTTCCTCCCCAACACCAACTGCTTTTCCTTTTATGTGCCACGAGGCCTGTCATCAGAGAGACAGTCAGAGAAAAGACATCTGGCATCTGTAACTCACAGGGGGTTCATAAAAACTAAAGCAGGTAGATTGTTCTCACAAAAGAAGTTCCTAGAAATAACTGAGGGATGAATGTCCTGCTAATGGCCTCTTTCCCCTCAATGGACAACAATATGTAAACAGTTTTTTAAAAAGTCCTCACACACACACACACACACACACGGATACACACATCCTAAATTTCTACTTAGGAGATGTATTGCTAATCGTTCTGCTGAATTCTCGGAGAAAGAGCACAGTTATTTTGAAAACATCATTTCTTTCTGAGTCTGCCGAGGTCTTGTCCTAAGATATGACAGCTAACTGGGTGTTAAGATCTGTTTTCCAGTTTCTCATTTTAAAAAAGTCTCAGAAGTAGATCAAAAATACTTTCAAGATTCAGGCTGAAAGTTAGTGAATGTATTATAGACACAGATAAAAACAGAGATGGGGTAGGGGGAGGCTGGAAAAAATATTATAAGCCCACCGGGACCGTTCAGCTTATTTTTACTTTGATCCATAAGGAAAGGGAGAGAGAGAGGGAGAGGGAAAGGGAGAGGAAGGGAAGGAGGGAGGGAGGAACGAAGGAGGGCAGGCGATCAAATCAGGAATAGGTAGACTGGGTAGGTGAATGATCTTTTTTTAATCTCCAGAGCTCATAAATACTGGGAGATTCATTGTTTCTCTTGGCAGATGGCTTGTGAATTTACTTGGAGAAATAACTTTCCCTATTCACGACCTAGAATAGGCTCTAAATTTTTCAGGGACCACTCTGCAATCAAATTGAAATTAAGACAGAGATGAGACAGCAGAGGATCAAGAGGAGTGTGGAGAACTACTGAGCATAAATTTTATCAAAAAGGAAGGCAGCCCCTGGTTACCCCAGGCTGGGTGTGGGTGGTGGGGTGGTGCTTAGCTCAATGAGACATCAGACCAACGTGATGACTGGATTCACACTTGGCACGTGACTTACCAGAGAACCAGGAAGAACCTGCCAATGGCTTCTTCCGTGGGCGCCCCTGGAGAAGTTCCATCCGCAATATAGGGACGTTTGACTTTTAAGAAGCATTGTTTTTTCCCACGTGTCATCTCAGGAGCAAAGAATTCAAACTCATGTCACTCAGTGCAGAGGCTCCTGACTTGGAGGGGGCGTGTCTTCAACAGGAGCCAAGGTCTCCTGTAGCATTTCAGCTGGCGTAGGTAACTTCCAATCACACGAGTCACCGCACCAGGAGAGCCCGGTATGTCCCACCAGAGAGGCACGGTTCACCTGCAGTCCCCACCCCGCCGCCCCGGCCATCCCCTGCCCCATGCAGTGTGCGCACCTGCGGTCAGTTGCACCATGACCACGTTGCACCCTCACAGAGTGACATTCCACCTCATCCGCTTCCAGGGTTACAGAGCCAGAAATTTATTTAACCCAAGGCACATCTGCCCATAGAGAAGGAGAAAGGGTTTTAGGAGGCCATCCGCAGCTGCCGTGGGGTAAGCTCAGATCTTTGTTTTTCTTTCCTTTCTTTTTCCTCCACCTTCTCCTCCTCCTCTTCCTTGTAGAAAAGCTTCAGATCCAGATTCTTTTTCAAGTGTTAAATCTCTGAATTTTTAAGCCTGGAAAGCAGAGCACTGGACCAGAATACAGAAGACCTGGGTTCTAGAATTCTCCTAATTAGCTGAGTGACCTCCATCTGTAAAGCGAAGGCCTTGCAGGAGCTCAGCCAAGCGCTGGTCCCGGGACTCTCTCGCTCTTTACTAATTGCTGAAGAAGCCTTCTCAGCTGTGGTTGCGCTCCATGCTCGGTAGCCTGTTTCTCTCCTTGGCTTTTCTCCTGGTCTGCACGGCATTACCGTGGGAAACCAGAGACATAAAAACAGTCTGGGCGTTTTCAAAATCGTAGATGATTGACGCCCATCACCTCATCCGGGTATTCAATTTCTGAACAAAGAAACTCAGAGGGATGCTATTAACTTTTGCAGAACCTAAGCCAGTGTATTTGCTTTTATTAACATTGCCCAGAGTAGCTGGGTCAAAAAGGTTACTTCTGGGTGCATTTTAACTTTTAATTCAGTTTTTCACGATACTCATATATCAATACATGCGGTAGAGGTTTCAGTGACTAACTGCTGCCTGGTTGAAGCTGCTTCATAGTGTGACATCATTACATACTTCAATCACTCAGGTATCTTATTTTTCCACCCCTGCCATCACCCCCCCCAAAATCTAATAGAGTATAGAACTCATGTATACATGAAAGAGAATTGGGATTATTTTATTTCAGTATCCCTGCTATTATTTCATCTGCAGTGTTATAAAGATCTGGTCCGTGATTCCGACTGTAAGTCAGCAATGAAGAATGAGTTCATCAGTTCCCATTCTCAGTCCAAAATCAGATCTATATTTGGCCTGTGGTCTACAAATATGACTATTTCTTGGATCCTTTTGAAGAAATCTTGATTTTTTTGTGAGCTGGAGTCTCCCCACTATGTATCTAAAATGTATAGTCCCTAAGAAATAGAAGGAATTAAGTTGCAAGGGCCTTGCAGATAATAGAACTGTGTCACGCTCATGGTAGGAATGTGACCCTACCTCCATCAACCACAGTATTAGACACTGCACCAAGGAAGTGTTCCACACACGATATGGTACCAGGAACAGGATCTAATCTTTTACATGGCAGAGGTGCTGAATGTCACCTCTTAAAGGATTAGCTGGGTCATATTGAAATATACGATTTTAAAACAGGAAGAGCTTTCCTTATTCAACTAAACCCAAGTCAGCTCACTCTATCTTTTTTTTATTCCAGAACAATTTAGGACTGAGGCTGTAGCTCAGTGGCAAAGCACTTGACTAGCATGCGTGAGGCACTGGGTTCGATCCCCAGCACCACATAAAAATAAATAAAATAAAGGCATACTGTCCATCTACACTACAAAAAAATTTTTTAAAGAATAATGAAAATATTGAGCCTTTGTTCAACATTTAAAACATTTCTCCTGAGCACTGGTGAAGCCATGTAAAGAATCTGTTCTTCAACAGTGGTAGAAAGCCATTAGGTGTTGAGTTTGTAGTTTGAAAATAACATGCTTTTGAAGAGTCAGGGAAATGGGTTGTCTTGGGGTGAGGATTTATGCCGAAAAACCAGGAGAGTGGATGTTGGAATGTTGGAAAAATCCAAGTCAAGAGATGTTAGTGCCTTTGTCTTGAAAGTGACCCTGGTAATTGGTAATTGGTGCTCCTTTCCCAGAATCCAAATGGAAGAATTTTCTGGACCCTAATTCAGGTCAGCCTTGTCCACTTGTGCTATAGATTCCATCTCCCGTCACCCAACCAAAGACTTTTCTCTATAGACTTTTCTCCAAAGACTTTCTTGAACTGGCTCACTTCCTTCCTGCCACATCACTTCCATTAACATTTAAACATGCATGAACATCCCCATCTTAAATAAAGAAGAAACCCATCCCACCCCTGACACCAAAACAAATCAATAAGGAACTCCTTTGATTCCATTACTTAATGTCTATGGTCTTCTTTGCATCAAAATTGTAGCTGTCATCTTTACTCCTCTTGAATTGACCCTTGAATCCAGTCCTTTAGGACTTTTACCCAGAATTGCTCAAAAACAATTCCCATGGTACATTCTCACTTCTCATCCTATCAGCCCACGGGCAGCATTCAAGACAGTTGATTGGTCTGAACTTCTTGAAATACTTTCTTCCCTTGGCTTTAAGGCTACAACTAGCTTGGTGCCACCATTAGCTCATTGGTGTTCCATTTCAGTCTCCTTTGCTGGCTTCTTCTCATGTCCCTCTCATCAAACCATCTTCTCAAAGTAAATTATAAGAGCCCTCCAGCTCAGGATTGAGACTTTTCATCTCTATCTGTGCTGACTTCCTGGTGATTTCATCCATTCCTTGGTTTTAAAGACTATTTTTGTATTGATATTTCTTAAAAGTCCATCTCTCACCTCTCTGTCGCTTAAATCCTCCACTCATAGAGCCCTAGTCCCTGATCTTCGCCTCACTCGGTTGTCTACTAGACTTCTCAATGATAATGTGACCAAACCTGAGCTTTAGGTCTTCTTAAATCTGATCCTCCAGTAGGTTTCCCAGTTGTATCAAAGGGTAGCTCCATTCATCTAATGGCTGAAGACTGAAAATTTGAAGAAAGTCTTTCATTTCTTTCTTTTTCTTATACCACCAGCCTATTGGTTAGCAAATCTTGACCAGTGTCCCTCTAAAATGTACCCTGCGTCTGACCTCTTCTCTCCTCTGCAACTCCAGTCAAGGACCTGAGCATGTGCATCTTGGATCATCACAACAGCTTTCTAAACTAGTAACCCTGCTCTGTCTCTGCCCCTTTCCAGTGCTTTGTTCTCATAGGAGCTAGAGCAATCCTTTTAAGTGCAAATCAGCTCATAATTCTCTCTTGCTGAAAACCCTTGAAAAGACTTCACTTCTCACGTAGACAAACATCTAAAATCCTTTCCTTGGCCAGTAGTCTCCATGATCTGGTTCCTGACTATATAGTCTCACCCCGCTGCCATCATTCCATTCCAGCCATGTACTGTTTCTGAAAACTCTAAACCCATCTCCACCAGCAGTGTGTCTTCCTCTAGGACACCCGATCTCTGCTCATTCTCACCTCTTCCCTGATATTTCTAAAATAGTACTTGTCATTCTCCATCTTTTATTGTCTTTGTTTTCTCAATAGGATTTAGCACCACATGACAGAATGTTGTTTTTTGAGAATTGTATTTATTAGCAGACTGAGGAATTTCATGTTTGAACTTTAAAACATTTTATATTGAAGTCACCATGGATATATTTGGCAGAAGAACTCAGAAGTAGAACAAATATGGAATATACACCCCAGACTTGCAGGGGGTGCTTCTAGATTTGCTTCCTGAGCCTTTAGCATTGTGTGTTTATTCTACTATTCAACCTAAGATGCATCTGTGGAAAAGGCTGCAGTGTAGTTTTACATGGACTGGGCCATTGTCTATGATTTAATTGAGGGAAACCTAAAAAACTATTTTCTTCCTCTTGTCTACCTGATCTGCCATTATACCTGCAAAATCTCACCATTAGACTCCCCTAATGAAACTAACTACGATTAGAAGTTAACTAGCAATGCCTCCATTGGAAGCCTGTGCAGAGATTTCACTTAAAATTACATGGTCTAATGAACAAGACTCTGTTGAGGGGGCAATAAAGAGAATGTAGTGGCTTTTAAAGAACTGTAGGGACTCTCTCAACCCACCTCCCCTTAATTAACGTTCTGGATAAACAGAGGTGTGCCATTCCTTCTGGAACCCACAGTGACAGCTGCCGAGGTAGGTGAAGGTTCTCTACTGGCTGGCTGGCTGCTCTTAAGTCAATCTGAACCCATCCACTTCTCACTTTTGAGTTGTATGCTGCCAAGAATTTTTTTTTTTAATTCCAAAGTGCATTTATGCAAGATGTATATATAAACATAGACTTAAAATATTACATAAACTAATGAAATAAAGATTCAGAAGGGAAGAATTGTCATTTCCATAGAAAACTTGTGAAACCCTTTGGAGAAGATTCAAGAAAAGTTAATAAGAAAGGAAGGAAGGGAGGAACAAAGGAAGGGAGTGAGGGAGGGTGGGAGGAAGGGAGGGAGGAGCAAAGGAAAGAAGTGAGGGAAGGTGGGAGGGAGGGAGGAGCAAAGGAAGGAAGTGATCGAGGGTGGGGAGAGGGAGGAGCAAAGGAAGGAAGTGAGGGAATGAGGGAGGAGCAAAGGAAGGAAGTGAGGGAGGGTGGGAGGAAGGGAGGGAGGAGTAAAGGAAAGAAGTGAGGGAGGGTGGGGGGAGGGAGGAACAAAGGAAGGAAGTGAGGGAGGGTGGGAGGAAGGAGCAAAGGAAGGAAGTGAGGGAAGGAGGGGGAAGTAAAGGAAGAAAGTAAGGGAGGGAGGAAGGAAGGAACAAAGGAAGGAAGTAAGGGAGAGTGGGAAGAAGGGAGGGAAGAACAAAGGAAGGAAGTGAGGGAGAGTGGTAAGAAGATAGCGAAGACAAAGGAAGGAAGTGAAGGAAGGAGGGAGGAGTAAAGGAAGAAAGAGAGGGTGGGAGGGGGGGCAAAGGAAGGAAGTGAGGGAAGGAGGGAGGGGAAGGAAGGGAGGGCAGAAGGAAGAAAGAAATTGAAGAAGGAAGGAACTGGAGGGTTGAAAGGAGGGAGAAGAGAGTGAGAAGGAAGAAGGGAGGAAGGAAGGAAGGAAGGGAAGAATAGTAGAAGGGGAAAGGAAGGAAGGGAAGGGAGAAAGAGCAGGAGGAGGAAAGAAAGGGAAGGAGGAGAAATGGAGGGACAGAGCGGGGAGAATAACGGGCAGGACAAGTACCAGAGTGTATTTTCAAACAAAACAGTTATAAATCAGACCCTAGAATGATCCTGCACTCATCTTTTTACAAGTTATTTTCTAACAAAAGTCAAACTGTAAATGAGAGTCAGCGATGTGTGACGAATGTAATGGATGTAGTTTCTGTGAAGGTAACACCCCAACCAACAGTCAGATGATAAAACAGATAAGTGATAAGGGACACGGTGGCCTTACATGCAAATGCTGAGAAACAATAAAGGAATAAGTGATTTTATGAATAAGTAATATAAATAAATCATGTATAAATATGTCAAATCTGTGATTTATGATCAATTGGTGCAGTTCCATCAAATGTTTAAGATGTAAAATTGACTTTTTTAGTGGCTTCCCCCTTCTACCAACTTTTTCAAGTTACCAACCAACTCCAGGTGCCAAGAATGTGGGATGAGAGGCTTTTTACATCATTTGAAATCAGCTTTTGAAGGACAGACGTGCAGTGCCATTACAGGCATGTTGGGAAAAACCAGGGAGGTAAAATGCTCAGAAAAATCCTGAGAGAAATGTGCAATCACTGTCCTTGTGGTGCACACGTGAGGCTCACAGAGAGAAAGTTTCTTAAAGCTGAGCTGATTTCAGAAATAAGATCTGCCTCAGTTGACCTCAGGCTATCAACTCAATTCCATTAGCACCTCTTCCGACTTCTTCTCCACGCTGAGATCTTTTATAACATGACTTTTCAGAATAAATCTCAATAGACTGCTGAGCTAATGATGTATAATTCATGGTGTCTAAGTCACCATGACATTGTGATAATGGAGATTTTTTTTCTGTTTTTTTGTTTCTAGTAATCAACTCTGATTACTTGATGGGGTGTGTTCCTTAATTAAATAAATTTGGGACATGCTTTTGGAGATTTACAGGGCTAAGATTTGGAGAAACCCTGTAGTAAAGACATCTGCCCCAATTTTTTCATCCCATTATCTCCCTAATGTGTGGTGTTTTGAGGTAATGTCTCTCTTTTAGTCAGCTCTTTCCCTGCTGTAACTAAAAGCATCTGACCAGCATAATTATAGAGGAAGAAAGGTTTGTTTGAGGGCTCATGGTTTCAGAGGTCTTAGTCCATAGAAGGTCAGCTTCATTCCTTAGGACTTGAGGTGAAGCTGAACATCATGGCGGAAGAGAACAGCAGAGGGAAGCAGCTCACATGATCAGGAAGCAGAGAGAGAGAGAGAGAGAGACTCCACTTTCCAGATACAAAGCCACGCCCCATTCCCACCTCCTCCAGCCACACCTACCACTTCAGTTAATCCCATCAGGGATTAATCCACTGATTGGGTTAAGACTCTCAACCCAATCATTTCTCCTCTGAACCTTCCTGCATGGTCTCACCTGTGAGCTTTTGGGGGACATCTCACCTCCAAACCATAACAGTCTCTTTATGTCCACGATGCTCTGCAAATGCTCCTCTCTACTCTGTGAGCTGATGCCCGTTCTTAAGTCTGTCTTGGTTCTTAGAGACAACTGGTTGACCATCATTCTCTGGTCCAAATCTTCTTATTTGTACCTTTGATTTTCTCAGGTCTGTGTCATACTCAGAAGAGAAAAAGCAAATGATACCAAGAAAAAAAGTAGGACACTTTCTTGTATTGACCAATCTGGTGACCCCAGCACCCATCTGCTTAGAGTTCAGGATCTGGAACATTCAATCCTTCCCAAGCAGAGAGGAAACTAGGCACCTAAATCAGCCCTTGCCTGCAGGTCTTGGTTAAGAAGCTTCTAAGAGCACAAAGGTTCAGGCTCCTGCCTCGCGCAGAACACGCTCATCCAGGGTGAGGCACCAGCAGAGGAGGTCAGCGAATCAGTGTCCACCCAGCAAGTAGTGATCTGAAGGGCCGCGGCAATACTCAAATCTTGTTGTCCCTTGTAGTTACAGTTGACGTGTCAGGTGGTGATGGCTTTGTGTTTTTGAAGCTGGCTGAAAAAGCCTCTGTGCAGATCTCAGTCCTGCCTGCTGCCCCCACATGCCCTCCTTGGCACGGCACCCCAGGCCATTTGTGGTTTACAGCCATTTGTGTCTGTCCTGTGCACACTCATGGGATACAAGCATCTGGCTGATGTTTCTATCAGGTAAACGTTGAGTGCTGTGCTCAGAGCTCTTATTGAAAAAGACCTTCTCTCCATCCCCACCTTTGTCCCCTCCTGTCTCTGCCATTGCCCATCAGAAGATCTTGCTCAGCTCCAGAGATACCCTTAGGGAATGCCAACGCTTGACTTTTCCGTCCCAAGGCTCCTACCTTTTTAACCATAAAGACTCAGAGAGTTCAAGTGACCTGGCCAAGACTGCACAGCTGTGTGCCACCATGGGCAGGGGTGGCTCTGAATCTAAGATCCTACTCTGGGCTTTGAGATAACATGATATATACTTAGAATGAGGCTGGGAGAAGTCTGAATAAGAAGTCAGGGACCTAGTAAGGCAGGAGCGGGACTTCTGGAGGGTGGGGACTGATTTCCTTTTAAACAGAATTAAGAAGGTAGAGTTGGAGAACACCCTTTCTCAAGTCTCCTTGGTGTTGCCTGTTGCACACTGGATCACAGAACAACACTCTTCAATACGGTGTCTGTTATCTAATCCTTCCGTTCCTCAGGAGCCATTGAGTTGCCACTGCCGGAATCCAGTTCTGATGAGCTTTCATAATAATGGGAATTTATTGGCATAAAACTCCCATTAGATGCAACTAGATTTTAGTTCTCAAGGGACAGTGTCAAGACCGTCTGTCTGTCTGTCTCTGGGCTTTGCATTCCTCAAGCTCCCTCTCGCTGCCTGATCACCCAGCAGAAGGAGAATTGCCTCATTCCCAGAAATTTTAGCAAAACTTTCACAGTTGTCTTTCCTGTGTCAAATTGAGTCAGGTGTGTCCATCCTTAAACCAGCTCTGGTAAAGGAAGGACACAGGCATGATGCTGGAGAAAATGGCTGTTTGGCTAAAAGAGGACACGGATCCATTCCTAGAACCAGAGTGGAGGCCAGCCCCACTCCTGAAGTGGAAGAGAAATGTTCCCTGTAGCAAAATTGGGACGAGTCACCAGATTTGTGCTGGGAATGGGAGTTGGAAAGCAATGCCCACTTATCATCCTCTTGTAAGGTACCACTGAAGCCTTGGATTCCATCCCCAAAACTTATTCCAAGATGGAAGAAGACATGTCTACCGTGAATCTCACCAATCACCATCCTGGATTCAGGAGAAGATTCAAGAAGCTGGTCTTGCTGTGTCCCTAGGGCCTAAAGAACACCCGGCCCACAAGAGGCACACACCATTTGCTGAATGGATGATTCGAAATCAGAAATAACGGATGCGGAGTTTCAGTGGGGATCATTAAAAAACTTCGGGAGATGCAAAATGTCGGTGGCCTCACAGCAGTGTGAATTCATTCAAAATCACAAGACCATACTCTTCAAAATGGTTGACGTGGCGATTTTTACATGTATTTTTGGCTCAATATTTTTTAAACATAAGAAAAACCTTAGGCATCAGGAAAGACAAGCTCTTGGTAGATTGGGGGAGCCTCTTGCTTTCCATTTAAGCTTTCCAGTCTGTCACTGGACCTGAGGAATTTAGCAGTCACCCACGGGAGCATTGGAGAAGCCCTGGACCACCACAGTGGAGCTGAGACATTAGCTGCCCATTTCATATATGATCAAGTGACCCAAAATGGTGGAGTGATAGAAGTCAGGACTTAGGCTATGAACGCATATTACGTAAGAAAGCAGTGCAGCTAAGTTCTCTGCAAACCCCCTTCACCAGGCCAGCAAATGCTCATCACAGGCCAGCTTATTGCCCCAAAGAAATAAGAGATTCAGGATTGCCTGGTCTTATTGATACCGCTGTTTACCGGTGACGAGTCCTGCTTCCTCAGGTGTTGAAGTATAACGCCGGAGAAGCACACCGAGGCAAATGTAGAGTGGAAAATGCAGCTTTATTAAAGAAAAGGAAAAGCAGACGGAAGAAGGGGACCCAAAGGCGGAATCCATGGGATGAGCAAATCTTGTCCTTTTTATGGGTTTCATTCTCCCATCTCTTTTCCCCCTTATCTCCTCCCTTCCTGCCCACCGGATTAGGCCTGGTTTTGAAATGTAAAAAGCGAAAAGCGATGGGGCAGAGGGAGGGTCAAGGTGTCTCAGACAGGCAAGGACCCAGGGGGCATTGATTAGCACCTTCTTGCCTGCAGTCTCTGGCAAGGGCAGGTAAATTTGGTTATCAATGGGTTCTGCATGTCCTTGATATTCCATTCTCCCATGGCAGTCTCCAACTTCCAGAGGCGGATGGCTTGATGGCCTCTATTTTCTCGATCTGACCCGATTTCCTATTTCTACACTAACTGCCTGTCCCCAATTCTGGCTTCATTATGGTTTCTCATGAGAAGCCATCCATGCAGGATTTTATACAAGATCTTTCTACGTTGTGAATGTGAGTCATCACTTTTCAAAAATTAATACATTTGCATGGGAAACAGAATGGAGTTATTTTGAAGATCTGGCCCATGAGCCAACAATTTGAAATATCCGTGGAAAAATGCTACCATGTCATTCCATTTATTTTCAGTTTCTCCGTAAGAGTTGACTAGTGTTCATTGGCACATTATAGCTTTTTATACACGTGGTTAGGACAGGTATCCTGATCCCCGTTTTGCCCTGGTAACCACCGAGGTTTGAAGTGAAGAGCCCTGAACTTGCACCTAGATCGTTGACAGTGCTCTGTACCATATGAGCACAGGGTACCCTATGCCCCTGTAATCCCAAGCTCGGTCCTTGTCCCCGATGCCAATTCAATAATGAGGACGTGGTTTTGAGAAAAAGGAAAAAGAAGTCTTATTGCTTTGCTAGCAAAGGAGACGCACAGGGGACTCCTGTCCCAGAGGCTGTGATTCTGCCCATCAGCAGGAACAGGGGGATCGTAAAGCTATTCAAAGACCACGTTCCAGGTGTGCCCTGACGCGGTCCCAGGGCCCCTGATGGTGTGTTAACATTCGCTTGCTAATGTGGGACATATTCACTTCCTAGATCCTCAGGCAGATTATCTGCTTCCCGTGGAGCAAAGATAGCTCAGGGTAATCTTGTTCCCCCCAAGCAGGTTAGGGAGGGGGAGAGGGAGAAGAGGAGAAGGAAAACTAGTCCCTTTAAAAAATAAACCTCAGAGCCATATTCAAAAGGTGAAGTGGACCACTCTTACCACCCCCACCAAGTTGTTTTATGTGTCATTTATGCAGACAAATTCTTCCCCCTAACCTTGGAGCAAACAGTTTTGCAAGTCTTAGCAACTTCTTTTAGTAGGGTGGGAGGAAAAACCATCACCCATGCAAAACTATAGAAACAGGCTTGTCTTTTGGGCCATAATAAATATAATAACTAGGGAATTGAAATCAAGTATTTTCCATCTTGCCAGAGATGGATAGATTCCCCGCCCCCATCCCCGGGAACCTTTAAGAATGCGTTTAAACCCTGGTGGCATGCGGGCAGAATCGTGAATGTTTACTGTTGCTGCGGCAACTGGGAATACTGCGATCTGGAGCAGGGCAGGAGCCTGGGAGTGGAAGATAAGCTGTGTCCATTATTGAACATCTGTCAAACAGCTCGCCAATTTAAAGTGACAGACGAAAAGCTTGAGATCGAAGGTGGGTAAAATGTACCTACTGACATTAAGTCCAGAATGTTGGTTTTGTCTTGTTTCCCCACTCTTACAGGAGGATAATTAACTTTTCTTTTCATCTGCATAAAGGCAATGTTTCCTGTTGGGAAGATCTGGTAGCACGTGTGATTATTATTATTATTTTTGTTCCTTAACCATCTTCATTTACCTCTATGGGATGCTGCTTGGCAGTTTCTCGGCATGGATTTTTAAAGTTAGTCTCCATGTGTAGATTATTTAGCCTTTTTGCATAGATGATTTAATGAAGAGTTTATGACTGTAAGCTCATGGTTCACACGTGACAGAGGCGTGAGATGGGAGAGACCCGGGATCAGCAGCTTTCCTTTATTCTGCAGCAAGGTCCGTCAATCAGGCCCGGGAGAGCTCATTTTCTGGGTATGGAGCTGGCCCCCGGGTTACAGAAGAAGTCTGGGTTTTAGAGTTTCTTTGGAGATTGTAGACGTGCAGTTTGGACAATCAGGGACCTAGTTGTGCAGGTTAAAATTTTAACTCAGGAAGGCGGTTGTGAAAAGGTGGAGACTCATTGTTCCCTGGGGAGGGAGGAGTCCAGATTCCGAGTGAGGAGCACTCAAATCTCCTCCCTTGCTTTTCTTTCTCTGGGATCCATTGTTTCCCAGAGTTTCAGTATTGGCTGTGACTCCTTTTAGGACTAATTTGCAATGGTGCCTCCTTTTAGGACTTGTTTGCAATGGGAGAGGTCAAAGGCCAGGGCCCATCAGTCAGTCTCCGCCCCTTTCCTTCAGGGCCCCTTGTCATTAGGAAAGGATTTACTGGGAGGTTAATGCTTGACTGGTGTCCCCTCCCTCCTCCCGAGCCACACTGTCCCTCCATTTCTCGTGGGCGGCTGTCTTGTGGAAATATTATTTCCCATAACCCTTCAGTGACATCACACTGCGTTTGGTAAAGGAATATCCGTTCTATGGAGTTCTGCGTTTTGTAGGAGCAGAGGTGGGAACCGGTGCCTGTCACCACCTGCATCTTCCCGCCTGGCTCCCAGGTCCCTGGCTCCCAGGTCCCGTCCTAGCCTCTGCTGGTTTACAGAGAACAGTGGCCTCTGGTTCTTCACACCGGTGCCAACACCCGCTCTCTCTCCACCGTCAGTCATCACAGATCCCTGATGGCTCCTTTGCCTCTGAGTCCCAGTGATACCGCTGTTTACCGGTGACGAGTTCTGCTCCTTCTAATGTTGAAGATTGAACACTAGAGAAGCAGCCAAGGCAAGCAGATTAAGCAGGTTTTATTTAAAGGTAGTAATACAGACTTCTCCCGGCAGGAAGAAGGGGGCCATGGCTGATGTCCTAAAGTCCCAAGAAGTGAGCGCACCCTACATCTTTTATAGGTTAAAGTCTCTTTTGTTCTCCAGTTCTCTCCCCCCTCATCTCTCCTTCCTGCCTAGTGACTAGGCCTGGTTTTGCATTAAGTGAGAAGCCATGGGCAGGGGGAGGGCCAAGGTGATTCAGGCAGGCAAGGGCCCAGGGGGCATTAATTAGCAGCTCCTTGCTTGCAGTTCTTGATAAAGGCAGGTAAATTTGGTAATCAATGGGCTCCGGAGATCCTTGACATTCCATTCTTCCAGGGGCAGTCTCCAACTTCCAGAGGCCGATGGCTTCATGGCTTCATTTCCTCGAACTGACCCGATTTCCTATTTCTACACTAACTACCTGTCCTTAATTCTGGCTTCACCAGGGCATCCCCACAACCCCCACGCAGCCCTCCGCTAGCCAATACCAACGGGGCAAAGCCCCACAGTCAAGTCCAGATCTCTCGGTCACCCTTGCCCAGGAATGATTTCTCCCCTTTGCTTGCTGGTTTGCTGTTCATGAACCGTTTGTGTATTTATGGCCTCATCTGGTCATCGAGCTTATAAAGTGAAAAGAGAGAGAGAGAGAGAGAGAGAGAGAGAGAGAGAGTTATTATGTGCTGCACTTAACATTTATCATTGCCTTCTCTAATCCCCGTTTCCAGAAAGTGAGAGCATAGTTATGTTTAAGTTACAATTTTTACTACTTCCGTTTCTTGGCAAAATGAACATTATAGAGAGATGAGCAGGTTTAATTTTCTGGCCTGGTTTTATTTGAGGTTTTAGTGAGTCACTTTTCCTCCCTCTTCCTCACACTCCTTCTCTTACTGTCTAATAGCTAGACAGTAGATATTATTACCCCCTAGAGGTGCACCATATGCATACACCTAACTGAAAATAAGTTCAGAAAATAAAGTACCGCAGAGAGTTAGATACTGGTGTGGCTTTATTAATTTTAGATCCTGACCTCTTCTTTTTATATGAGTCGATGATTTGAAAGCAATCTTTAGGATCATTCTAAATGAATGTGTATTTCTTCCAATGATTCTATCCTTCATCTCTGCCTTGTCAATGATATTAATAAGCATTGTTTATCGAATGCTACTGTGTTCTGGACCCTGTGCTGAGTACAATGAGTGCTTTGCCTATAGTATTGCACCTGATCCTTTCAGCCACCCTGTGGAAGTGTTAAGCACTATTATGCCCATTTTGCTGATGAGGAAATTGAGTCTTAAGTAAGTTAAGTTGCTTTGCATTCTCACAGTATGGCAAAGCAAGATTTCAGGACCGGGTAGTTCTAACTCCAAACACTAGGGACACAAGTTGACCAGTTATAGTCTCCCAAGATGAAGGTATTTATTTAAAACACAAAACAAAACATGATTTTGCTTAGATGTCAAAGAGCTTTGATCATTAAATAGCATTTTTTTAATTTTGAATTTTTTCTTGAAATTGACTTTTTTTTTCCTAGCAAAACTTTGTTTTATTGCCTTCTGGAGTTACAAGAGTCTTTGGTGAGAAGGTACCATTTTTGAGGGCCAACTAATATTAAAAAAAAAAAAAGTGGTAGTCGCCAAATGGGGAATTAGCTTGGGAGTCTTTTTCCAAGGACATCCAGAGGGGACTAATAAAGAGTGATAAAAAGAGGCGATGACTACATGGCGGAGGGAAGGTGTTAAGACTCTAAAGGGGAAAAGGAGGTGACATAGATTTCTAGTGGTCAAGATACTTTTGGCCACCAGAGCCTAGAACCTAGTCCACTTGGGAATTTTATTTGTGTGTGCATGAAGGCATTTACTGATTTAAAGGGGGAAAAGCAGATTTCGTGAAGGATGAGGATGTTCCTTCAAGTTGGCAGCCAGGGCCCGCCCTCTCTCCCTGCCGGTCAGCTGAGGCTTCACCTCTCACACGGCTGACTTAGGCATCAGGCACCCTGTGCCAACAGCCTCCAGTCTCGAAATCAGTCCGGGCGGAGAGAGGCCCTTGGAACTCCACTTGGATTTCAAAAAATCTGATATTGGTTCTCTTAAGTCACATGATCCTTAGGAGACCAGTGGCTGACTTGGGAGAAGCACGCTAAGGCAAGTATATGAAGCAGGTTTTATTTAAAGGTAATAATACAGACTTCTCCCAGGAGGGAGAAGGTGGCCATGGCTGATATTCTAAAGTCCCCCCAAGAAGTGAGCGCACCCTATATCTTTTATAGGTTGAGGTGTCTTTTGTTCTCTAGTTCTCTCCCCCCTTATCTCTCCTTCCTGCCTAGTGACTAGGCCTGGTTTTGCATTAAGTGAGAAGCTATGGGCTGGAGGGATTCAGGGCCAAGGTGATTCAGGCAGGTAAGGGCCCAGGGGGCATTAATTAGCAGCTTCTTATTTGCAGTCCTTGATAAAGGCAGGTAAATTTGGTAATCAATGGGCTCCGGAGATCCTTGACATTCCATTCTCCCAGGGGCGTCTCCAACTTCCAGAGGCAGGTGACTTCATGGCTAGATTTGACCCGATCCTCTATTTCTACACTACCTGTCCCCAATTCTGTTTTCAATGCGGTGATACGACTGGCCACCCCCTGTCTCATCCCCATCTCTGTGTCTGGCCTGTGAGGAATGAAGACCCATAGCCTCAGAAGCAATCTGAAGGACAGCGCTCAGAAGGAGGAAACTAAATAAAGCCAAATCGGGGTTAACTGATCTGGTTCTGCCCCCGCCAACTCCAAGCAGACTCTAACCATTGCAGTCAGTGAATATCTTTTGCTTAAAAATTCCAAATTAAAAGAAAGAAAGCCTTTTGCTTGGGAAGGACAGTTTCATATTTTATAGACCACCAGGCCAAATGCTTTTATTAACTGGCTTCCCTGGAGCATTAGCCAATAAAAGGAAGAGGTGGGAAGGTTATAATGAAAGCTGGTATTTTCTTAGCAAATTTGATTGAGGTTTAATTTTTACTCAGAATTTAATTGTCAGTCGTCTGAATTCTAGATCCCTTCTTTAATTGAAGAGGCTATAGAATTGTTTAATAATCTGTTGAAAAGACTGTGTATCAGTGACTTGTGTAGGAGTTGATTATATTACTTGAAGGCTTGCTCTGTTAGTCATATTACGGCTCGAAGCCTTTAAAAATGTAAATAATTATAGTTTAATTGACATTTCCACTTATTTATTCAAAACGATTCAGCATTTCTGAGTATCCATTTTAGTTCCCGTACTGAATAATTCTTTTTCTATTTCCCCAGAAGTCGCTAAGCTTAAAGTAATAAGACAGATTTTGATTATGCTGTGACAAAACTCACAAATTCTATTCCTTGTGATTTGTGTAGCCTTTTCTCCGGAAATATTTTCAAATGCGGCTGATACAAGTGACATGAACATCTTGATATTTCAGGACTTATCTGCTCACAGAGTTCCCTGAAATTGCAAACATCTCCTGAGTGCCAGAGGGGGATTAGGTATATAATGTGGCCCACAATTGTCAACCAGAGCGTCCTGATTCTACCTCAGACCCCTGATTCAGCATCTGGCCTGAGGACCACCTCCAGATGACCATGTCACTGACTCCGTCAAGTTGACGATTGCTGTCGCAATAGTGTCTAGCATACGAAAAAAATATGCGCCATGTTTTTAAGAAATGCCAATTTTATTCTCAATCCCAATTCCACTGTTTCCTGAGATCTGGGAATAGTTCACTTTGTAAGAAAACCCACGAAAACCACGCCAGACATGGGAAATCACATAAGGGAGTTTATTAAGCAAACAGTGTCTCCCTGCAGGGTAAGAGAGAAAATGAGAGGAAAAAAGAAAGGGCGCGCACTAGAGAGAGTGGAAAATGGAGGAGGAGAGAGAAAGAGAGTGAGTAGGAGAGAGAGAGCATGAGAAAAGATGGCGGGAAGCTATTCTTAAGCAGTTGAATTCCACAGAGCTAACAGGGGACCAATAACGGAGAAGGATACTTGCAAGCTGATTGATGAACCAATAGCTAGCTAGGATGTTCACAGACTGACAAGTAGTTGGGAGGCGGGGAAATGGCTACAGCGGAAGGGGCGGGGAGAGCAGCTTTCAGACTGACAAGCTAGGTTGTGCTGCAACGGAAAGGGCGGAGGGGAGCAGCTTTGTATTACACACTTCACTTATATCTCACGTTCCCCAGTGAAACGCATCTCCATTCCTCTAATTTCTAAAAATGGATGGGGGCGGGGACAGCAAATGAGATCAAGGACAAGCCAGCTGCCAGCGTTTTGAGAATCTGAGGAGGTCGCTCGCTGTGGAATACTTTCCCAGCATGCACCAGGCCCTGGGTTCCATCCCCAGTTCCAAACCTACAGAAAAGTGTTCTGAGAAGGGAAAGAATTAAGCTTCAGGTTAGCTGATACACTTAAAGGCCAAGGTGAAAGTCTGACTCAGTGGAACCGATCTTATGGTCATGTTATCAAAAACTCGGTCCTTGTCCCCAATGCCAAACGTGGTTTTGAGAAAAATGGAAAAAGGGGTTTATTATTTTTCAAGCAAAGGAGAAGCCCAGGGGACTCCTGTCCCCCAAGCTGTGGTTCCACCCATCCCTGGTGGCTTTATTTTCTTAGTGGTGCTAGGGATGGAACCCAGGGCCTTGTGCTTGCACACTCTACCAGCTGAGCCCCCCAGGGGCCTTTTAAGGAAAAAAATATAGACTCCCTCCAGGTGTTCCCTGCTGGAGGGCTGAGATTCACTTGTTAATTTGGGAGATGGCTGTACCTTAGATCTTCTGGGGACATCCCCCAAAGCCTGAATCCCTTGGGTCCTGTAGCGGGTGTGTGCTCAAATGCAGATAACTAGGTCTAGGGTGGGAAAAAGGCAATCCCGTTCCCTGCCCCCAAGTTAGGGAGAGTGGAGGGAGGAGAGAAAAAGAAAAACCTGTTGTAAAAATAAGCCGTAGGGCTGGGAGGACTGGATTCAAAAGGTGAAGTGGACTACTGTCACGGTCACCAAGCAGGGAGATGGGATGCTCACTTAGCCCCGGCTTGTCCTGCCACCTTTGAGTGAGAGCTCTAGCCCAGGTCACTCTGGGTTCCTGTATCCCCCGAGGAGTGTCATCTGCACAGGACATTTAGTTTCAGTTACACCCTGTGAGCCAGCTGCCTCTCTGGGCTCATCCTCTCCACATCTCCCAAGTCCTTCCCCTCTTGGGTAACCAGTCATCTGTCTTTCCGCTTTTTTGTAAAACTGGCACCAGAGGGTCAGAAAAAAATGGAAAAGGAAAGATTTTCAAGGGGAAGACTTATTAGGTCTTCAGACTTAAAACTGGCGGTTCCTAATATCACAGAACTTTGGCCTTCTCTTGTTACCGAAATCTCAGTCTTTGTCCCCAATGCCGATCCAATTGCAAGCGCACGGTTTTGAGAAAAAGGAAAAAGAAGGTTTATTGCTTTGTTAGCAAAGGAGAAGCACAGAGACTTTTCGAAGAGGTGACTCAAAGGCTGCATTCCACGCGCTCTCTGTCTGGAGTTGTAATTCACTTGTTAATCTGGGAGATAGTCATTTCTGAGATCTTCAGGTGCCATCCCCAAAGTCTGGATGACTTGGTTCCTGTGGTGGGTGTATGCTCAGGGACACTCTGCCTAGGATGGGGAAGAAAGGTAATCCTGTTTCCCTGAGATTAGGGAGGGGGAGAGATTAGGGAGGAGCAGGGGAGAGGAAGAGAGAGAAATATATTTTTTTATAAAATATATTTTTGTAGTTGTCAATGGGCCTTTATTTTATTCATTTATATGTGGTGCTGGGAATTGAACTCAGTGCCTCACACATGCTAGGCAAGTGCTCTACCACTGAGCTACCAGCCTGAGAAAGAAACATTTAAAAAGCAGCAAGAGTGCTATTCCAAGCATAGAGTGGACCATGGTTAGAAAATGGCAGACGCAGATGGTGGGAAATGTCACAGAACTGGGGCCTTCTGAGAAACTGAGGCAGCGCCAAGACCCCTTCTTCAGATCCCAGTACTTGCAGCCAAGTCAGAAGGATGTCAGACGTGTGGCTCAGAGTACCAGGAAAAGGTTTATGGAAGGGAGAGGAGAAGGGAAAGGGGACACTCTCCAGGGACATAGTGGGTTCTCTCAGAGAGGCGAGGGACAGCGTGCCTCTCCTGCACTCCATTTTATTGGAGCTCCCAGAGAAGTTTCCAGAGAGTCCCACCCAGGTCCACCTTCTGAATTTTGACAGACAGCTTGGGGGTGGGGGGCAGACTTTTAAGTCCTGCCTGGTTACCATGACAGCACTAGGTCACCTTGGTCCTAGCTGACTGGTTCTAATTGGATTCCTGATCATTTTTACAGGTGTTGTGGTTGGGAGGAATTCTCCTTATCTTCCAGGATCTGGTCTGTGAAAAGGGTCCCAAATATCTCTACCTTTAAAGTAACTTGGGCTTCTCTATCCATGCTGTTTCCTGCCTGCATTTCCTTGCAGGTAGCAGGTGGTTGCTGAGGAATGGGGCATAGCCTGTCCGCTGAGGCCAGCCAGGGCTGCAGGGGAACTGCTTCTTAGCAAAGAAAGCCTGTGGCGTCAGCACCGTGGCCCATTCCATAGAATGTTTCGCTTAACCTCCTGTTCCCCCATCCTCCTCTGTCTGTCCCCTATCAAAAGCATGGCACCCTCTAATTTCTTTCTCAGGAATACTCTTGGTTCAGTAATGATATTGTTGCTCCAGGAAGCTCCTGACATTTGGAATTCCAGTGCAATTCAGCTGATATTTACTGAGTTTATTATAGACGGGGAAAGACAAGTGCTGGTCTACCAGATGTCTTCTTGTCTGCCTGTCGTTCCCAAGTCTCTAGGTGGAGGAGGGATGAGCAATTGCATCATTTGAATGCAGAGAGAGCAGTTTTCACAGGTGGAATAGGGTGCCAATGGCTTTCAGGCAATGAGCAAAATAAAGAAATACTTGTTCTGTTGTTGGGGAAAGACCATATATATTTTCTGGGGCAAAATTTTTTTAAAATGGCTCTTTGAAGCATATAGCAGTTAAACTGAGCGGAAGTTAGAAGACTGTTCTGAGACAGGCTTGCAGGAGCCTAGGCAAGGAACGGAAAAACCCAGAATTCCTCAGGGGACCCATGGCTGTTTTTCCACTTTTCCTTAAGAAACTACTTAGTAGTATAAACCTTTCTCAGAAGAAATTCGTGGTGAAGCGTAAATGGTAAATAAATAAATAAGGGGGGAGGGAACCTCTCTGCTTAAAGCCCAGGTGAAACTGTGCCTTCTCTTTGCATCTGAAAGTGACCTTTAAGAGAGTCAGTCAGTATCCTGTGAATAAATTAACCAAGGACACCCCACAGCCCCCCTAGGGTTTTGCTGAGTTAAGCCTGAAGGATACTCTCTCTTACACAGACGGAAGAGTGGAAAGCTAAGACTAGGTAATTTGAGGTCTTGCAATGCAAGGATTTGAAAAACGAGCTTGAAGATTCTTTTACTGAATCCAGGAGGCAATGGCTCATGGAGGATTTGTGTGGGACAGAAGGACATGACTCAGAGCCGCCCTTTAGAATTCACTAGACCGTGCTGTGTGGGTTAGCCTGAATTTTGCAAAATGCAGGACTTCCTTAGGCCAATGATGGAATGGAGAGATGGATCTATTCAAATATATTCAAATCAATGGGACTTGGAGGCTGATGGGATTTGCATTCTCTGCTGCAAAGGGAACCTTGCCGCTTCCTGAAGAGAATTTGGGGTTTGGCAAAGAGGTTATAGGAAAGGAGCTCCAGTGTTGAGCTGGAAGAGTTTTATTGTCTGATTTAAAATCTGAGTTTTATTATCATTCTACCATCTAAGGAAAGAGAACTTTTTTCTTTCTTTTTTTTTTTTTTTTTCCTAGAGCTGGGCGTGGAACTTTGATAGGAATCTCTTTAACTGTGAGGCAGTTTCTGTGTTATCTGGAGTATTTCACACTTGACTATCAAAGGGTACCTCTGCTCAGCCTTTTGTGTTAAAACTGCCCTTCTAAGGTTCTGAATCTCACTCAAGCTTGAGAACCACTTAGTAGAGTGGACTCTGCTGCTCTACCTAGATTGCTCTTGAGGATTAATATCTGAGAACTGTGTTTAGATTTCAAGGAAAGTCCACCTTCTCTATATCTATTTGATTTGCACTGTTTTTAAAACGTGCAGAAACTGTAAAAGACTCACTCACCTGTCAAGCAAAGTATGTCTACACGGTCACTTTCCATCTTCCACTTAAAAACTTAAGCACACAAGCAGAAAGGATGCTTTTCTGTCTAAAAATTCGCACCTTCTTCCCTTGAAGGATGCAAACCTTACTGGTTCCAGACCTAGTTAAGGTCTCTGTAACTTTTTTCAAGGATACATTTCTAAGAGCAAAAGAGAGTCAGAGTCTCCCCCTGGGAAATCCAGCAACACATCCCGAGGCAGTGAGCTACATGTATGAGATTTAGTTGAAACCTTTCCACTTACAACCTATTCTATCACCCACTCATATCTGACTTACCATCAAATCAATGTATGAAACTGCTCCCAAGTTCAGTTCCTTAACTTACACCCACAAATTTCAAAAGAAAATCTTCACTCTTGAAAATGCCTATTTTGCCCCATAAAACAGAGACAAGAAAGCCAGTCTCACATAAATCATGGAATTTGTAAGCCATTTTCAAGGACTATAATATTTCATATTCAATAAAATTCAAGTGAGTGGCAGGCACTGAAAATATCACTAAGTACAGGAGTAGCCCCTTCAAGGCTAATTTTTAGAAATGCTTGCCACCAGGTGGGGTGAGATTTAGCTGGAAGCTTCATCTAATCCTGGCTTCATGAGGTCACCGTCTCATTCCTTCAAAATCAGTACAGGGCGAATATCCTTTATCTGAAATGCTGGGGACCAGAAATGTTTCAGATTTCAGAATCCTCGAGATTTGGGAACATCTTGCATATACATAAGATGATATCTTGAAGATGAGACCCAAGTCTAAACACAAAATTCATTTCTATTCCATATACACTTAATACACATGGCCCAAAGGTGGTTTGATGTCACTGGCTCTTCGCGGTACCAAATCCACGGGTATTTGTCACCGCCTGCAGCAACAATTTGCGCGGGTCTTTATCGGTGGTGGACTGGAAACGAACTGCTTCTATCTTTCTTTTAGTGGGCTGCTTTCTCGCTTATTCGCTTGTTCCCTGGGCTATTGAGGAAGAAAGGCTTTTCTTAGAGAGAGAGAGAGGGAGAGGGAGAGAGAGAGACTTTGCATAAGAGAGAAAGGGAGACTTTGCTTAAGAGAGAAGGACTACGCTTTCAGAGATCTATATCTTCGTAGTTCTGCTGCTTCTTCTTAAAGGTGTGTCCTGCATCCTGTGAACTAAGGGTGCGTCTATCTGAGGTGCTTCTTAGTGATGCCTCCCGCGTACTGCGATCTACCTATCTGTGATCTAGAGGTGTGTTCTCAGTTCTCCGCTCTGCGACCTGCCTTCTGCCGCTGCCCCTACTTGCTGCTTCTATCTGCTTGCCGCTTCTTCTTCTTCCTTTCTGCTAATGGCTTCTCCGCTTCTTTCTGCTAGCTTCTGCTCTTCCTGTCGCTCCTTACTCTCGCGCCCCTGCCCACCGCCCACTTATATTCCCTCCAGGAGGCAGAGGGCGGCCACACCAGTTGCCCCATCATGGCAAGGGTTAAAATGAGCAGGCCTGAGCAGGCGTGCTCGGGAACACCTGTGCACGCGTTGTGCACGTGGACTTAACTGAATACGGCCAGTGATAAATCACCTGAGTGCACTTATGTCAATTAACCTCCTCACTGCCGATGTGATCAGATGCCATTCTGGCTGGCACAGCCCCCAACAGTTTGATGCACTATTTTGAATAGCTTTGTGCAGGAGACATTTCTCATGGTGGGATCTTCCACTGGCTTCCTGTCCGTGCTGATAAAGTTTAGCAGTTTGGAGCATTTCGTGTGTTGGATCAGCTTGCACTGAGCGGAGGAGTTTGCACTTTTCGCGTCAACCCAAGCTGTGTGGAGGCAGTTGCCTGAAGCCCTGTCCTGAGTCTGCAGGAGTCGAGTGTAAATGTCAGCCAGGGGCGTAGGAGTGGCATTGCGTGGTCCTAGTGACAGACAGACGCCATCCCTGTTCCAATCAGCACCTATAAATAATGCAAACAGGATCTGGACCCCGAATGGTCCTCTTTGATGCTGGGAGACCTGCCTGAGCCAAATTCTCGGGGCTCCAGATCTTTCATAACAAGAGTCTGGAAAGCTGCAGCCATGATTTCAGTGACCTAAGCTGCAAAGAGTCACAGCCGCCTAGAGCTGTTAGGTACCCCTCATCCGTCTTCTATTAAGGAAGGTGCCGTATCTCGCCTCCCTTCACCCCTGCAGGTTTCAGCTGCTCTTAGACCCATCCCTACACTCCTGGTTGCCCAAGCATTGCTCCCCATCTTCCCCTGCATTTATCACTTAGTGTCCTAGACTAACAGGAGAGGATATCAGAGGCGGCTTCCTCAGAGGCCAGAAGTTTCTCTGTCCTTCTTTTCTTGGCATAGCTCACAAAGCTTGCAAACAACACATGCTGGATCGCTCTTGCTACCTCATCAGGCAGAATCACGAGTGCTGTTTGTCCCTTTTGTCCCTAAGGTTCTTGATCCAGTTTTTTTTTTTTTAATTTTTTATCTTACTTACAATTTATGGTATTTTCCTTTCCTAAAAGTCAGAGAAAGATAACTTGCCTTTCCATTTACAAGAAGGTAATTTTTACTAAAAAGTAAGGGGAAAAGATATCAGTGGAACTTTGATCAACGCAATTCTCAGTTTAGGCAGGGAAGTTAATCTTTTTTTTTTTTTGTACTGGGGATTGAACCCAGGGGCACTTACACACTGAGGCACATCACCAGACCTTTTTAAAAATATATATTTTATTTAGAGGCAGGGTCTCGCTGAGTTGCGAGCGGCCTCGCTAAATTACTGAGGCTGGCTTTGAACTCACGATCCTCCTACCTCAGCCTCCCAAGCTGTTGGGATTACAGGCATGCACCACCATGCCTGGCTTTTCCTTTGGGTCTTCTGTTTTTCAGATGAAATGCAAGAATAGAAATTACCTTTCAGCCCCAAAAGCACCGAAGCCAAAACCCAGTCATGTCTCTTCACACCAAATCCAGGACTCTTTCCGGATTCTTCTCCATCTCCTCTTTTGCCCAGGAAACTGCTGTCTGGTTCCAGTCCCTGTCTCCCTAACCACATCCCAGCATTTGCCAATGCCGCTGTCCATTCCAGTACCAAGCTCTGTGCTTTTACAGACAGTTAGTACTTGGTAAATATTTGACCAGCAAATGCATTCGCGTTTCACATTTCATTTGTAGAATCACTTAAAATGTGTTTTACACGTTTACTTCCTCCAAATCATATCCGTTTAAATTCGACCCCACAAATACTGTGCACCAGGTGGGATAGGTGTGGACAACATTAGTTACAGATGTGGAGACTCTCATGCTGTTTATTAAAGCCTAGGTTGGTTACAGTGCAAACTCTAGCATCAAAGTCTCCTATTAATTCTAGTATCCTCCTCCTACAAAATACAGCACAGCACCAGTCCACTGAGTAACTATGGGGTGATGTGTGTGTGTGTGTGTGTGTGTGTGTGTGTGTGCGCGCGCGCGCACGCGTGCATGTGTGTTTTCTAGTTCTTGATTTTGCCAAAAACTAACCCATACAATTTTTAGCAATTATTTTGGGTTTCTTTGGACCTTACCTTCCTTATCTATCAAATGAATCAAATGAGGATGTTGGATTTGATGGCATGCATAGAGAATTTATGGAATTTTAATGTTGGAGGAGACTTGAGATCATCTGACCCTACTCCTTCAACTTACAGATAAGCAAAACTAACCTTTTCTAGGTCCCAAATAAAATTATACAAAAACATTTGGCTTCCAAACAGAACCAACTCTCCTTTTTTTTTTTTTTTTTTTAATTTTTTTGCAGTGCTAGGGATTGAACCCAGGTCCTCATGCTTGCAAGGCAAGCACTCTACCAACTGAGCTATCTCCCCAGCCCAGAACCAACTCTCCTGAACACCATGGCTAGCTCCACAATCACATCCCTGCCGGGTACCAAATGTACAATTACGATCCTCTCCTGTAGCTTCTCTAGACTTCCTTTTTCTGATCGATAAAATTGAAAGCCTCGGACTGGGGATCCTTTATATTTAAAACTTCGAGGACTTAATTAAGGCATCTTTAAAAGCTGATATCTTTGCTGTCAGTGGGCTAGAAGTCCACGTAATGAAGCATAATGAACTCTAAAAAGAAATTGGTGTCAAGAAAAGTGCAGATCATCCACCCAGAGAGCACATTTCCATTGGATCCATTTCCTGAATTTGAAAATAGCTCAATTGGTGTCGTTTCTTAAAAATAATAGCTAAACTTCCTTTCCTGTTGACCCAGTGATATCAAAAATGAGAATCCACTGCAATAGTCAAGTTTTGACATTAACTGCCAATAGCTTTGGATGCTACAAATCAGAAAAGTATCGTTAGGTCCTTCTGTCTTCTTTAGTATCACATTGGAACTCGTCTCAAATCTTTTCAGCTGAGCATCAGAATCTCACAGTCTCTTTAATATATTGCATTCCAAGTATCTGTTTACTCAGTTGTTAAAAATTGCCAATGGGACAGAAACTGTCTGTCACTTCCAGAGCAATTAGTGTGTGAAAACTTATCAAAAGAAATCTGTCAAGTTTGAGTAAGTATAAATATTGCATGGAAGTCCCTAAGGAAATCAAACTGAGTGGGAAACATTTTTTTTTTTTTTTTTTTGATCACTGCCGCACAAGAGAATTTATTTTGTTTTATTTACTTGGCTCTCTTTTCCAGAATGTTGAGAGCATTTCATGTAACCCAATGGATTAATGTTTGGCTCCGATAAAAATGGATTTTGGTTCTTAGGGGAAATCTGTGTTGAGTGGTCTAGCTGTCCTGCTCTTGACTGTCAAATGTCAAAAGCTCTTGTTTTCTAGAGGAGCACTGGAATAGGAGCTTAGTCGGGACTAGACTGCTGTCCACGCTGCTGCTTGAAAATGCTCTTCCTGGGCCCCAGAATCTTCATGCCTTCAACAGGATGAAGGGGAAGTGATCTGTCGGGAACCTACTGTACTTTCTGTCTGCGCGGATATAAGGTTATCACGTATTGTATTTTCCTCACTCCTCTGTGATGGCCCTGGACATACATAGAAGCAAAAATAGAATATTCCCGGTGGTGATATTTGCTCTGAAGAAAACCACGTTTATATCCCAGTGAGAGATTTGCCCTGTGTTGGGGGCGCTCAGCACCGAGCCTGGTGTGATTTCACCAGTTTAGCAGCAGAATCCATTGCTGACCTTTGAACTTCAGGACTGGACCCTATTTTCCTTGGTCGGACATTGAATGGGTGGAGCTGAGCACGTTTCTGTGATGCTCTTCTTGACCACAGAGGTGTTGTGTTGCGTTGTTTTCTTTTGCAGTATGAAAAGGTGGTTATGTTGTTACACAGTGATTACTGTTACCATCCAGGGCTGCTGGACTCCTTGTCTCTGTTCAGCAAAGAACGGAAGAACAGGACTCAGAGATCACAGGCAAGAAGTAGGTTTATTGCAAAGTGACAGAGACAGACTTCTCCTGAAAGAAGGGATCTCAGAGCTGGGAGTCTAGTGGGGAGGGTGGGCCTGTTCTCTTTGTGGTCTCTGGAATTTCCTCCTTCCTTGTCTCCTGCCCTGTCCACATGCTCCTCACTATTATTGATTGGTGGCCCTCTGTCCATGTGTCTGTTTTAGTGTTCCTATTGGGTCCCCAGCTTAGGAGCTCGAGTTTGGAAGTGTCTGTCCGATTGGGTCCCCCACTGTGTCCACAGGCACGTTCCTCAAGCAGGAAGCTGACCTCCCTGGAAGACCCTCCCCAGGCTCCTTGGTTCTGGCCCTGCCTGGGCTCCTCGCCTGCCATCTTGCCCTGGCTGCCTTTGCCCTTCTATGCCTTCAATTTGGGGAAATTCTTACAATTCAACAATTTTGCCGTTTTATTGTTTTCTTTCTTTGGCTTCAATTTTTCTCTGTATTTAGAGATAAATTCTTCCCTTTGGAGTAGAGTTCTAGAGAACTCTTCCACTCGAGTTCATAGAATCCTGGAGTGAATTCAGGGTCCCAGTTTGGTTCTAGGAGACCCCAGGGAAGGGACCTTGACGATTCATTGACCCTTTGTCAGATAGGACAACTGGGACAGGTATTATTACTGAATAGCTCAATCCCAGAGGCCCCCCTAATGCTGAGGCACCTCGAGTCTGTTCTGCAAATGATGTTTTAAAAGATCTGAGCAGGACCTGACTGATCCGTGATCATACTTTAATTTCTCCTTTTGAATGTAACTTTATTTTTTTATGTGCTGCTGAGGGTCACATCCAGAGCCTCACACATGCCAGGCGAGGACTCTGCCCCTGAGCCGCCACCCCAGCCCCCTTTAATTTTTCTTTATTATTCTGTTACATGAATTTGATTTTTATTTATTTATTTTTTATTAAATTTATTTGTAACTTGTACAGTAAGACATAAAAATTGTACACATTAGTGGGGTAGCTCAAGACACGTATGATTTGTTCGAATCAGGCTAACCATACCTACGCATGGAGTTTCATTTCTTTACGATAAAGCTTCAAAATACTTTTTTCTAGCTCTTTGAGAAGTACACTGTATTATCATTACTTAATTTTGTTGTTTTCGGTTCCATTTAATCACTTTCTCAAAAACTGAACTAATGCAGTTAGTAGTTTTTTGTTTTTTGTTTTCTTATATTATACTTACCATTTTTAAAAAATTGGATTGCTTCAGAGTTTTCCAATCCAGGTTGTGTGAGCTACTAATGGATGTCTTAAAAAATCAGTGTGTGTGTGTGTGTGTGTGTGTGTGTGTGAGAGATGGGAGTGGCATTATCCAATATGTTTAAGTGATTAATCACTCTAAGAAATTCCAAGGACGTCAGCATGTTAAGATCTCTTGCCAATTCTGAAATTAAAAAAAAAAAAAAAAAAGTTTAATCCATTTAACTTTGTTTAACCCAGTGCTTCTTAAAGTCATGTGATCATGTGACCCTTTGAAGATGGGGAAGCCAGGGGCAGAGAACAGGGAATATCTGTGCAAAAACTACAACTGATAACATGCCACAGTGTGCCTGGTTTGGTGGCGCACATTTGTAATCCCAGTGGCTCGGGAGGCTGAGGCAGGAGGATTGCAAGTTCAAAGCCAGCCTCAGCAACTTGGTGAGACCCTAAGCAACTGAGCAGGACTCTGTCTCTAGATAAAACATAAAAAGGGTTGGGATGAAAGAAAGAGAGAGACAGAGAGGGAGAGAGAGGGAGATGCCTCAGTGCACACAGAGTTGTTGATATCTCCCTCTAAAGCACCAAGTCACTTTAATCCCAAAGCAGTGGAACCAAAGGATTACCTGATTTGTAAATACCTCAAATAGCATACCAATGGGATATGGTTCCCTAACAGTTTTTCACTCTCACAGTGATCCTGATGGTGAAGTGTAGCACCAGTAATGACTGGCTCTGTATAGTCCTTCAGAGATTTCCAGGTGAAATTTCTTACATGGCTTCTCACTCCATACCTGCGCCATGTTTAAAATGACCGCCTTGTCCTGGATGAAGACGTTCAAAGTGAGTTTACATGACTTCCCTGTTGCAACCCAGTCTTGAACGTGGGTCTGAACTTCTGGATGCCTCTTTCTACGCCTGCTTTCTAGATGCTCAGAGACCGGCCCCCCCTAACAGAAGCCACACAGCCCTGCAGCCACAACCCACAAGAATTTTGAAAAGCATCTTCAGTGAAAAAATTTACAGTTGCCTGGGTTTCACTTTCTGACTTCTCGCTCGTGACTTTGTTGATGCTCATTTGTACTTAAAACTCTCTTAGAGCTAATTAGGAGACAGGCAGTGTGCTGCTCATTGTTCATACCAGCAAGACCCAGTGCTGAGAGGTGACTGGGTCTGCTGGAGACTCACATTCTGAGGACCTCGTCTCCCTGCTGTTGGTGAAAATCCGTTCTTGCAGGAAAGCTGCCGTACTGGATTGTACTCCATGACCCATTATGGGGGCTTCTCCTCTCTCAGGTTTTAATTTCTTGAGGAAGTAACTAGTTTGCTGGGAAGCACTTGTTTATTTACAATGAATACCCTCTTGACATCAGCATGAGGTTACTTCTAATTACATGCACATGCATAAATAAAGTGATTAGCTGTTCTCCTGTAAACATAATTATGTCTCTCTGAGGCAACGCATGTGGAAATGTTATAATGCAGGGATAAAGGGAAAGCAATATGCATGACCCCTCCTTTGGACGTAAACAGCAGATTATTAGAGCGAAACATGTTTCCTGTTGCACGTTCAGTTCTTGAGGTCAATTGCAATTGGGACTCATTGAAGGATTAAACAGCAAACATACCTTTCACGGTAATTAATGCTCTCTTTACAATACTCAAGTGGCCTTTCTACCATGTTCCAAGGACATTCCGTGCATTTGGAATTTAACCCGGGATCATATTAAAGAGCGACATGGTAACTCAGCCAACTAATCATGAAACCACAGGTTCCCTTTGCATCCAATTGCTACTTCCCCATCCCCTGAACCAAATGATTGTTTAAGATTAAGAGTTGGCTAATCAGGGCTAGGAGCTAGTCTGTCACCTTTCAGCTGTGGACAGAGTGGAGTTCACCATCCTGTAAGGAGAGCAATCCTGGAGTGCCTGAGGCTGGAGAAGTTTGATTTCCTTGGAGCATGCCAGGTCATTGCAGCAAATCATACAAATCCACTGTCGTTTACGGTTCTTTGAAATTGAAAGCATGGCTTACATGTTCATTCAGAAAGCATTTACCTAATCCCTAGGGAAAATTAGAACTTCCAAAAGAGCATTTTCAAGTAGAACTGCCCATTACATTTATTCCCCTTGCATTCTGGGAAGAGTAGGTATTTGCAAAACCATTGCCGTGTAACCGTGATTCCATATTTACTCCCTTGCATATAGAATAGTGTATTTCACTATTTTTTAAACTATAGGTATATATTTGTGGACTCAGTCAATTAGTCAGCTTAGGTGGATTAAATGAGTATTTGCCATAATGTTAAATTGCTGTATTACTAATATGATGGAGAAATGTTCAACCCCATAAATAAGAAGAGAGTAGAATTTGGGTGCATAGTGGGAGTATATTGGAAGAAGACAGTCTTGAGACTCTGGGAAGTATTCTGTCTCTAACCAGGACTAAGAGTGTGGATGAGTTATTTTGTTCCTTTTGTACCAAAGTACCTCAGTTGTTGGGAAACGATCATATGCAATGGAAACCAGCAAGTATGGTATAGGCACATGGTATTCTGGTGTACTGTGGTGATTGTCTATGAAATGGGATTGGGAACTGGTTTACCGTATCAGGATTATAGAATTCCTGGCTGTGTGGTTTGAGCAGTATTAAGAGATGTGTAGACCTTGGTATGTGCTTAGCAAACTACAAAGTTTGGACCACTCTTTGTCAGCTCTCAGTATATTTTCTAGTTCTCCACAAATAAAACTTTATTGAACTGACAGTAAGAGAACTGGGAAAAGGCATTAGCAGACTGTGATTACTTTGTATCTCTGTTATACAGGCTGAAAAGGGATCATTGGGCAACAGTATGAATTGCTAACTTGACCATTTCTTTCCTGAATATGGCTGAGTTCAAGTCCCAAAAGACATATATATATTTCTAACGATGCTTTTTTTTACTTTCAGAGCTGAGCTATGCCTGGATCTTCAATGAATACCCTTCCTATCAGGATAATCGCCGTTTCGTGTCTCAAGAGACTGGAAATCTGTACATTGCCAAAGTAGAAAAATCAGATGTTGGGAACTATACCTGCGTGGTTACTAATACTGTGACAAACCACAAGGTCCTGGGGCCACCCACACCACTGATATTGAGAAATGATGGTGAGTTGTCTAACTTAATTTTGCTAATTCTAAGTGGGTGTGTGCATGTGAGAGAGAGAGAGAGAGAGAGAGAGAGAGAGAGAGAGAGAGAAATCACAGGCCGAATATGTAAAGATATTATGTTACTGGCACACAAACCTTTAAAGTTTAATGCTCTCTTTATTTGATACCCATATTTTGTCCACTTGCGTGAGAAAGAAGCCCACGAATCCACTTTGGAAGACTAATTAGAAATCTAATTGCTAATCTCAACAGAAATGGAATGTGGATTTAGGTGAATATAAATAACAACGGAATCTAGTTCTTGTTTCTCTCCCACTTAAATTGTAGACACAGGAAGAATGAAGTGAAATGTTGAACAATTAGCTCATTAATCACTTCTGTGTAATTTAGTATTCAGGGTCCAGAAAAGAAGTTTTAAATTATCCAAATAGCATCAGGATTTACAATATCACTCCCGTGTCAGTCCGATGAAGAATTAACAAGGCTCCTTTGAGATGGAAGTTTTAATTCCTTCCACTATCATGAGGCTATTTCAAGAAAATATACGAAGTTCACCTTAATCGCTTAATGACCTTACAACCTGTATAAATCACCCGGGGCTTTTAAGAGACAGCCCTGTATGCCAAACTCTTCAAGAGAGCACACTTTTTTCCTACCAGAGATTTTTAGACATGCTGTTCCTTCTTCGGAAATGCTGTTCCTTCCCTTAGCCCCAGACTTTCACTTGGATAACTGGGTGGGATGCCCGTTGCTTGGATAACTGGATGTGGATAACTTGCTTTTCAGTTTCTTCAAAAATGCCAGTTTTCCTGCCTGTCTACCCTTTCCCCACCCACCCAGTAGGGTGGTTCCAGCTCCATACTCCAAAGAAGTCCATTAAGGTACCCTATGGACTCTTTATTCTCTATCACCATTACCAGTGTCCTCCAGTATGCCCCTTACTATAAACTGGCCTTTTAAAAGGCATATCTTACTCCCTGCCATCTTCCTATCTCCTAGACAGCACCTGCTAACTCAGAGTCTCAATAAATAATTATTCAAAGAATGAAAACACAAACATCATTAAGCCCTTCCATAAGGACCCATGTAACGATTTAAGGAGTCATAGCTGATCTGCTGTGTAAATCCTTTTTCCTTCAGGTTCACATTTGAACCTTACTACAAGCAGGAGGTGACTGGGCCCTGAAGACGGAGCTGTCAGTCAAGAATGTTCGTACCAATATGTCAAAGGCCTTTGCTCTGTGCTCCTCCCTGTGCCCAGTGATTTACATAGGTGATCTCATTCAACACCCAAGCACTTCCGAAGGATCATCTGCTTTCACAGTTGCTAATCCCAGGGCTCTGATACGTTCAACCACGAATTCCAAAGCCACATAGTATCCAAATAATGGCCCCAGGAGTCCCACCCAGTACCCAAGTCTAGTTGACTGCAGAGCCTGGTATTTTAAGCCCTCTCTGTGTTTTTCTCTGTTGTCCTATCCCACCTCGTACCTGAATTTACACAAGCTAGTTTCAAGATGAGAACCCAGATTTCCATCCCCCAAGGATATAACTCTCCCCATGAATTTTCTTTTCTTTCTTTCTTTTTTTTTTTTTTAACCCAAATTGTCCTCTGAACCTTCCAGAACAGGGAATTTACAGCAAGACCAGCTCTGGAGAGAGAGTCTGAGCATCTTTACAGTGTAGACCAGACTATGGAATTTGGGGGCAAATGATTTAGAGTTTAGGCATTTGCTTATTCATCTATCTAACATATTTATTTAGCACTTGCTATGTTACAGCCACGATTTTGTGTGCTGGTAAGCAAGAACAGGAAGGCCCCTGTCTAAGGGTACACATATTCTCCTAGCAGATGCAAATCCAAGAAAACAAATAAACCTAAACAAAAACAAAAATCAGATTATTTTAGAGAGTAGTAAATAAACCAGTTTGGTAAAATGAAGTTTCCGTGGGGTGGATATCCATTGAAAGTCTCCCTGAGGCAGGACCTAGGAGCTGAATCCTGGATGATATGAAATCAGTTCTATGAGGATCAGCTGGTAGAGCAAGCTGGGCTGAGTTCACATCATATGCAAAGGTCCTGAGGCCAGAGAATAACTTTTAGCATGTTGTGGGAACATAAAGCATAGAGCATGGTTGGAGCAGAGTGAGTAGGTAGAACTTGGAAAGGGGTCAGGGGCCCAATCTGGAGGCCAGAGAGAGAAGATTGGGTTTTATTTCTAGAGAAGACCTTAGAGAATTGCATCCTAGAGAGTGGTGAATGTCTTTATAAATATTGTGGAACATAAACTTTCACAAACCAAGAGTGGAAACCGGAAGTCTATTTAGAACTCTTCAAATAATTCAGTCACAGAACGGGGATGGCTTAAAAGACAGGGAACATGTGGGGAAGGAGAGAGGCGGACTCCAGGTATAGTTTGCAGGTAAAATTGCCAGAACTTGCTGGGGTACCAGTCAATGTGGAGGTGACAGAAGAGAAAAGCAAGATACCCATGGATTTCGAGTGTCATGATCAAGGATAGAGAAAGGCCACTTACTGAAATGGTGTCCCAGAACAGGTTTGCCAAGGAAAAATCAAGAACATCGTTTTTGACATTATTTGTAAAGGCCCAGACGCAACTTCTCCCTTAGCAACACAAAAAATCGTTTGCTCTCTGGTTTTAAGTCCATTTTTCTATCACAATGTTCCTCTGCTGTATCCACACTAAATCCTAATTAGCTGACCTTCCCACCCCACGCAGATTAGGATCCAAGGTGGCTGTTTTCATCACGCTGGCCACGTGGACACTGTTAAATCAGTCTTTTGGGTGACGATGCAGTCCCTTAAGTGACACTAAGCGGTCATCAGTTTAAAGAGAAAAAGTAGGCCAGTTACTTGTTTTGTTGAAAGCAATCGTGGCCACGTCTCCAGAACCAAAGATGAAGGAACTTTCACAGGAGATAATCCAGTAGCGTTTTGTGAGAGATTATTTTAAAATACAGCTTCTCTGGCCTCGACCCAAAATGCACTTGGGCCTCAATGTTTCTGCCCTGACCTTGTTGGTTTGGGGATGCCAAGTCACCAATGTCATGAAATACTGACTCTGATGCACAAAGACACGGCTGGAAGCAAAGATCACACAAACCTGCTGTTTAAGAAAGCGGCGACAATAATTCAGGAACTCAAAAACTTCCAAATCGTCCTGGACCTGGACAGCTCAAGTGGGTAACAGTCTGCCTTCCAGCCTGTCTAGTACATCTCTACAGGAATGACCCGTTTGGTAGTGGAATATTTTATCACGAAATTAGCAGACTCAGGAGCTCATTCTTCAGCAATTAATGCCCATTTAGTCTTCATTTCCAGGAGAGTTGCAGGGTGAAAGATTCATAACGGCTTTCCCATTTGGGCCGGAGTACATAAAATAGTCACTCAGACTCTATTGCTGAGCACAAAGCAGGCTATTTAATTAGGTCTCGTCTGCAGGTGAGAGGAAAGGGGAAATATAAATCAAAAAGAGATTGCAAAATACAGATGACCTGGAAGTCTCTTCTCTGAGAGTAAAATCAATGAAATGGTCCTGCCACGAGATCTGGTGTTCAGTGACTGACTGTGCGTTAGACTGAGAAGTCCAAGACGCGTGTAGAATTTTTACCGTTGTTTTGATCACTGAAGCACGCTCGCAGTCTCACCTCCTTCAGCCTCACGTAGGTGATATGCAAGGCAAAGACGTTCCCTGGCTAGGAGCAGATGCAGCTGAAAGACTAGATTTGTCCAGGATTCAAGTGATTTCTTTGGAGGTCCAGCTAAGCAGTTCTGGACTTTGATGGGTTGGTTCCCGCCCCAAAGGTCACAGTGAATCAGAGAGTCTTGGCTCAGGTCCTGCTAGGAGTCAGGTGCGGTACCCATGCGCCCTCACTGACTGTCCCTGGTGGGACACCACCGGTCCACAACACCTCGGGACTTGCCTTTCCGTTTTCCCTAGCACTTCCTGTGTCTTACTTGGTCCTTCCTATATCTCAGATCTTCAATCAAATGTAGGTCAGGAGGTGAGCCCTGGGGACCTTGTAGGCAGGCTCTCTGGGTGGACGCTAGACCCACCATTTGTTAGCTAAGCAACTTTGGAGGCATCACTTTAACCTCATCATCCTTTGTTTCCTTATCAGTAAAATTAAAGATAACAAAGTTGTTTTGTGTATTAAAATGCATGTAAGTTGAAACTGCCATGGCACATGACCATCCTCCCAGTGACTCAGGAGGCTGAGGCAGGAGGATTGTGAGTCTACAGCCTCAGCAACTCAGGGAGGCCCTAAGCAATTCAGCAAGACCCTGTCTCTAAATAAAAGTTTTGTTTTGTTTTGTTTTGTTTTAAAAAGAGGGGCTGGGGATGTGGCTCAATAGTTGACCATCCCTGGGTTCAATCCCCAGTACTGTCCCCCCGCCAAAAAAAAAAAAAAAAAAAAAAAATATATATATATATATATATATATATATATATATACATATATATGTATATATATAATGAGAATTGTTCCAAATAACTTCATATCATTTTGCACTATTCACCCCTGAAAAGTATAAAATTGAGAATTAGACACATGTGGGTGGGAGAAGGTGGTACCAGAGATTGTAATTGTTTATCCGGATATTTTAAAATCTGCTCTGAAAACATAACTTCCTCTCTGAGATTATATGGGGACATGCAATTTTTGCCTTAGATATGGTAAAAGGAAAAGATCATAATTGAGAAAAGTACATCCGAGTTATTATTGCTGTAGTAGTCCATCGATCAACATGAGCCTCATTACTGGTTATTAATAATCATGAACTTGCTCTATTATGTGTTTTGCACAGATCTCAAAGAATTGTCCCTAAATCTGCATAAACAGAGGCAGAAGACCACCGTATAACATAACTACTAGGGAAATAATAGAATTCGTTGATGCTCATAATAGCTATTTCTTCTCTCTTCCATCATTACTGCTGACTTCCTCTAAGATGGCTAAAGATGCAAAGAATTAACATAGAAATGAGAGATTGGGGAAGTGAGATCAAGTCTGCAAGGATGTTTATGTCTGGGACATGCATGACTCCATAACTAAGTGTGAAGAATCCTTGTCTGGCTTTCATATTTTTTTCTGTTTTCCTTCAGACTGACTACAGATGGGTTTGGCAGTTCTTGGTTTTGCTCTTTAGAATCAAGACATATGGTAAACAGTGCCTGGGTCTGTCTGCTGGTCCGAAATATTTTCGAATATTATCCCTAATTAGAACTCTACATAGAAGAGATACTAGGGAACGGGAAAGTACATTTGTCCTGTCTTAGGGTTTAAAATCCTTTCTCTCTGTCCCCTTCTCTGCCTTATCTCCCTCTTTATACACTTAACTAAGCACATATATATATTTGGGGTGAATCTGGGTACACACAAGCTATATTGTCTTTGGAAGTTGAAAGGCAAACTTCCCTTTTCTGAATGTTTATTACACTTGATACAAAATTTAAAATATTTAAAATGTATATTTATGTCCTCAAAGATAACTGAAATCTCTGACCATCATTTCATAAGCCCTCGACCATTTTCCCCAGCTTAATTTTATTTAGTACTGAACACAAAACTGACTCATCGAATGTCCTTACTTTAAATCAGGCTTTTAACCTAGTGGAAGACAGACCAACGAAGGTCCTCAGCATCTTCCAGATTCAGAGCAATCTGAACGGGGACAGAAAGAAATGCATTGAGCATGTGAAGAAAGTAGTGGAACTCTAGGGTCTAGTCCCAGATATACCCCAGCTCACACGAGACAGTTACATCAGGTTGTAGTCAGCTTTTTTGCTGCTGTGACTAAAGGACGGGACCAAAACAACCGTAGAGGAGGAAGAGTTTATTTGAGGGCTTATGGTTTCAAAGGTCTCAGTCCCTAGAAGACCAGCTCCATTCCTTGGGGCTCCAGGTGATGCAGACCATCATGGCGGAAGAGTGGCAGAGGGAAGCAGCTCACATCATCAGGAAGCAGAGAGAGACTCCGCTCTCCAGATACAAAATGTACCCCAAAGACACACCCCGATTCCCACCTCCTCCATCCACCTACCACTTCAGTTACCACTCAGTTAATCCCTATCAGGGGATCAATTCACTGATTGGGTTAAGACTCTCACAACCCACTCATGTCTCCTCTGAACCTTCTTGCATCGTCTCACATGTGAGCTTTTGGGGGACACCTTACCTCCAAACCATAACACACCATTTCTTGGGTCCTTAGTTTTCTTAGCTATAAAAATGAATGATTTATAACAAGTTACAGCTAAACTTTCTTCTCCTTGTCATGTGGGATTCCAGGCACAACTTTCTAAATTAATTGACTCCAATCTCAAGATTTGCACAGGCCAGATAATATCAAATCCAACTCAATAGACAAAGACTACTCATTGAGTCAGATTTCCTCCAAATACCAATAACCAGTCTCGGCAGACAACTAGGTTGAACTCAGTCTTTGAGGCCACAGTGACATGAGCCTTCATCTCTGTGACTGTGTAGTGGCTCAGAAGAATGCATTCCCATCAAAGTTCCAAATTCATGAACAGAGAAAACCTTAAAAATGGAAAGGAGAAAATGAGAACATTCTGGAAATTTATTACTGTAGTATCCTCCCTTATGATCCTGCCAACTGTGGACAGTAAACTCTCCTAATATTGCCCCAAACTTCATTACAATCTCATGTGGGTCTTAAAAACCACTATTAGTCTTTGTGAGCAAATCGGCTTTATTTGTGGGCCACTTTAATTAACCTAATGGTCAGATCAAAAACCCAATCATTAAGGGAATCTCTTTTAAATTGTACACTTGACCTACAAGAGTTTTGTTGATAACCTAGCATTTAGGGATGCAACAGGGAAAGTCCATTAAGTCGGTGTTTCAATTGACTTGCACATAATTTTATATTGTTTAAGATCTAAAGTTGGTACGAACATCCTTTGCTTTGTTTTACTGTCATGTCTAACTGCAGCTTTGGTGGAGTTTGGTCCCAGCCGTCATGTCTTGTTTCTGATTCTCCTACAACATCACAGCTGAGGATCTGTGGGTGTAAAACATGTTCGATGAGAACATTTACATGACTGAAGGATGTGAGAGGGTTTGCTAAACTGCCGTTGCTAATCTGATTTAATAGAGTCTTAATGGCCCTAGATATTTTGCAAAAGATTTGATAAGCTTAGGAACTTGGCAGAATGCTCTAGACCTCTAGCACAGCCAATTCCATTAAAAGTCCATGGGCGCCATTAAAGGTCTTGGATGGTCATTTGGCTAGTCAGTCAGAAAGCATCTGCTCAGTGCACGTTGTATGTGGTACATGATAAAATCAGCAGACTTAGGGAGCATCTAATTAGTGAAGGGTCTAATTTTTCATTACTTATTGGAATTACTTAATGGAGCGCTAAACAGTACATTTACAAAACAGAAAGATTTGGAATGCAAGAAGGAACTGACCTGGGCAGTCTTTTGATCTTAAACTAGCAAGTATTCATGGAGTATCTGCTGTGGACTTCTTACTCAGGATGCAAAAGTCTTTATGTGCCCTCATGTGTTCCAGTTTGGTTGAGGAGTCTAATGGCAGTCTTTGACAGCAGTAGGACCACATTGGGGGAGAATGGAGAACCAAAGTGGATTCACTTAAGTTTTAGTTGTAAGAAGATCTGCCACAGAGTGGTGAAGGACCCAGTGAAATTTTGTGTAGATTTCTACCCTGGGGGTCAGGAAGTGGTGGCTGATGTTAGGAATCAGCTCAGGCAGAAGGCATAGTACTTATTTAAACCAAGGGTGAACAGACTTCCTCTTGAAGGTCTAGGCCTGCGCATGATCTATTTTAATAAATAAAACTTTCTCCGTAGAAGTCTTGAATATTCATATAATTTTTATTGCTTTTGTAAATGGTATTTTGCTTTAATCTCATTCTATGATTAATTACTGCTAATAAATAGAAGTGCTGCTCATCTTCTAAGTGATGCAGTATCTGGGAAGCTTGCTGAAATCTCCTGTTAGTTCCAATAGTTTGTTCAATCGATTAATTCTTTTTGACTTTGCTATCTTTCCTGTTTCCTCTGTGCCAGGGGCCAGACAACTAGGACTCATAGTTTTATTTACAAAACCATCTGTTTTTGCTAATAAAGTTTTATTGGCACACAACCCTCTCCACATGTTAACATTTTACAGTTTTAATAGGAAAGTTAAGTAATGACAGAGACCACCTAGCCCAAAAAGCCTAATAAAATCCTTATAATCTGGCCTTCTATAGAAAAACTTTCCTGACTCCTGACAACATGATAATACTTTAAATATCCAGAGACTGTCAGAAGACTATTTCTTTGCGGCTCCAAAGATTTGAACAAGGACCAGAGGCAGAGAAAGTATTTAGTTCAACACAACATGAGAAACATTTTAATAGGACCAAGATAGGAAAGGGAAAAGTTGGCTTAAAAGATGACCTTAATTACTTCAGGAATTCAGGTCAAACAAGAGTGTCCCAAGCCAGGCACTGTGGTGCACACCTGTAATCCCAGTGGCTCAGGAGCCTGAGACAGGAGGATCTCGAGTTCAAAGCCAGCCTTAGCAACTTAGCCAGGCCCTAAGCAACTAAGTGAAACCCTGTCTCTAAATAAGATATAAAAAGGGATGGGGATGTGGCTCAGTGGTTAAGTATCCCTGGGTTCAGTCCCTGGTACCAAAAAATAAAACCAAACACCCAAAAAATAAATAAAAAAGAGCATCCCAGGAAAGCCTTCCATCTTTATATGAGAACAATTTCTAGACTAAGATTTTCTCTGCATTTTAATTACTGTAAAGGACAGATGAAGATTCAGGTTTGACTTAAGCCAAATAATAGAGTTTATATTTCATTATTCACGGGGTTTTTGAGGATAACTTGAATTTTTTTTCTCCCCCGCTGGTGCTAGGGATCCAACGCAGGGCCTCTGTCCTGCTAGGCAAGTGGTCCACCACGGAACTACATCCCCAGCCTTTGGAACCCCAAGTGTCAGAGATGATGCATAGGCTCTGAGGGGGGCCTTACTTCTCCTTTCCAGTGGTGGGGAGATTCTCATTTGGAGCGTTTTTCCCTCAAACTCAGCGGGAGTTAACCCGCTGGGTGTGGTGGGCACTGATGGACTGTCCACTCAACTTCATTTGTCTCCTTCAACCCAGGAGAAAACAAACTTTTTTTGAAAAAGGGCAGATGGGAAACTCTGTCCAGGGAGTCTGTATGACTCATGAGGCATTTCCAAAAGCTTTCATCTTAATGGAATCACGTTGTATGACTTGTTTCTCAAGAAAATCAACTTGGGAATATTTCATAAAGCCATTTTCACAACCTTTTTTTTTTTTCAGTAGAAAATCCCACTCTGTGGAAGTCGGTCGATGCTCCTTCTGCGGCTTCATTTAGCAAGCCCAGATTCCAGCTAAGGCAGGCGCTGGCAGAATCTTATGGCACAGACTGCAGACCGGCCTCCTCCTGCCAACACAGCGCGCTGCAAATTGTACTTAAACAAGCGCAGCGTGGATCTGATTTCTCTTTCCCGTGCTGTAAATTGTCAGTTATTTTGTTAAATGCTATGTTCTTACGGACGCTGGCGTCGGGTTTTGAAAGTAGGCCAGTCATTGCCACAAGGTCATCTGCAGAGTTCAGTCTCCTGTGGGTCCCTGTCCCTGGTGGGATGCCATGACTAGTTCCCTCCAGATGACCAGCCCAGAGGACACTCATCTTTAGGGATATCAGTTGTGTAAGCAAAAATAACCAAAATGGTGTCGACACCATAATGAGAGTACAAATACCCAGGTCGGGAGCAGACTTCAAGGATCAGCTCCGCCTTTTATTCAGCAGCGGAGTCAGGGATCACTTTCTGGGTAGAAAATGGAACCAGTTTCTGGGAGGACTTAGTTTGTATAGGTGCACACTGGCGGGGTTGGGGTGACTTAACCACTGAAGATTTTAACAGAACATATCAGTTTGGGCATTGAGGAAACGGGTCGTGAGAATTTGAAATTTGTTTTTCCTGGGCAAGGATGGAGGGTCTGGAGTTCAGCATTCAGCGCTTCTCTCTCTCCCTCAGGGGTCTATTGTACTGTCGCTGGGAAAGGATTTATTTGGGGAAGGATCAATGTTTTGGCTTCTTCCCAGAGACTGTCATCTTAGGCTTGATGGACGTCTCCTTCCCGGAGTGTCCTGTCACTGGGAAAGGACGTATTGGGGAAGGATCCGTGTTATCAGTGTTTTGCCTTCTTTCTCCCTCCCTCTTCCCAGGCCACTGTTTTGGGATTGTCATTTCTATATCCTTCAAGTTGGACCATTCATTCATGTTAGCGGGAACACCTTGCTTTTGCCCACATTTAGAAAAGTGATTCTCAAAGCGTGTTCTTCAGATCATCAGTATCAACACCATCTGGGGGCTTCTCAGAAAGGCAGATTCTCAGGGCTGGGGATATAGCTCAGCTGGTAGAGAGCTTGCCTCGCATGCACAAAGCCCTGGGTTCAAACCCCAGCACCCACCCCCCCCGAAAAAAAAAGAAAAAGAAAAAGAAAAAGGAAATGTCTCTCTTAGAGTCAGCTTATAGCAGAAACTCAAACTCTCCAGGTGATTTAAATGGGGGAACCACTGCTTTAGAAGAGACATCTAGGAATGTGTAACACCATCTTCCTCAGAAAACCCACTCTTCCTGTTATTCAGTAGACAATTAATCATTGCCTGTGTATACCACATTACCATGCAATGCATAGAAAAGAGATGCCTGGGAGGGTCACACAGAGCCAGGATGTGGTCTGTGTCATCCGCAGTAGGTCCTCTTGCTAGGCACACGGCATGATTTATGGTCCATGTTAAGTGAATATTTATCACGTCTCACTGAGCTAAGCCACGCCTTCTGAGGACTTTGACACGTGGAATCTCAAGTTCTGCAACTTCCATTCTTGTTAGGGTGACCCTCTTCCGCTGAAGAATAGAAAACATTGACAGTGCAGGAATTAAGACCCTTTTGCTCTACAAGTAAAATTATTGATGCAGCTATCTTTATGTACAATTGATAACAAGAGTTGTCTCTATAGACACATCACCCAGCCCCCGCTGCAGAAAATGAATGTGGCTGAGATTGTATTTCCTGGATGAAGGAGAGTATACTCCACGCCTTCTTTATGTCTGCTTTATCTAGGTTGTGTAGATATGGTGAAAACTTTACATCTTCCCACTTTCTTTAAAAAAAAGTTTGAAGCTGGAAAAAGTGTTCTGGGACAATTTCATCCACCAGTTTACTCCTTTAGCCTAACCTGTCCATAAATCCCCCTGGGTATCTGTAGACCAATTAAGTTCAAATGTGTACAGGTGGACAGAGGGAATGACTTGAGAGAAGGATGGAGGAACTTCAGATTACATAGAGGGAAATGAGAGGGAGGGAAAATGAAAGATGGTGGACTCAGACAGACATCCTTACCCTATCTACGTACAGGTACGATTACACGAACGGTGTGAATCTACATCGTGCACAACCACAGAAACAAAAAGATGCACCCCATTTGTGTACAATGAATCAAAATGCAGTCTGTAAAGATTAAAAAAAATAATTTTAAAAAATGCACTCCATTTTTAAGGGGGCTCTTGTTTTTGTAAAAAGCAAAAAAAAGCAACGCTTTTAAACTTTACGCAGGCCAAGATGGGGAAAGAAACAGTCAAACAAAAAATAGAGCCTGTGCCAGATGTAACCAAATTAAATGGAACCGTTCACAGGTATTCCAATAAAATTGTTGATAAAATGTGGGAGAAAATTGCCTACCTTGTTTTTTTATGACTTTAAATCTAGGGAAGTCATTATAGACAGTGAAAAATCCTTCAACAGCAATGAAAACCGTGGCCTTCCACCCCCTCCGTATCTTGGTGTGTGTGGCAACTACTGCCAACTACACAGATCAGTCTGGTCTTCCTGCTGAGTCCCTGGCTCCTGTTCATACAGCCTGAAATATGGGGTGGCCATATAAACCAAGCAGTCACTCCATGTGACCAGGTATACAACCCACGCAGTTCATTTCAGTGAAAGATGATCTTGAGTGACCTTGAACTAGAAATCAGTGACTCCTAACAAATGACTTCCATGTCTAGAAAGAACGGAGTTTGACTTCATAACTATCAGGGGCCACAGTCTAATGGCCTCCATACCTGTTTCTTCCCCTGCTCCAATCCATGTCTGCTGGTCACACTTCATATTTTCATATTCGTAGTACAGAGCAAGGAATTGTGAAGGATACAGAAAAAATCAAAAAGATTTCCATTCCTCGGGGAGGTAAAAAGTCTAACAGAAGAGCTGCCACGTATATAAACGGCCATAAAGATGATAGAATACGGTAATGCTGTTTGAGAGGTACCCTGAAATTTGTAAAAGGTTTTATGTCAGTGGTTATTTACTGAATCCCTATTAAGCAAAGAGACCGCCGTGGAAGATAGGCATACAGTATGAAAAAGAGTCATTTGCTTGATGTTACAGTTTTTATCATCCAGACGGAAGACAGATTCTGAACACACAGGCCAATGAGAGGACTGTAAATTGTTATAAGAAACATGAAGGAAACAAGATGGTAACAGAGAACCACAGGAGGGGCCTGTTTTAGAGTGATCAGAAAACACTTCTCTGAGGTGGCATCCTTTGAGCTGAGACGCAAGCAGTAGAGTCATCCTGTGAAACTCATGGGGAAAACAAGAAAAATGAGAAAACCGAAGTCAGTCAGAGACATGTGACAGTGTTCACGGAAGCATTGTGGATAACAGCTCAAAGCGCAAGCAACCTGCGTGCTCATCCACCAGTGTTATGGGTGGAACTGTGACCCCTCAGAGGATATGTTGAAGTTCTAACCTGCAAGACTTCAAAATGTGGTCTTACCGGGCACACGCCTGTCATCCCAGCGGCTCAGGAGGCTGAGGCTGGAGGATCGCAAGTTCAAAGCCGGACGCAGCCTCGCGAGGCCCTCAGCAACTCAGCAAGACCCTGTCTCTAAATAAAATACAAAAAATGGCTAGGGATGTGGCTCAGTGGTTAAGCGCCCCTGAGTTCAATCCCTGGTACCAAAATAAAATAAAATAGAATAAAAAGGTGGCTTTATTTGGAAGTAGGATCATGGTAGATGTAATTAGTTGAGATGAGATTATAGTGGGTAGGATGGACCTGTAGTATCAATGTGATCAGCGTCTGTGACAACAGAGCAGAGCTTAGGGCCACATGCTGTAAGCCAGGGAACGCTGCAGATTGGCAGCTACCGTCAGATGGGTAGAAGCGGAGTCTCAGAACACAGTCCTCCCAGCATGTTCTTCTTTTCCTTTTCTTTTTTTTTTACTGAGGATTGAACGCAGGAGCACTTTACCACTGACCCACATCCCCAGCCCTTCCTTTTTTTAATAGTGTATTTAGAGACAGGTCCTGCTAAGTTGCCTAGGGTCTTGCTAAGTTGCTGAGGCTGGCTCTGAACTCGCGATCCTCCTGCCTCAGCCTCCCGAGCCGCTGGGATGACAGGCAGGTGCCAGCAACTTCTAGCCTCCAGACTGCGAGGCAGTGAATTTCTTTTGCTCTAAGCCGCCTGGGTTTTGGGTACTGTTTTGGCATCCCTTGGAAACTAATGCAACCAGCAAACAGATAAATAACATGTAGACCTCTGTAGAGTAGAGTCCTCTTCTGCAGTAAAGAGGAACAGATGTCTGGTCCTTGCTGCAAGACTGATGACCTTGAAGCCAGACACGGAAGACCACATACTGTGTGATTCAATTTATGTGGAATGTCCAGATAGGCAAATGCAGAGACTGCACAGAGGTCAGCCAGGGCTGGGACTGGCAACGGGATTTCCTGTAAGTGGGCTTACGGGGTCTTATTGGGGTGATAGAAATATTCCAAAAGTGAATCACGTTCACTTTTCACTGCCTCCGTGAAAAAGCTAAAATTTATTAAATTACCCTCGTCAACATGAGTGAATTCTGTGTATGTAAAACTACATCTCAAAAATAAAAGAAGTCATTTAAAGAAAATGTCATGGAAACAGTGAGGAATGAGTCAGAACACGTTTTGAGATTTTAGTGGTGTAGGATGGGCCCACAGTCCAGTATGACCAGTGTTCTCAGGAAGACCCACAGAGAGAAGGTCACGGGACAACAGATGCTGAGACAGTCTCCAGCTTCAGGACACCCCAGCCCCAAACCAGCTACCCCCAGAACCTCAGGAGCAGCAAAGCAATCGTGTGCACAGGTCCTGGGAGACCCCTGCAGGCTACAGAGATGGGGACGTCGGGAGGGGAGAAGGCAGTGGGAAAAGGGGACAGTATCCCGTCCCGGGAGAGCAGACTTCCAGTCTGGACCTTCCTAGGTAGGATCTTAGGGTGGGGAAATAGCAGTTCAGGGGCCCAGGACGTTGAAGCCTACATTTCCAGTGATGTCTTAGTTCACCGAGGTTGCATGCGGTAGATTTGTTCCTTGGTATCATTCTTACAACTGTATTGAACACAATTTATCTAGAAATTGGTAAGCGGGGGAAGGGCCCCATTGCGTCTGAGACATCCTTGTCCCTTGCCTTTAAACCTCCGCGTCTCATCTTCTCCCAAAACCGCGAGGCAGGGCAGCGGGGAGTGTCTGCAGGCCCCGGGAGGACAGAAGATCTCTTGCTCTGCATGCAGTGCCTTCTTTTAATTAGCATCGCTCGCAGGGTGTGTAGCCACCTGCGCCGCGCTAAGAGGTGCTAACGTGCTCTCTGCGCTCAGAGTCACCCCCCTGATATTTATGGGATGATGATTCAACGGTACAGGCTGTGTGTTAGCAAGTTCGGCAGCTGCGTGAGAACCCTGGTGTTAGCAGGCGCCGCACCATCTCCAGGCCAGCTTTGTGCAAAAGCAAAACTTAGGTGCGAACTCAGACTCAGGCACCAGCCGGCTCAGGAGGCAGAGGCGGGCGAGAGTGGAGGAAAGGTTGTGAGCGGGAACATGTCAATCAAGCCCAGAGTGGGCGGGGTTGAGTTTCATAGTGTCATTTACTGCAGTGATGAGAGACCAGAGTGAAAGATGGAGACAGGGGTCAGGGCTTGAGTGTCCACCTTGAGCACTAGTTACTGGCTGGTTTAACCCCATTGAGGCATTTGCAGAAGAGGGGAGTCCTTCTGAACTGTGATTTCACCCTTTGGAGGAGGGACAGGTGTTGCTTAACTGCTTTCTGATCTGCGGATCTCCTCTTTCAAAAGTGCACATCCAGCCAGGCACAGTGGCGCATGCCTGTCATCCCAGCGACTTGGGAGGCTGAGGCAGGAGGATCATGAGTTCAAAGCCAGCCTCGGCAAGAGCGAGGCCCTAAGCAACACAGAGAGACCCTGTCTCTAAATAAAACACAAAAGAGGGGCTGGGGATGTGGCTCAGGGGTCAAGTGCCCCTGAGTTCAATTCCTGGTACCAAAAAAAAAAAAAAAAAAAAAGGTGCACATCCATAAAAACCAGATGAAAATCACCCAGTGAAATAATGTCAGAGTCCCTCTGAATTCAATACTCCCTGTCATTTCTGGAGGAGAAAAGCAAACATTAAAAAAATAAGAACCTATACTTGAGTTTGTGCTTTTGATACCATCATACCTTACAGCCAGCCTAGCTACATCATACATATCTAACACTACGGTTGATTTTTTTTTTTTTTTCACACATTGAATAGATCCTCTGGCTGTCTCTGAGTCTCTGAAATGGCAAATGGAAAAGATCTGTGAGATGCGCAAAATCATCTCTTTGTTCACGCACCTCTGTCCGCTCGGTCCTTATTCTTAACCTTTTCTTCCGGATCCTTTCGTCTCTTTTCCCTGTGGCTCTGGGAAGCAGCCAGGAGAAATGAAATGGGGAGTCCTGACATTGAGCAGTCAACTAGATAATGGCAAGTGTTTGATTGCCACCGTTGAATCAGAAATCAAAGAAAATGACCCGAAATTGAACAGGAACCGGTGTATCCAGACAAGGAAAGTGACCGTAGACAGGGCCCAGAAGTTACTGATAGGAAATCATCACTGAGCATGTGCGAAAGTGGGAGAGAAGATTTTCATGGTCGGCCACGGGCAGTACACGTTTTTATCTCTAGGTGCTTCTTATTTCTTTAATTGATTCAGAATATAATAAGAACAGAAGCTTTGGATGCTACCATGCGCTCACTAATGAATGATTAATTCAGATGCACCTTGGAAGTGAAAGTAAAAAATTGGGACCACAGAATGAAGCCTCAGAAAAGTTGTTTTCTTGTGTAGCCTGCAAGTAATTTTTTAAAAATATATTTATTTATTTATTTATTATCTTTATGTGGTGCTGAGGATCGAACCTCACACGTGCCAGGCAAGCGCTCTACCACTGAGCCACAACCCCAGCTCTGCACGTAATTTTTTTAAAGTACCTTTAAATATTTTATTTTTTTCCCACGGTGTGATTCCAAAAAAAAAGGTGATTTTCCTGGTGACTAAGACTTTATCACTCCTTTTTTTTTTTTTTTTCTCCCGTGACTACCTTCAAAAAGTATTTTTGAGAAGCGAAGTTGTACGCATACAGAATATAATCCCAGGCAGATGGTGTGGCTCTGGGGTACCAATTTTTCTCTAGCAGTAACTGGGAGAAGAGCCACAATTTCATGGCTGTTAGAGACAGGACCTGCTTCAAATGAAGGACCTAATTGTGCACATGATGATGTATAGTAATAGCCTGGGTTATCAGAAAAACGCTTGAGTACATTTTTTAAAGGTCTCTGAGACTTTGCTCTTTTGTTTATTCGCAGGGGTGATGGGCGAATATGAGCCCAAAATTGAAGTGCAATTCCCAGAAACGGTTCCCACCGCCAAAGGAGCCACGGTCAAGCTGGAATGCTTTGCTTTGGGAAAGTAAGTTCTACTTTTAATCCTCCCTTCTGCTTGGGCAGGTGTAGAATTTTCCTTGGGCTGTTCACCGGGATGGTTTCTCAGGTGACTGAAAAGCCTTTCTCTGCCGTTCTGCACGTGCATCTTGGATTCTGGCCTCACAGAGAGAGAGGACAGGTAATGGACAGAGGATTAAGCTGCCACAGTTGATGTGGTCACAAAGAAGAGGAGAATGGGCAATTCTGAAAATGAATTTTGTTCTCTTTTTCTGACCTGTAATGTGCACGCTATCTGCCCCAGAACGACAGGAAAACAATGGCCTTCATTTGAGATACAGGCAAGCCAACAATTTGGAAAAATATGGACTTTTGTACTGGCCCCAGTTTACAGAAGATACATCAAACTTGTCTTGAATTTCTTTTAAAATTGCCAGTGTCTTCACTCTACCGTGGATTCCTGTCTGGTCCGGCTAGAGAGAGAGAAGATCTGGTATTTTCTAAAAGGGTCTCTGTTTTACAGAGTTGTGCAAAAATTACTCACGCCTTTATTTAGTCTGGATTACTCGTTAAAAAAGAGCCTACTTGGGAACCGGTGAGCTTTTCCCACCTGCCAGAGGCATAAAGAAAATAAAATGTAGATCATCCGGGATCTCTACATGCCAGTAACCAGCAGCAACCTTTTGGCACCCACAGTATACATCATCATCTGAAGTGAGGATTTTTCGATCTTCTCTGGATTTTAATGATCCATGTGCACCCCATCTTTCTGGCCATTCTTTACTAATTCTTTCTTTCTTTTTTTCCTGTGCCTAATATTCACTGAGGCATAAACACTAACCAGTGCCCGGTTCTTGCATCTGCTTGTAGTCTTTTTTTTTTAATGATTTTTGTGTTCTCCATCAACCATAGAAAATATCCCTAATTTTTTATTTCATTGTATTTCCGGTTCTAATGGAAGGGTTATTTTGGTTTCCTTATGTTTTCAAATCATGGCAACATCAACCACAGTGGTGTCTTTATTTTGGTATAATGCAACATGATGATCATTTTTTTTTTGTGTGTCCCAAGACTTGCCCTACAAAATGAATTACGATAAAGGCTGTAGCACTGGAACCCACGCAGACATTTAACGTGAGGTTGAGCCACACGTAAGACATGGAAAATACCCATGATTTATCGCTCAGGGAATACAAGCAGGTTGCACACAGTATAACATGGTTGCATTTATTTTTTTACTTTTTATTTTTTATTTTTTAATTTTTTTTTTTTATTTTCAAGTGTGTATGTGAAGTGACTTGGAGGAAAGGTCAGAGCAGGTCACTGGATCATCTGTGTGGTGACTTCGGAAAGGTGACACCTAGCATTGTCTTCCGTGAGGAAAGCAGAATTCGCGTTCGCGCTTCCAAAGGGGCTATGAATTAAAGTCGATTCACATTGCTTGAATGTCTCTTAGAATAAAAACAAAAGACATAAATTGGGCTCCTCTGTCTACCGGGAGATGTTTGGGTCTGCCCGTCTAGCTGTTGAAATACACCATCATCACCCACTTAAGAGCACAAATACAGTTATTTTTAAAGGCACAGATGACGTGCGGCTCTCTTTGAATACGACGCCACCCCTGATACGCTTTCCAGAGAGCCCTTTCCACCCTGTAAGCCAGTGTCTGTCTAATGAACTTAAATTCTTTTAAAACAAATAGAGTGGAGTTGATGGCTTTAATTTTTTAAATACCATCTCAGGTTTCCCAGCGAAGATTAGCAAGTCTTTAGTCTAATTACTTCTCTGTGAGTGTTTTTGTGAAAAATAAATAAGTAAATAATGATATCCCCTGCTAGGAAGCCGCAATCTTCAAAGCTGTGGTTAGCTTGCTAAACCATTGGTTTGCAGACTCAACAATACCCTCCTTCCAATTTAGGCTGCGTTCTAAATAGCTATGGCAGCAGCCTGATAGATGTCTTGAGAGTACATAAAGACCTCGCAGATGGCTGCTTGCTTTATCTCACTATTTTAATTAAAGTTCCCCCAAGCCACCTTCCAAATGGAATGCATTCAATTGGTAAGGCTGTCCATATAGACACGATGATATGGAGAACAACCACCTTCACCAGAACAGGGTGCTTTGAGTGATCCATTCCTCTGGGTCAGTAGTCGGGTTGTATCCCCCAGATTTTATGAGTTTAATTATTTCTACTATTATTTGGGTGTTTCTGAAAACAGGGTACTTTCCTTGCTGGGTGTGAGATATAAGAATATAAATCTGTTGAGATATAAGAATATATATAAGAATATATTCTGTCGTCTGTTTCTGTGTAACCAACTAACAAGGAACAACCAGTTTCTGATTATCTCCCGCTGGGTGGGCCCAGCATAGAGGCAGGGCGTGGCTGGGTGATTCTTTCGCTCTGTGTGGTCTTTAAGCTGGCAGAGAAGCTGGTGTTGAGAGCTCAGGAGAGTCTCACTCCTGTTTCTGGTGTCTTGGTGAGGATGTTGGAAGGCTGAGCTCACTGAGACGGTCAACAGGGGAACTTCCATTGGGGTTGCTCTGCAAGGTGGTCTCAAAGTCTCAGGCTCAGGGCTGCAGATATAGCTCAGTTGGTAGAGCGCTTGCCTCGCGTGCACGAGGCCCTGGGTTCAATCCCGAGCACCACACAGGCTTCCAAGAGTCTGAAAGCACAAACTGCCAGTTTCTTAATGCCCAAGTCTGGAAATTGGCCCAACATCCCTTGTGCTTTTTTGTAACTATCAAAGTAATAGGTTCAAAGGTTGGGGCCATAGACCTCATCTCAGCAGGAGGAATGTGTAGGGATTTGCAATCATCTTAATTCCATTTCAAATCACGTGAACATTTTTACTCCAATATTTATGCTTCAGAAAAAGATGGATTAGAACAAATATAAGAAACACTTAAAAATCTCTTTTGATTTGAATGATACTCGTACATGGGATATAGATCACCTTATGATTAAGAACTCTTATTTGATTTTAAGAAAACACCAGGTAAATAATACCAGAGATATATATTGTATTAATGCTAATACAATGAATGAGGTGTGAAGAAACACTCCAATGAGCTCGCATGTTTCTAAGCCAAGAAGGCAAGGGTGTGCAGATAGATTCTAATTTAATTCTCTCCTTTTTATTCTTGCCACCAGCCCGGTACCAACGATTGCCTGGCGAAGAGCTGATGGAAAGCCCATAGCAAGGAAAGCCAGAAGACACAAGTCCAACGGAATTCTCGAAATTCCCAATTTCCAGCAGGAGGATGCTGGTGTCTATGAGTGTGTGGCCGAGAATTCCAGAGGCAAAAACGTAGCCAGGGGGCAGTTGACTTTTTATGGTAAGCCTGCGGTTCCTGTCTAGCCCTCGTAACCCCATAGAACTTCTTGGTACTAAAATCATACGCTGGCGGTTTTCAGCCAAGCTGTTTTTCTAGGCACGGTGCAGAATAAGCACCTGCAGAACCCTCAGCTTGCTCCGTAATTAGCATTCTCTGGGTGATGCTGGGTGTGCAAAGTCAGGATGGGGTGGGGGGAAGGATGTTGTTGGAGCAGAAAGGAAGAAATTAGCCTGATGTGTTTGGGGATGGAGGTGAGTGTGAACACACTTCTAGAGGAACTTGTGTTTCTTCTTCCTATCAAAGCTGTAAACCCCACACAGGAAACAATTTGTTATTCCTACTCCTGATTTATTTATTTATTTATTTTTAAAGCTCTGTGGCTTTCTCTGAATTTTTGATTTGGGGCTTGTGTTAATCCTTTGTCATTGGTCCTTTTCGGGAGCTATTTAATGTGGTACCATGAACATTTTCAAAATGCACACTCCTCCAAATTTAGCTCCTCTCGGAGTGCAGCGTGACAGATCTCGCTCACCCCAAAGACGTTCTACGAACAGCTGCTCCTATTCCAATCAGATCATCGGCATTGACCCCGACGTAATAGAAATGCAAAGCCTCTAGCACGTGGCGACGGCTACGCCAGTCTCGGACACCCTGTTAGGGTATTGATGTGAAATTCAGTCAAGGGTTTCATTGGACAGGCATTTTGAAAGAAAATTGCGTTCTGCCCAATTGGAATACCTCTGCCTCCCCTCTCTCTGGGGTACAGGAAATAAATATTAACAGCTTGATAATTATTTAAGAATGGGTTTCAATCAACACCATTGCATGTTCAAATGATCAGAGTAGTTGTAGCAAAAGCTTTGAATATTTTTATGACGTGACGTTCAGCATTCTAGACTCTGATAGCCCTGAGGCAGCTGGTGTGTGAGGGTCAGGGGACAGGATTCTAGAAAGTTCTTCACAAGACCTGCCGACAGATATTGTTTGAAATCAATCTGCCCTTCTCTCTAATCATTCATCTTTCTGTACATACCAGACGACAGACTCGATATTTGTTCTTTGCACTTTCTGAACTGCTGGTAGCTGATCTTGTGTTTGGTTGAAAAGCGAAAGATGCCAAAGTTAACTAACAACTAGAAAAAAAAATCAGACTGAAGGAAAATTATTTATTTGGTGAGACGCACGTAATCGCCGTGTATTTTTAACTGTTTGGGTTTCATTTTTCTTACCGGCATAATAATTTCTTCTTCTATGTCAGGTGGCGACAACCTGAGTTTATTTAGGAAGTTGGGCAACCTGTTCTCTTTCTTCTTGGTTGAATAGACTTATCAGCTCAGTGGTGGTTGTTGCTCAAAGTTATTTAAGCTGCTGATTGAATCGAGTCATTTTCACTTTCGTGATTTTTCTTTTAAGTGAAAAGCCAGCTTTTTCAGGTGGTGACAAAGAGGTGGAAGTTTCTGAAAAGCCAGCTTTTTCAGGTGATGACAAAGAGGTGGAATTTTCTGTAAACCAGGGATCCTGGCACACAACTTTTCCTAGCAGTTGGGTTTGCGATTCCCTGCTCTGGAGAGGCAACCACCTGGAGTTACGGTGACAGAGGGCCTTCTAGATCCCGGGGTCCCTGTCTTGTGCCCTGATGTGTCTTCTCAGGGATCTTGCCCTCGAGATGAAAGGTGCTCACAACACTTGCCTTTTCGCCGACGTTATCTGCCGCCATGCATGGAGAACAGCGCCAAATAAAATTTGCCTGCCTTCCGAAGATAACTCCTCGCACCAGCCTTGCCAGCCCCGCTGGGCCTGAGAAACCTGGCAGATGGGTCCCTGGCATGGCGCTTGGCTGTTGTGCCTGCCTTGATTCCTTTGTCCCTCCTCCTCTAGCATATCGGTGACACAGAAGTTACACCACCGTTGCATTTCACGGAGACCTTAGTCATACTTACCTAAGTGCTCGGCTGTCATTTCTTCCCCTCTCTATTTATTTATTTAGTTTTTGATCTGGATTTTCCCCACTGCTGTGTTCCTCATATCCAGCTGCCTCTGCCTCCGAGTTAAGTGAATTATCATAATTAAAATCACAGGGATGCTTCTCCGGAGGGGAGGAGGGAGCCCCAGCCAGTCACTTATCCACGAACATCCCGTCTCTGTGGACCATACAGTCTCCGGGGAGGGTGTGCTGGCCCAGGGACGAGGGTCGGTGGCCCCGGCTTAGAAGCGGGCCGTCTGGTTATTAGTCTCAGGTTTCTGCACGCACCCTCCAGCTCTGCACCTTGGGAGCCACGCCGGAGCCTCTGGCCTCCTCTGGCCTGACGGAGGGAAGGGTTTCCCTGCTTGCCCTCCAACCACTCGCCTGCTTCCAGGACTCCCTGGGCGTGAGCGCACGCTCTGGCCCTCCCTGGGTCAATGCCAGGGACGCCCCTGTTCCTTGCTGGTGTGCTCCCACGGTGCCAGAGTCTGTGGGTCAGCCTGGGCGACGGGTGTCGGCTGACGTGAACAAGGGAGATGAGTTCAGGCACCGGCCCTCCTCCTGGTGCCTTCGGCCACGAGCTGTACGTGCCCGATCCAGTCCGCTTTGCAGCCGTTTGGCTGTTTGAAAAACTTCCTAAAAATAGGTCTGTACTCAGAGCTAGCTAACAGTGTGGCTCTTTGTCCCGAAAGCTCGAAATTTTCTAAAATGACTTTAGCACGTCCTTCATTTACTCAGCAAATACCTTCCCATTGCCCACCCCGTGGCGGGCACCGTTGGGTATCAGGGCTGCAAGATAAACCCTTGCCCTCCAGGGTGAAATATCAGGTGATATTTCACTAAAAGTTAATGTACAATGGAGCAAATCAATCAGCTAGAGAATTTCATATCGCAGTAAGAGTTATGAAGGAAAGCGTTAGGGTGTTATGATAGAAAGTAACTGGGAGCAGAGAAAGGCTTCATAAGTTCAAGTAGTTATTTGGCTTCCATGGGGATGTACATTCAGGCAGATGATCAGGATGTGCAAAGGCCCTGAGGTAGGAAACTATTTGACAGGTCTGAGATGCAGCGGGGATACCAGTGTAACGAAACCACGGTGAGCGAGAGCCCAAAGTTTGAAACACAGGCAGGTGACAGAGAGTACCTTGTAAACCTGGCGCAGTTTGGGTTTTATCCCAAGTATGATGGGAAGCCATTGGAGGATCTTAGGAAGGGTTGAATCATCTGGTTCTTGGCTTTTACAGTCCCACTCTGTTTGCTTCGTGGTGAGTGGAGTACTGAGGACCAAGACCTGAATGAAGCAGGACATTCAGGAGGCCATCGCTAGCACCTGGGGAGAGAGATTGGCGGCAGAGACTCAAGGGAAGAAGAGAAACAGACAGACTGGTGATGTGGTTTGGAGCGAGTCAGAACTTTCTCATTTCCTTCCTATTGGTAGGCAGTTTACAGATGAAGAAACTGGTTCCCAGAGAGTTGGTGAGGTGGAAGCTGACTCGGTGAGAAGCAGAGCTGGGCTCCCAGCAGCGCCCCAGGCTCCGGGACCGCACAGGGCATCAGGGGCACTTGGGAATCGTATTAAAATACAGAACACGGAGCACAGGCCGAGGTTTCCATTCGGTAGGGCCAGGACATAAAAATTTGCATTTGGATTCAATTCCCAGGTGATACCCAGGCTGCAGTTCTAGGGACCACAGGGTGAGAGCCATCGCCCTGGGCTGGGCCAATCATAGTGAGGCTGAAGGTCAGAGTTCCTGCAGGAGAAGGTGTTCTGCTGTAGAGAGCTTACCGGTGGCTGTCACTTGGGACGCTGCGTCCAGTCTGCATAGCAAAGGAGAAGGAGGTGCAGCAGCAATTAGCTTGGGAGCAGGGAACCTCTAAAATGGACTTAATTCGCTTGATAATGGCTCATCTTTCCACCTTATTGTGTCTCTATTTATCTCACTTCCTTTTTGCACAAAGTGACTGATAGAATTATAGTCGTCATTGAAAAGAAAGAACCAGAAACGGAAAGAACCTGGTATTTACAGCCTTCTGTACAGCTTCTCCAAAAGGTAACAGCCACCATTGCACGGAAGGTGACACCATCCTTTCACTTGAAATAGGGGATGTTGTATTTTAGTAGGAAACAAGGCTTTATTTCACAGGATCGGGTGATGCTAGAGTTGGAAGGAATCTTGGGGCCAACTCTTTGATTTTTAAAAATAAGGCCCAGAGACATTGAAATAAATAACCAAATCACACAGTGAATGCGAATCAGAGCTAAGACTAGAAATGGCTTTCTGCTCTGACGGCCTGTATTACTTTTCTGTCCCAAACAACATCGTTGTAAGATAGGTCAGGGAAAAATCCGTCAGTCATCCATATCTTCTTCCCACATGTTTCCACAACCACATGCATCCACAAATGAAGACGTGCGGATAAACAACAGATCTTTTTGCTCTTGTCTAATCTGTTGACCTAATTATTGAGTTCAAATTTGTTTTTTCTTCTTCTTTTCCTTCTTCTCTCAGTTACACTCAGGCTGTACATCCAGACCTTAGATGCTACAGTCCTGTGGCTTTAAAAGCAAAACTGACCCAGTGCACAGTGGCACATGCCTGTAATCTCAGTGGCTCGGGAGGCTGAGGCGGGAGGATCTCGAGTTCAAAGCCAGCCTCAGCAATTTAGTGAGACCCTAAGCAATTTTAGTGAGACCCTGTCTTTAAATAAAATACAAAAAAGAGCTGGGGATGTGGCTCAGTGGTTAAGCACCCGTGGGTTCAATCCCCAGGACCAAAAAAAAAAAAAAAGAAAAACCGTAGACTTGATGATAGGTGGAGGCTTGAGTATCCCTAAGGTTATCAGTAAGTGACTCTGGAAGGATTCTGCAGCAAAGCATACTAATTCCCTGGGGATGTGCTATGGTTATGTGCTGGTGAGATGATCTTCAGCCCTGCAAAGTGGACGGAAGCACAGAGGGACCAAAACATGAGCACAGCAGATAAGGTGACTTCACAGTAGGGCAACCGTCCGCTTGATTGTTCCAGACAGAACGACTACTGATACCCTCTGGCCCCTAAGTGTCACTTAAGATAAGGTTTTGCTTCCTTCATATGGTAGTTTCAATAAGTGAGCTGCTGCGTTTTCCCAGGGGACACATTGAGAGTATTATGCACATAACAGCCACTTGGGGGTGATGCGGGGCCCTCACCCCATGAAAAACCTTAACCCAAGGATGAAAAGATCAGACCAAGGACCATGTGTTGAAATGCGCTTCAAGTCTCTATGTTGCCGCAAAAGGCAAAGTGTAGCCTTTACAGTTTTATCCAAAGAATATTGTTTAAATGTACTTGTGCCAAGTTTTGCATAAATCGATCTGCTTATCTGAAAGTTCCTCTGTTTATCGAATGCAGGAGTTCTCAAACTTCTGTTTTCAAGACTCTTCTACCTTGAGAAATGACTGAAAGTCTGAAGGGGCTTTAGTGTATGTGGGTTGAATCTCCCAGTCTCTATCATATTGTGAACTAAAACTGAAGATTTAGTTTAGTCCCAAATTAATTTTAAAACCACAAAAATAATGTTAACATAATTTACACATTTTGAGAAAACTATTTCTCCAAACCAAAGAAAAAGATTTATCGAGAAGGGTGATATTTTATTGTCTTTGCAAATCTCTTTCATATCTGTCTTAGTAGAAGAAAACTGGATCTCATACGTTCTATTATATATATAGTCTTCACAATATTTTGTTTTGGTTGTGGTATGTGATGCACATTGAGTCTTGCACAAATGTGCGGTTGGAAAGGGAGTAAGATATCATAGGCTCCTGACAGGGAATCTGGGGATGCACGGTGACCCTCAGATCACACTCAAGAGGTGTAGGTCTCAAGAATACTTCCATTGCTATAGGAGCAGATCAAACCTATTTTGGGAGCCTGCATATAGAGAACAGCTTTTGAGCCAAGCAGATCTATGTGCCAATCCTAAAGGAGCCACTTCTGACTCTGAACCTGAATGACTGAGGTCCTCATCTATAAAATGGGAATAATTCTACTTGCCAGTTGGTATGAGATTTAGAAATGATGTCCACAAAGTGATGCTGGTAAGATATTCTATAAATAAGTAGTGTCTGTGGCTGTTTATATCGGGGACTGTAGGAGAGTAGGTGAACACAAAGGGGATAAATCCAGCTCAGAAACATCAGATTCAGATAATCATGAGCTACAGGCTGAGTTGAAGATTGAAAAAAAAAAAAAAAGAAATATAAAGAAATTAATCCATGTTAGGCTAGAATCATAGCTTGACTTATTAGGGTAGAACTGAGCTGAGTAAATCAGTCTTAAGGCTTCTTTTAAAAAATCAATATAGCTGGGTATGGGGGTACATGCCTGTAATTTTAGTGACTCGGGAGGCTGAGGCAGGAGGATCACAAGTTCAAAGCCAGCCTCAGCAAAAGTGAGGCACTCAGCAACTCTGTGAGACCCTGTCTCTAAATAAAATACAAAACAGGGCTGGGGATGTGGCTTGGTGGCTGAGTGCCCCTGAGTTCAGTCCCTGGTACACCCCCCTCCAAAAAAGTTTATCATGTTGCTGATTTAATTTTTTTCATTCAATGACTCATTCATGAAGTTCTGAATTGATTATAGCGCCTCTGGGAAGAAAAGCGAATGTGTCTTTTCTAGAAATTGGTTGGCAATCAATGAGTTTAACAGAACGTGAGGAAATAATGCAGGTGACAGTCTGAAATGGTTGTGCTGTCTGTGCCCCATGATCTGTCCCTGTTCAGGAGGATCGTGAGAGGCAGGACAGGAAAGACCCCTGGAGAGGTGGTATTGCAGAGTAGGAAGGCTGTTAGGGAGTGAAGGGGAGCAGAGGATTCCTGTAAGACAAGATGGTCCCCACAGAGGTTTGGAGGCGTGAACTAGCTTATTGGAAATGAAGAGAAAGAGGACTCTTATTTGTCAGGAGCTATGGGTTCACGGAGCATAGCTGGAGAAAAAGTAAGAAAACTAGCTGAGACCAGATGGTAGAGGACTTTAACTATTAGCCTAAAGATATGGAGTAATGATAATGTTCTCTTAATTTATCTACCGACTCCAGCATGTGAAGCGCATTTGCTGACTTCACCCAGAGCCTCATGCAGAGATGGCCTCTACGACACATTTGTTTTAGTTATTAATGGGAACCTAGAACAACAGTGTGCCCCCTGGGCTTGCCCCCTAGTGCATCCGCACCGAGCTGGTGTTTCTATTTTGTCCAGAGCTTACCATTGATTTCTTCAGGAGACTGACCCGCCAACTTCTCCTCTGCCTCTGCCAGAAGCAATAGTCAAAATTCATAACCAGGAGTGTATGCATGGAACAAAAATCATACAAAACCCAGAAGAGCCACAAATCCGGTTGGCCAAAGAGGCAGGCGCAAGACTCCCACGCTAAAGTCGGAGGGAACCTGAGACTGCATGAAGTTCAAGTTTCCCTGGGTTCACAGGAGAAAACGTAAAGATTTCAACCCCCACGTGCCAAATCCATAGCTCTTCTAACAATATAAGATACAGTAGCAGCATAGTGGTTTTCAAAATATGTATATGTATCATCCTGCTGTTACTTTTTTTTTTTTTTTTTTTAACATGAGTTCTTTATGAGAAATGCTCTATTTGTAAAACCAAGCAAGGCTGTGCTAGCTCAGGAGGGGAACTTCCCAGAACCCTCCAGGCTTCATGGAATTGAGTCTGGAAACACCTGAGAGGAGGGAGATCCGTGTTGCCTGAGGAAGAATGAGATCCTGAAGTCAGAGTGATACCGCCGTTTACCGGTGACGAGTTCTGCTCCTTCTAATGTTGAAGATTGAACACTAGAGAAGCAGCCAAGGCAAGCATATTAAGCAGGCTTTATTTAAAGGTAGTAATACAGACTTCTCCCAGCAGGAAGAAGGGGGCCATGGCTGATGTTCTAAAGTCCCAAGAAGTGAGCGCACCCTACATCTTTTATAGGTTAAAGTCTCTTTTGTTCTCCAGTTTTCTCCCCCCTTATCTCTCTCTCTTTCCTGCCTAGTGACTAGACCTGGTTTTGCATTAAGTGAGAAGCCATGGGCAGGGGGAGGGCCAGGGTGACTCAGGCAGGCAAGGGCCCAGGGGGCATTAATTAGCAGCTCCTTGCTTGCAGTCCTTGATAAAGGCAGGTAAATTTGGTAATCAATGGGCTCTGGAGATCCTTGACATTCCATTCTTCCAGGGGCAGTCTCCAACTTCCAAAGGCAGATGGCTTCGTGGCTTCATTTTCTCAAATTGACCCTATTTCTACACTAACTACCTGTCCTTAATTCGGGCTTCAAGAGGAGTAGAGATTTTCCCGGCTGAGCGAAGACCAAAGTTGGATCTAACCCCGGAATGCAGCACATGTATTTCTTAGAAAGCTGGCTCTTGCTTCCAGTGATTTCTGTAAATTGGAAGTTGGGGGGAGTGGTGTTTATAAAAATCTATGATTATAAACAGGAAGGCTCTGTAATCACATTGAGAAGTGGGTAGTTCTCCTGGTAACCTTGGGTTTGAGGTGCATTGAGAATATCTTCATGTTTCTATGAATGGTGTAAAAACCCAGACTGCAGATCAAGATTTTGGAAGCCATCTCTACGTAGGTGGTAAATTAAGGTGAAGTCATTACTTTCAGACTCACCAAGCCCACTACCAATATGATTCTTAAGTCAGATCTCCACGGTGCCCAGAAAGGATTCTTCTTCTTCAAGATTGTGGAAGCAATCAGAAATAATTCCAAATGTCTACATCTTTTCAACAGGAATGAAGGGGTTTGGCTCTTGATGTCTTTTCTTTAAGATTTTTAAGTCTCAAAGGCCGAAGGGTCATGGCTGGCATTTCTTCCTGTTAAGAATTTCTGATTTGGAAAAATTGGAGAGCTGCCAGCATTGGAGAATTGTTTGAGTTCAAATTAGATCTGCTTGCAATAAAAATTATTATTGGAAAAGATGCTTGTATGAATCCGGTGGCTGGCATACACAAACATCGATTTAGGTCATTTCTGGCAGTTATTGAGCATAAGATTGAAATGAAGAGATTGTTCATCTGTCTAAGAGACTAGCGGGGTGACAGGTCAGATCCCAGCACGACTATTTAACCTCCTGTTTGATTTGCAGCTTGAAACAAAGCTCCGTGTCTCAGAGAAGATCCTGCTACTCCGTATTCTTAACACATCCTTTAGCTGACTTGACCTTGAAAGAACACCTAAGACCCAATAGATGTTTCTATTTTAATATGTGCATTTGCTTAATTCTGTTTAATATGTGGGATCAGTATCTCTACCTAGTACGAAAGAAAGCACTTTGAAATATAATAGTTCTAAAATTATTTAGCATTTGCTTGCTTTAGTATTTATTTCCTAAAATACTAAATGGTATAGTATTCAGAATAATACTATTTAGAAATAATAGTACTGAACCAACCTGCCTGAGCGTTTTCTCTGAGCTGGTATTTTGACATGGAGTTGAAAAATGTTTGTTTGATTTTGATATTAAGTGATAAAGACCTCGTACCCAGATGCATTATCAAAAAAACTGGGGGCGGGGCATAACATGATATTTTCTATAATACGTAAACCGGAATGTTTGTTATCCATAGACTTTGGGCCTGGTGACTCAGAGAGATATATGAGCTATTTCTGTTAAGCACCAAACTTTATTCTAGTGTGAAAAGCTCACCCACTTAGATATGATTCATCCAATCTGAGTAGGGATGAAAATCGTAACTGTGAAATTTTGCTGTGAACACCCACAGTTGGCATGTTAATTCTTTGCTTTTACCTAATATGATATTCTGTTCCTGATCTCCATGGGCTCGTGTGCAGATATTTGAGTGCCGTGGTGCACGCCTGTCATCCCAGTGGTTAGGGAAGCTGAGGCAGGAGGATCTCGAGTTCAAAGCCAGCCTCAGCAAAAGTGAGGGGCTAAGCAACTCAGTGAGACCCTGTCTCTAAATAAAATACAAAACAGGGGTGGGGATGGGGCTCAGTGGTCAATGCCCCTGAGTTCAATCCCGCTACCGCCCCCCCAAAAATAAGCATATGTTTATAGTATGTTAGATTTTACTTTAAAAATCCAAAGGTGGTTCCCAAGCACCAAATCAGTTGTTAATTTCTCCTTGGAGCACATAAACAACTACCCTTGTGCATTCTTGTCAGGTACCGGGACCTGGGGGCCCGATGGAAGGGACAGAATCCGAAGCTGCAGTGTCTCACTTAGGAGGAATTTGCAAAATCCTCTGAGGCCCTTCCTTCCCTGCCTGCCCCACCTCCTTTATTTGGAGGTGGCAAGGTTTTTATCTTCCTGCTTTCCATGTTTGAAAGAAAGTCATGCATCAGGCCCAAGTGTTGCAGAGAAATCCACAACCCCGAAATCTCTCGTCTCTGCCTGTGGTTTTGAAGTTTCCTTTTTGAACTTCAACTTGACATTGCTTCATAACGTACATTCGCCCTTCCATTTTTTTTTTTCTTCCCCCTCCTCACTCTCTTTCAAAAGTTTGGCTCCATTGTTAATATTCCACGCGGATTCCTGGGACTTTTCTTGTGTGCTTTGTTTTCGGGGACTCTGCAGGGGGTGAATGCGAATCAGGCACCCAGCTGCCCTGAGGTTCTCCAGCGGAGATCTGGAAGGGTGTTCTTTGGAGCTGCCTCTGCCTCAGCAGCGGGGAGAAGGAGCAGCGGAAGCCGGGCAGCTCTTTCAAGGATGTGGGTTATAACCCTTCATTCAAGCTAATGCTTGTTGATGTTACGACTTTGTTTTTGAAGTCGACCCTTTTGACCTCCCGAAATACGCAGCCATGCATCATCCCCATCAGCAGAGACTCTGTGAAACAGTCTGGCTCTTTGAAAAAACATGAAATGGCTCCTGGATGGGAGAAGGAGAGAGCCGCTGTCTTCGAGGACCTGGAGACCTCTGCTGGTTAAGGGAGTGGCTGAGCGCATTCTGCTTGTGCTTGTTACTGAGAAGGCAGGAGGGGTTTTGGCCTCAGCAGCAGCAATTTCCTTTTGAGTTCAGTGCCGGATGATCTGAAGGCTGGCTGAATGGAGATTGCTGGGGTCAAGACAGTTAAAGGGCGTGTTAAGAATATTCAGCGGCGTCTTCTAACTTAGCACTGATTTCTGCGCAGGTGGACATCTGTGGGCGTTGCCCTATAGAAACCTCCTAGCAACAGATAACTTTGCAATGATAGCTGTGGTGTCTTGTACATGACCTTGGGCAAAAGGTCTTCTACCTGCTTCTTTTTTTTTTAAATGGGAAAACTGTCTGATTTTTTAAAAAAATTTTTGTTTTTATTTTTAAAGACTGCATTTTGATTCACTGTATGCAAATAGGGTACATCATTTCGTTTCTATGGTTGTGCACGATGTAAATTCACACCATTTGTGTAATCATACATGTACACAGGGTCATGATGTCTGTCTCAGTCCACCATTTTTCATACTCCACTCCCTCTCATTTCCCTCTACGTAATCTAAAGTTCCTCCATTCTTCTCTCACCCTCCACACCCACTATATATCATCATCCACTTATCAGGGAAAACATTCGGCCTTTGGATTTTGGGGATTGGCTTATTTCACTTAGCATGATATTCTCCAATTCCATCCATTTATTTGCAAATGCCATAGCATAATTATTCTTTATGACTAAATAATATTCCATTGTGTATACATACCTGCTTCTTATTATAGTTAACGGCATCAATTGCGCTGGAGGGAAGATTGGATATTTATGAAGACTTTTTATGGAACATGTCTTTATGTCCCTTGAGAACAAGGAAGACAAAAAAAAAATTTAATTTCAGTAGAAAAGCTTAGAAACCATGGTACAGTTTGTCTGGTGGGGTGGAGGGCAGCCGTGGGCAGGGAGAGGATTTCGAGCTGCTTTGAATTCCTGTGTGAGACTGTGGACAGGTCTTGGTTGCTTAAGAAGGTTTGGTTGAGATCAAGACTGAGAGAAGTGGGCTTCTCAGGCCGTACTGCTGCAGTCCTGGAACCTGGAATCAGTGTGGAATCTGTCAGTAATAAACAATGATAATGGCCTTGAAGGAGACAGGAGTCCCCGAGTTTGTCTGCATGGCACTTGGGAGTGAAGTGTGTTCATTGGAGACGGGCCAAGCTACTCTAAGAAAGGAGACCCCAAAATTACAGGGGCTTGAATGAATTTATGTTGCTCTCACATTGCTCTGTCCCAAAAAAATAAGCAAGTGGGTCTAAGGCAGCTTTTCCTCAAGGTCATTCAAGGTGAAGGGAGTCTTTCCATCTCACATGGCCTCTGTTTCCGTGCCCCTGGCTGGTTTTGGTTGTGATTATTTTCCAGTTAGTGTGAAGGGACAAGAAGAATCCAGGGATGGTATCTTTTAATAAATAACTGGGAAATTGTTCCCTCCACTTATGTTCCAGTACCATGGTGGGAACTGGGGCTCGGGTTGCCTCTTGCTGCAGAGCAATCTGGAAGAGGTGGTGTGAATGGAGAATTCTGGAGCCCCGTCAAAGTGGTGGGATGGTGGCAAAGGGTTCCTCCTTCTAAAAGGGATAATAATAATGATAATAATAACAACAACAACAACAGATGCATAAGGGAGAGGGACAGTTAATTCTGACCCAAGGATAATGGAAGTTTTATCCATTCTTCTCATTAATGATCAAAAATATGGACCACAGGGTCTGGGGTTGTGGCTCAGTGGTAGAGCACTTGCTTAGCATGTGTGAGGCCCTGGGTTCGATCCTCAGCACCACATTTAAGTATATGAATAAAATAAAGGTCTATCAATGATACCGCCGTTTACCAGTGACGAGTTCTGCTCCTTCTAATGTTGAAGATTGAACACTAGAGAAGCAGCCAAGGCAAGCATATTAAGCAGGTTTTATTTAAAGGTAGTAATAACAGACTTCTCCCGGAGGGAAGAAAGGGGCCATGGCTGATGTTCTAAAGTCCCCAGAAGTGAGCACACCCTACATCTTTTATAGGTTGAGGTCTCTTGTTCTCCAGTTTTCTCCCCGCTTTTCTCTCCTTCCTGCCTACATGACTAGGCCTGGTTTTGCATTAAGTGAGAAGCCATGGGCAGGGGGAGGGCCAAGGTGATTCAGGCAGGTAAGGGCCCAGGGGGCATTAATTAGTAGCTCCTTGCTTGCAGTTTTTGATAAAGGCAGGTAAATTTTGGTAATCAATGGGCTCCAGAGATCCTTGACATTCCATTCTTCCAGGGGCAGTCTCCAACTTCCAAAGGCAGATGGCTTCATGGCTTCATTTCCTTGAATTGACCCGATCCCCTATTTCTACCCTAGCTACCTGTCCTTAATTCTGGCTTCATCAGCAGCTAAAAAAATTTTTTTTTAAGATATGGAGCACAATCATGGAGTGTTGAGAGTAGGGTACTGATGCCCTGTGTAAGCTCATGGCCCATAAATGACAGAGGCAGGGGATGGGGAACAGACCTCCGATCAGCCAGCTTTCCTTTATTTTGCAGCGAGGTCTGTGGATCGGGCCCTGGAGGGCCCATTTTCTAGGTATGGAGCTGGCCCCTGGGTTACAGAAGGAGTCTGGGTTTTCGAGTTTCCTTGGAGACTGCGGATGTGCAGTTTGGACAGCCAGGGGCTAGTTGTGCAGGTTAGGACTTTAACTTAGGAAGATGGTTGTGTAAAGGTTGAAACTCTGTGTTCCCTGGGGAGACAGGAGTCCAGATTCCGAGTGAGGAGCACTCAAATCTCGCCCCTTGCTTTTCTTTCTCTGGGATCCATTGTTTCCCAGAGTTTCAATTTTCTCTGTGCTTCCTTTTAGGACTAGTTTGCAATGGGGGGAGGTCAAAGGTCAGGGCCCAGCAGTCAGTATCTGCCTCCTTCCTTCAAGATGCCCTGGGGCTGGGAAGGGGTCAATGTTTCCTTGTGGAGATGCTGGGGATGAACCTGGGAAGGGGTGAGAGACTGCTCTGCCCCCTCAGGGCCCGTTGTTACTGGGCAAGGGTGCACGGGGAGAGGTTTCATGTTTGGTCAATCTCCTGCCTCTCAAGCCACACTGTCCCTCCGTTTTTCTTGGGGAGCTATCTGGTAGGAATATGATTTTCCATAACCCTTCACCCCCTAGACTTCTATCTAGCCCTGTTATTTGCATAACATCTGGAAATGGAATTTTGTTAAAAGTCTTAGGTTGCCCTTTGATGGCGGATGATAAAAGCAGATTGAGCAGACACCCAGTTTACGCCTGTTCCTTGCTTTCTGAACCGCTATAGCTCAACCTAATTGGATCCAAAAAATAAATGATATCCACGTGGCCATGGAAGAAAATGTGTTTTGGGAATGTAAAGCCAACGGGAGGCCCAAACCGACGTACAGATGGCTGAAAAATGGCGAACCCCTGTTAACTCGGGTAAGCGAACGCATGGTCATCGGGTACAGGTATTGACAGTGATGTTTAATGTGGCCTTGTTGCTATGGAGACCGGAAGTCGTGTCCAAAATAATGCGCAGCTACATGCCATTAATAGTGGGAGGAGCGAAAGCAAACGCAGTTGACATATAGAAATCCGACCCACATCTGGTTCTCCACGTTCAGGTGGGCAAAGCCACTAAAGCGCTGGTCATCCCGATGGACAGCTGTGGCTTTGCAAGAGGAAGGTCACACGGAAGGTCACACGGAAGATCTGGAGCGCGCCCTTTTGCTCAGATAGAGAGGAAGGTACCTACATCCCTGGATCCTGTGCAGGGGCAGCCTCAGAATGATTCAGGAATTTCCGTCTAAACAGAACCAGATCCTGGCAGGGAACTCTGAACGAATCCAGGATGGGCCCCGAGGTTCTTAGAATGAGGAAAAATTGTGTCCGGTTTAATGTTCCTTATTATGTTTTCCTCCTCACCTTCACATGTGAACTGGAATTTGACATTTTCCTCAGGCACCAAACCGAGAGCCAGTTTTTCACAGTCAGATGCTTTCCCCGCAAAGGACACCTAGAAAGATGCCGGCCCTGGGCGGCCGGAAGAGAAAGGGGCTCGGTTGTCCTCGCTGGCCCGTCTCCGGCACCTCCTTCCCCCATTGGCTGGAAGGGTTCCTGCTGGTCCAGGAGGGCTCTCAGTTACAAAGGCCAAACTCAGACACGTTGCTGGAGTGTAGATTCCCAGGCGACCGGCATGATCCTCCCTCTGACTCACGCAGGGGGACATGGATGCTTAGATTTGAGAGGAGGAGATCTTTTTGATTCTTGCAGAAATGGATTTGCGAGTTGCACACCTTCAGGGTGACCAGTGACCAGGGTCTCTGGAGGCACACGTGGATTTTGCTTCTTCTGATAGGCTCCCCGCGGGTGGTCATGACCTCCCATCATACCACCGAAAGCAATCGAGGACGGGAACCTTAAATTGTGACTATGCATTTAGGGGTCAATCTCAACGGATATGAAACATGTGCTTCCGCTTCACCCAAGAAGGTTATCATCGTGAGAACCTCCAAAGGGTCGCCTGCTTGTAATTTCAATGTTCACCCCAACTTTCCTCCGTGAACACAAAGCCTCGGAGTCAAAACGCATTTACATTTCAAGTTCATCTACTTAGAGGGGATATTAATCTGAGTGGTTTCGCGATTAAATCAATGAGAACTCAAGAGAATCCTACCATTTAAATTCCATTTACCAACTGATGTCCTGGTTGTTCCATTTAGCATCTGACCTGCCACAAATTTAGTTGACAGATAAATAGATCATGTTATGTAAATTGCTTAGATGTTGGCTATTTTCTTCCCATTAAGTCCCCTTGATATAACACGTAGCAAAATTGCCTGAAGGTCTCTGTTGTAGAAGGTCATTGTTTTTGCATTCTTCTTTTCTTTCACAGGATAGAATTCAAATCGAGCAAGGAACGCTCAACATAACAATAGTGAATCTCTCAGATGCCGCGATGTATCAGTGTGTGGCAGAGAATAAACATGGAGTTATCTTTTCCAGTGCGGAGCTTAGCGTCATAGGTAAGTCTTTTATATATATATAGATATATTTTTAGCACTGGGAATTGGACCCAGGGGTGCTTTACCCCTGAGCCACAACCTCAGTTCCTTTTATTTATTTTTTTTTTATTTTGAGAAAGGGTATCACTGAGTTGCTTAGGGCCTCACTAAATTGCTGAGGCCACCTTTGGGCTTGCGATCCTCCTGCCTCAGCCTCCTGAGCTGCTGGGATTACAGACGTGTGCCCGGCTCAACGTAAAATTTTGAGATGCCGCAAACATTCAGACCGTAGCACTAAGCCAAGTTGAAAATGGCTGATTCCAACTGTGCTTAACTTCAAAACAATAAAGGCTCATCAATAAATGGCACAGATAAAAAAAAAATTCTACAAATAGTTAAGTCTTGCAGGAATTGAGGATGGGGAGTTTGGGTAATGGACCATCTAAGCCTTACACAGTTAAGATCTGGACAGACAGAGAAGAGGACCAGAACTGTTCCCGATTAGAGTGAAAGGAACCAAGCAAAGACTCGGAGTTACAAACTCCACAGGGTTGTTTTCCACACATTCTGAACATTTTTCCAAAATCTGGGTTCAGATGCACAAAGCATGTTCAGACAGAGTTTAAACCTGAGCAATAAAGATGGAAAAATAATTAATGACCACATGCAGAGATTCTTTTTATTTTTAATTTTTTAAATTTGTTATAATTAGTTATACATGACAGTGGGATGCATTTATACATTTTGATACATCATACATAAGTGGAGTGTCATCTCTCATTTTTCTGATTGTACATGTTGCAGGATCACATGGGCCATGCAGTCATACATGTATATGAGGTCATAATGTCTGTTTCACTCTATTATCCTACCCCCATACCCCTTCCCCTCCCTTCACTCCTCTCTACCTAATCTAAAGTAACTCTGTTCTTCCCCAGAAACCCTTATTGTGAATTAGCATCCGCATATCAGAGAAAACATTCAGCCTTTGGTTTTTTGGGATTGGCCTACTTCGCTTAGCATAATATTCTCTAGCTCTGTCCATTTACCAGCAAATGCCATAATTTCATTCTTCTTTAAGGCTGAGTAATATCCCATCATAGATATGCATAAATCACATTTTATTTATTCATTCATCTGTTGAATGTCACCTAGGTTGATTCCATAGTTTGGCTACTGTGAATTGAGCTGCTATAAACATTGAGTGATAAACTTAGAAGTTCCCTCTTAAATATCCCTTTAGCCTTTGAGGAAGCTCCTAGCCACATATTTCAAGTGAGTTGAAAGACAACTAAGTGTTGATCTGGTAAATCTCTGAAACCTCTCTTAAGTGAACAAGGGAGATGTTTGACTCTTTGAAAGGACACATGAATTAATACTGGTGAACTTCGGTAAGCTATAATAGTATTCCACAAGACAGGATAGTGATAATTTGGTTCTTTGGGCTCAAACAAGCAACATGTTCTTATGTGTATTCAAATCATGATGAGGTTCAAAAAGGTTAGAAACAAAATGGAAGAAATGCTTCTCTGTAGGGAAGGAAAACATGCTTTGGTTCCAGGTGTGGGTTAGCTCTTGGCCTCCCCTGTCCCACAGAGGAGATTCCCTTGAATGCTTGGTAGTAGCTCTGCAGTCATGAATTAAAGCTAGTGAGGAAGCACATATTGAATAGGTTTTTCCCTCGATCGTGTTTTCTCTGTTCTGCCTGGGTATTTAATGGACACGTAACTTATGTATATTTAATGGATTTAAATGATTAAATGATTAAGCTACGTGCCGGGTGATGTACTCACTGGATGGGCAAATGCTATAGAGAGACGTTTATCTTGAAGTCCGTGTTAGTAGGGCCAATTACCACTCATCAGATAGAAATGTCTTTGTTTGTGACTGACCTATTTCCAATTAGCAATTTATGATTTGCCAAGGTGACTCTTCCCAGATCTTTCTGGTAGGAGCCTGTTTTGTGGATGAAGTTTGCTTAGGTGACCCAGTCCTTAGGTGACCCCTGGGGTGCTGCGGAGTTCCCTGAGTGAGACCCATCCTTCCCTCCCTCTCTTCACTCCTGAGGGTGGAATGGAATTGGAGAGAATACAATCCTGTAATGAGGGGAAGTTGAATCTTCTATAAACAACTTAAAATGTAGGGGTCACTGTCTAAGTCAGGTCTGCAAGAGCAAAAAGAAGACTTCTCTGTTCTTTCCATTCCTGGGTAATACTTGTGTCCACTTCGATGACCGTGTTGGTGATTGGAATTGCTGATCACAATGCCAAATGGGAGATTCTCGGTCACGCTGGTCCTAAGAATTAGTGTGTCAGTTCAAAAAGAAAAAAAAAAAATAATTTCTTCAAGACAGAAGTGACTTCTGTACTGTATACAGCCATGGCAAAGTCAGGTCATTTTCAAAAAACCCCCAGATAGAGCCCACTGGCTCTGAGGGAGAATTCTGGTCCTAGAATACTAATGGCGTGTGTCTGGTTGTGACGTAGAACGTATCTAAGGTCTCAAAGCAAGGCTTCAGAAACCTGTCATTCCCTGAAGGCGTGTTCTCCGGAAAAATCTGGAAAAGGAGGCAGAAGAGGGGAGAGGAGGCGTTGAGAAGTGGGTCTCATCCTGGAAAGAGAGTTTTCAGACATCAATGGCATCTCGGAACCAGGTGGAGAGACTGGCCTTATTTCAGTATCCTCCTCAGTTATCTTTGGTGGTGGAGGGGAGGAGGCAGGAGGAAGGAGAGAGAGGGAGAGCAAGCCTTCCACAGTGAGGCTCCCAGAGAAGGAGGCAGCTGGGGAAAGCAGAGAGAGTCTGCATAAAAATACTGATAACGTTCTCTGCAGAGAAATGGTTGTGCCCGCCAAGATTTGGGTACTTTTCCCAGCTTAGGGTCATAAAAGTTGCTGTAACTATTGGGAAATTTTGGTTTTACCATGGACAAACTCTCCCTCAGAGCCAGTGGGCTCTATCTGGGGGTTTTTTGAATATGACCTGACTTTGCCATGGCTGTATACAGTACAGAAGTCACTTCTGTCTTGAAGAAATTATTTTTTTTTCTTTTTGAACTGACACATTAAAAACAAAGAAAATTTTACCTATCCGTGGGCTGGTGCTATGTGACATTTCAGCATATCACATACTCTGTCATGTTTAAATCAGGTTAAATGGATCTCTGTCCTCAAACGTGTAGCGTTTCTGCATGGTGAGTCCTTCAACAACCCGCACGCTTGAAAGGCACAGCACCTAGTCTTGTCTGTAGCAACCCTGCTCCGCATTCGGACTGTCTTTCTTCTGTCCGACTCTAACTCACAGCCTGTTGATCAGTCTTTCCCCATCCCCCTACCTTCCTGTTCTCCTCCGCCTCTGCTACCCGCCATCGCTCTGTATCCCGAGGAAGTTTTATCTAATGGCTTAGTATTATGGGATTCTCCAGGCCTGCATGGCAAGAGGGCATCTGACCCTGGCCGGGCGCTCCAAGAGCATCGAGTAACTGATGTTCCAATTAAAGGGAGGTGCAGGGTTGAGCAATTATCCAGTTAATTTGGCATTTATCCAGATGATTGGCTCCCAAATTAGAAAACCATTAAGGCTAAACTCAAAGTTATTTCAGAGGGACTTTTCACAAGTACTCATCTGCATCTCAGTCAGATTTCTCCACTGCCTCGTTGAGCCGGATTACAACATAATCAAACGTGCCGACTGTGATCAGCATCTAATGAGAGGACAAATGCCTTTCTTCCCCCAAATGTAGTCATCTATGCAGACGCTTTACTTAAATCATCATGGAGAGGTGAGCTGTGCCCTTGGATCTGAAATTCAAATTTGATGCCTTTAACAAGTTCCTGAGCCTGCCCTTACCGGTAAAGCCCTGTGCAAATCTAAGTGTTTGTAGCACTGTAGGAAGTTTTTTGCTCTCGGTAACTCGTATCCATCCCCAAGCCCTGAATCGCACGTAGCTACAGAATCACCAGTACATCCCATTTCTGTGATTGTCAAATTTTGCTGCAGGTTATGTTCTTCTGGGGCACTTTTTAATACTCTGATTCTGTACCATATTCCATTATGAACTAATCCAATCTCTAAGCCTGGGACCCAGGAATTAGTCCCTAAAAGCTTCCCACAGTGTGACTCCAATGAACAACATTATTTGGGAAGTACAGCTATATTTAATCAGATCAGAAAGTCACTGAATTTGCCTAATGAATCAATTCTCAAACTTGACCATGCATCCGAATCATCCTGAGAGACATGCTAAGATGGATTGCTGAGTCCTCTCTGAGGATTTCTGTTATGGTAGTTCTGAGATGAGACCTGAGAAGGCCCATTTCTAATAGATTGCCAGGTGATACTGATGTTGCTAGTCCAAGGTCATGCCTTGAGAACCACTATCCTAAAATAGGAAATCTATTCTACCCAGAATGTTTTTGTCAATCTGAACATACTCTACCTAGTGAAAATTGTAATTAGGATCAAAACTCTGGATCAGAAATTCCCCTGTACAAGGGAAATCTCAGGCACCAAGATGGTAGCATGACTGAATGCACCATTTCACCAAGTCAGTAACTAGCAATGGGCACAGGGGGTGGCTTTATCTGCGACCACGTGAGGATTAGGCTGAAGTGTTGCATGGTGGGGCTCTGGTCACTAAAAGCTAACCCAGCGGGGTACATGGAAAACAGAGAAATAAGTATTATGATAATTCCTACATTAGTTCCCCCAAACAAATACCATGAGTTAGAGTTTAAATTGTAACTCAGAAACACAGCCCAAGGCATCTCTGAGGATTGATGGACACACACTGCCCTATAACCAACTCTCTCTGAAGGCATTCTCCATCTTGAAATCCATAGTCCTTTACATGAATAGACTTCCAATGAATTATTCTTAAAATGTAGCACCCTTCTCTCAAAAGCAGAAAAGTTCAGTTCTTTTAGTGCGGAACTGAAGTCCTTTATCCACCTCTTCTCCATGTTGCCTGATCTTCCTTTTCTTCCAGAAATCCAGGGTTAATTTAACCCTGTTGTCTTAATTCTAGTGAGATTGTTTCCTGCCTTTCTTCTGTTTGACTTCCCTCATATTTTAAGTGTGTTTGTTTCTTCATATCTTTTACCATTATCCACCTCGAGTATCTTTAAATTAGTGAATAAATTAAGTGAAATGAAGTAATTATTTTTTCCCTCTACCTCCCTCTGGCAACAAATTAATTACATTTTGGTGATCAGGCCTACAGTGTATGATAATTGACATTCAAGAAGATTTACAAGCAATGTCAGCAAGACTATAGGCTGGGAAGCCCCCAACCCTCTTTCCTCAGTGGAACTCTGACTTCACAACAATACATGCACTGATTGCTTTGTGACATATCCAGAACCAAGTAAGAGGTTTCTGCACTGTAGTCCAGGATAAAGCCAACCACATCAAAACACAGAGGAAAATTATGTCACTTAGTACTACAGCACCTCCTTCTACCCCAGAATAACATCTAGAAAATACTCCCAACCCTTACTTTCCCCTGGGAGATAAAGAGAAGAATGGAAAGTTCATTCCACATTGTGACTTTTGAGGGAACGGTCAAAGAGAGTGGTTTCTGTTTGTACCTAAATCTAAGTGTTAACAGGAACCAGGCATCAGGTAGGAAGCACACAGAGGAAAAACATTAATAACTTGGCTTGTTCTGGAATCAGTCAGCGAGCTGTACAACACACCCTGCAGGAAACTCTGGTGCCACAACTTGATTACAGCACCAAAGAGGCCACAACAACGCATAAAGGTACCTAAGGAGCTGCTGAGCAGAAACTGGCACAGCTCTTCAGGAAATCACACATGAAAGTCCAGAGAGGACTCATCCCTAGGAAAGGCTTAAGAAGACTCCAGACTCTCAGGCTGAGTCAACTAGTGAAATTTCTCTCTGTAAGAAACCAGATCACAAAGACTGGGAGAGCTGACTCATTTTTCAAATGCCAGAGTCCCAACAGAAGATAACAAATCATACATAGGAAAATGGCCTTTTTCAAAAGAATCATTTAAAATCTCCAGAAATTCTAAAGAAACAGAGACACATCAATTACCAGATAATTCAATTTAATGATATTTTTTCAATGCTCAATGAATTTTCTTAACAAAGCAGAGATAACAAATTAAATCAGGAAAGTGATGCATGGGCAAAATGAGAACACCAGCAGACACAGAAGATGAAGAACCCCTGCTGCCCCCAAAAGTCTGGTGCTGAAGAGCACGATAACTGAATTGAAAAATCCACTAGAGGGCTCAGTCGCCAGGCAGAAGAAATAATCAGCATAATCAAGGACAGAACATTAGAAATTATTGAGGCAGAGGAATAGAAATGGAAGGGGAGGGAGGGAGGGAGGAAGGAAGGAAGGAAAGATAGGAAGGAAAGAAGGAAGGAGGGAGGGAGGGAAAGGAAAGAAGGAAGGAAGGAAGGAAGGAAGGGAGGAAGGGAGGGAGGGAGGGAAGGAGGGATGGAAAGGAAGGGAGGAAGGAAGGAAGGAAGGGAGGGAGGGAGGAAGGAAGGAAGAGAAAGATGAATAAAGACTATGGGATTTATGGTACAACATCTAGTAGAACAATATACATAATATGTGATTCACAGAAGGAAAAGAAAGACAAAAGAGGCAAAGAGCCTATTTGAATAGTTAATGGCTGAATTTTCCCCAAATATGGGGGAAATGAGTTTACAGATTTAAGAAGTTTGAAGAACTGCTATTGATGTGAATCCAAAGAGATACACACTGAGACACACTATAATCATACTGTCAAGATTCAGAGACAACTGATACATGGATGCTAACACACAATAAGGGGGAAGAATAGAAATTCATTAGGTGAGACCAAGGGGAATGAAGGGAAGGGAAGGGGTTGGGAATGGGAAGGACAGTGGAATGAATGTGACATCACTTTCCCCTGTTCATATATGAATACACAACCAGTTAAACTCCACATCATGTACAACCACAAGAATGGGATCCCAATTAGAATAAGTTATACTCCACTTATGTGAAATATGTCAAAGTAAACTCTACTGTCTTGTATATCTAAAAAGAACAAATTAAAGAATTAATAAATTCAGAGACAAAAAGAGACTATTGAAGATAGCAAGAAAAAAGGAGATTAAAGTAGTAATTAAAGTCTTCCAAACAAGAAAAGCCCAGGACCAGATGCCTCATTGGAGAATTCTACCAAGTATTTAAAGAAGAGCTAATACCTGTTTTCCTCAGACCCTTCCATAGAATTGAAAAAGAGGGAATACATCTAGCCTCATTCTATAAGCTCAGCATGATTAGCATTCACCTGTTACCACAGCCAGATAATGACACAAGAAAACTATAGACGAATATCCCTGAGAAATATTGATGTAAAAATCCTCAACAAAACTGTGTTCAGTTCCATTCAGCCAACTGAGTTCAACAGAACAGTTAAAGGATTATCTACCATACCCAACTGGAATTTATACCTAGAATGCAAAGATGGTTCAAGGTAAGAAAATCAATGTCACACACCACATTAACATAATAAAGGGCAAAAACCAAGTAATAATCTCAACTGATGAAGAGAAAAGCATTTGATAAACTTCAGTACCAAAAAGCTGAAGAAACTAAGACTAGAAGAAAGGTACCTCAACATAATAAATACCACATAGGAAAAGCCCACAGCTAACATATTCAGTCATGAAAACTGAAAGCTTAAGGAAAGGATGCCCATTCTTACCATTACTATTTGACTAGTACTGGAAATCCTAGACCAAGCAATTAGATAAGAAAAGGAAACACCCTCAAAACTAGAAAAGAAAGATGGTAAAATTAACTCTGTTTGCAAATGACATGATCTTATTTGTAGAAAACTCTAAAGTATCTACAACAAAACTATTAAATGAAGAAATGATTTCAGAAAAGCAGCCAGATACAAAATCAACACCCTAAAAATAGTAGCATTTCTAAACTCTGACAATAACCAATCCAAAAAGGAAAGTATGGAAACCATGCCTGTTATAATAGCACCAGAAAGAATAAAACTGAGGAAAAATCTTCATTAAGAAAGCAAAGACTTACACACTGAAAACTACATCATGTTGCTGAAAGACAAGATACAAATAGAAAGGCATCCCATATTTGTGGATTCGAAGACCCAATAATATTAAAATGCCCTTTCTGCCTCTAGCAATCTGTAGATTCAATGAAATTCCTGTGAAAATTCCAATGCAATTCTATTTTTCAGAAATAAAATTTATGTGTGGAATCTCAAGGGGCTCACAAATAACCAAACAATCTGGAGGAAAAACCAAAGTTGGAAAAACCATTTCCTGATTTCAAAACACCCTCCAAAGTAGCAGTGATTAAGACTGTGTGCTACTGGCATTGAGATAGCTATATAGACAGAGAACTGAAATAAGAGCCCAGAAATAAACTGGGGTGTATGTTACGGTTTAGATATGAGGTTTCCCCAAAAGTTCATGTGTGAGGCCATGCAAGAATTTTCAAAGGCAAAATGATTAGATTACGAGAGGTATAACAGTCAGCAGATTAATCCAATGATGGATTCCTAGGAGGTAGCTATAGGCAGGCAGGGTGTGGCTGGAGGAAGCCGGTCACTGGGGGAGTGTGACATTGAGGATTATATTCTGTCCCGGGTGAGAAGCTCTCCTCTCCTGGTTGCCATGTCCTGAGCTGCATTTTTCCTCCACACCCTTCTCCTTCATGTTCTGCCTCACCTTGGGTCCAGAGCTATAGAGTGGTCTGACCATGGACTGAACTTCTGAAACTGAGCTAACATAAACTTTTCCTCCTCTACATTGTTTTTGTAGGTATATTGGTCACAACATCACAAAGCTGATTAAATCAGTATATGTGGTCAAATGTTTTCTATAGAGGGTGCCAGGACTGTTCCTGGTGCAAAGTCAGTCTCTTCAACAAATGGTGGTAGGGAAAGTGAATATTCACATGCCCAAGAACGAAGCCTGTACCTGGTACTGCAAACAAAGAAAAGATGCAAAATAGATTCAACATCTAAAGAAAAGACCCGAAACTATAAATTTCTAGAAAAACACATAGCTTCCAGATGTTGGATCTGGTGATCATTTTTTAGCCATGACACCCAAAGCACAGGTCACAGAAGCAAAAATAGATAAATGGAACTACAGCAAACTTAGGAACTTCTGTGTGGGTAAGCAAGCCACCCGCAGAGTGGAAAGGCAACCTGTTGGATGGGACCAGGTATTTTCAAGCCATATGTCTGGTAAGGGGTTCAGGTCCAGAGTATGCCAAGAACTATAATTCAACAGCAACAGAAGACAACCCAGCTAAAAGTACATAGGGTACTTGAATGGGGTGTTTCTGCAATCAAAATCTACAAAGAGTCAATGAACATAGGAAAAGAGGCTCCGTATCATGAATACATGGGGAGATCTTAGTGAGATTTCACCTCATTCCCTTTAGGATGGCACTATTAAGTACACACACACACACACACACACACACACACACACAGAGGAAATACTTGTAAAGATGTGGGGCAAATTGGAAGCTTTATAATCTGCAGCAAGAGCTCAATTGGAAGGGCATTAGACTGAAGAATTTGGAGCCATCTCACACTGTTGGTGGGAAGATAAAGGTTGAAGATGCTGTGGAAAGCAGTATAAATCTTCCTCTGACAATTAAAAATAATTACTCTATGGTTCAGCAATCCCCCTTCTTGGTATGTATCCAAAATAATTCAAAACAACATCATGAACAGATACTTTACAAAGCTATGTTCATTGCAGCATTATTTCCAATAACCAAGAGGTGGAAGCAACCTAAATGTCCATAGACAGATGAATAGGTAAAATGTGGTATATGCATGCAGTGGAATGTAACTCAGCCTTACAAAGGAGATCCTGTCATGTACTACAACATGAACCAACGTTGAGGATACAGTGCTAAGTGAAATAAGCCAGTCACAAAGAAGCAAATGCTGCACAATGCCACTTATGTGAGGTACCTAAAGTACTCAGGCATGAGGTCTGAGAGTCTGTGTTTTTAAAATATCCAAGGTGACATCAATATTTCTTCTCCAAGGGAGTCACATTTTCAGGCACAAATTTTTTTTCAAGTGTCAAATCCCCGGGTCCCTCCCATGGTGGGAGTTCAGGAGTATGTACAGCTAACAAGCTCCTCCAGGTGGATCTTATGAGCAGTTAAATTGAGAAGGGTGATCACTATCTCTTCTGTTGTTTCACTATTCAAGAGCATAACAGGAAGCTAGAATTGGAAAAAGCTCCTTCGGTCATGAGAGCCAGTTTTTACCAGAACGGGAGCATTTGTGGCTATGACACCCCAGCCTCTTTTATTTTCCAACATGAGAAGACTGTAGCTCCTTTAGGTTCCTAATGAAATTCATTTATACTTAGAGTAAGGACTGTTGCTTTTCATCAAACCTTTTGATTTTGATTGAAAATCAACAGAAAGGCCAAATATGTGCTGTCTTTTCCTGCACAACTGTGTCCAGCTCCTTGAAGGATCACGATAAGCAAGAGATTGCTGTGACATAAATACAGCCCTTCTATGTTACACTGTGTTCTGGGAAGTATACATGTGTTGGGCAGAGCGTGTGTTAACTGAAGCCCTAAAGTGCTAAATGTCACATTGGAGTCAGTAGATTGTTTGAATAACACAACATCACCAAAGAAGTAGAAAGAAATTGAAGTTCTTATCTTCTCAACACTGGACCTAGTGTTGGGAGCACCTGGAGATGAAAAAAGTTGATCATGGTACTTGTGTGGAATAAGGCCCAAGTCTAGGCCAGAGCCTGCTTCCCCTGTTTCCTTCCTTGAAATGTGTGCTTTGGGGAAAGTGGTAGAAACACCAGAAGTTCATGCTAATTTGTACTGACAGAAGCTAATTTTGCACATCCTTTCTCAATTCAGCATTCAGCAACTTCATGTTAGTCAATTGTAGTCAGCCATGATGGAACTATTTACACCACAGAAATTGGCAAGCTCTACAAACCAATTTTGGTTTTCTTGTTTTGTTTAGAGAATCAGCTAGTAAACATCTACCAGTTCAGATAATTTACAAGTATAAATAACCCAGATACTAAATCTTAGGTGATTCTGCTTCAGTAGCCTGAGGTCCAACTTCAAAGAGGATTGTAATGGTTACTGTGAATTGTCAACCTGATTGGTTTAAGAGATGCTGATAATTAAGAGGCTTCTGGGTGTGTCCATGAGGGTGTGTCTAAGAATGATTGGCATGTGGGATAGCGAACTGGAGTGGAGCTCCTCCCTCAGCGTGGGCAGCACCGCCCAATAGGATGGAATCAAAGCTGGAAAAACAAGGAAGCAGAGGCAGATGCAGCTTGGCTCTTCTTGAACGGGTTCTTGATCATTGCTGTGATCATCCAAGGATATCATACTCTCACTTCTTCCCTCTTCAAAAGCGGACTCTGCCAGTGGTTCTTCAGGTAGTTTCCAGAAGCATTGTTCTGGGACTAGGTAGCATTGCTGATCCCCCTTGTTCTGGGGCTTCCTCCTCTTGGGCTGCGCAGCTGCTGGTTCTTCCAGCTCTCCAGCTGCAGAAACCACTGTGGACCCTCCAGCTTCTGGTCGTGGAAGCCCATCTAATAAATTCCCTTTTATAATCACACTTCCTATGGATTCTGTTCCTCTAGAGAACCCTGACTAATACAAGGATCAAGTATCCTCTGCACAAACCAGGAATTTCAGGAAACCATTAACAAGCGTGCTACAGGGAAGAAAAGGATATGGTATCCCAGCAGACAATCATGAGGAAGTCATTTCCTGTTTTAAACAGAATCCCTGAGTTCTCTCCTACAGCACATATTAGTTCAACAAATATTGATTGAATTTCACTTTGTGTGAAGTACTGTGCTAGGTCCCTACGGATGACACATATTGCCACTGTTGAGAAACTCAGGGTTTAATGACAGCAAAAGTGATCATTTCTTAATCACTGGTTTTTAGGATTTTCACCACCATGCTCTCTTCTGTTCACTCAGCAAAAACTTCTGTCACGTAACAAAGTTACTCATAATCAAATATGACACCGCAATCATATATACTTCTTGCCTAACCAAGGACATGGATTTGTAGAAGGGATTAGGACACTGTGCCGGATTCAATGGGATATCACTAATGTGGACTGATGTAAGAAGGTCAATGCAATTACAGATTTTTGGGTTTTTTTGAAATGCATGCTCTCTTTATCTAGATAGGATAGGTCAAGGGCAGTTTTCAAGAATTTAGAAGCAAAAACCCTCTTTAAAGTATTATAAGAATGATTTGTAATCAACATGCTAATTATTATATAAGAAAGAGTGTTTTAAAATAACTGTACAGTGTTTTTCCTGGAAGAAAGTTTCTACCATGTACATAATTAATTTTTGGCTGTCCAAACCTTTCATAAAAATGAAAAGGCTATGCACGATCCTTCTTGTTGGCAGAGAAAGTATTGAGAAATAGTGAGATGGTGTCTGCTCTCAAATATTTGGCAGCTATCATAAAGTCCACAATGCCAAACTTAAGAGGTAGTTCTTATCCATGCTAGGATATATTACTCAGTAATGAAAAGGAACTGTTGATACACCCCACAACTTGGACGTATCTCAAGAGCATCATGCTTAGTGGGAAAAAAAATCCCCAAAGGTCACGTGCTGTATGATTCCACATATATACCAAACACTCTTCAAAATGACAAAACCGCAGAGATGCAGAGATTAATGGTTTCCAGGGATCAGGGGTGATAGAGAGGGTAGGGTGTGACTTTTAAGCACCAGGAAGATCTCTGTTACAAAGTCTGTATTTTGATCTCACTGATGCTTATTCAAATTTACATATATGATTAGAGGACACAGAACTATAAACACACTTCACACCAATGGTCAGTTCCCTTCATTTGACATTGTGCTATATTTACTCAAAATGCAGACATTTTGACCGTTGTGGTACTATAATATGCGCAATCAGAAAAATGAGATATTATACTCCATTTGTGTACAATGTATTGAAATACATAAAACACATTCTACTGTCATGTACAATTAATTAAAACAAATAAAAAAAATTTTTTTTAAGAAAAGATGCAATTGTTAGAGGAAACTGGGTGAAGGAAGTATAGGACCTCTCATGATTATTCTTGCAATTCTATATGAATCTATAATTATTTCAAAATAGAAAATTGTCATTTTTTTCAAACAACTTACCCAGTTTTGAACTTCCCCTTTTCTGGCAGTGGCAGTAAGGTAGTGATGGAAATGCTGGGGACCAGACGTAAAAAGTACTTATGAAATATCATACTAAGTTCTTTAGGTATGAAGCGGGTCTTCTTTCATTTAATCCCCCAAACAACCTCGTGACTGTAAATATTGTTTTTCTGTTAATGTATTTCTCACCCAAAAGGAGTAGAGTCCCATAAATGCCAGATGGTATTGATACCGCCGTTTACCGGTGACGAGTTCTGCTTCTTCTAATGTTGAAGATTAAGCACTAGAGAAGCACGCCAAGGCAAGCATATTAAGCAGGTTTATTTAAAGGGAATAATACAGACTTCTCCCGGCAGGGAGAAGGGGGCCATGGCTGATGTTCAAAAGTCCCAAGAAGTGAGCACACCCTGCATCTTTTATAGGTTAAAGTCTCTTTTGTTCTCCAGTTCTTTCCCCCCTTATCTCTCCTTCCTGCCTTGTGACTAGGCCCGGTTTTGCATAAGTGAGAAGCCAAGGGCAGGGGGAGGGCCAAGGTGATTCAGGCGGGTAAGGGCCAGGGGGCATTAATTAGCAGCTCCTTGTTTGCAGTCCTTGATAAAGGCAGGTAAATTTGGTAATCAATGGGCTCCGGAGATCTTTGATATTCCATTCTTCCAGGGGCAGTCTCCAACTTCCAAAGGCAGATGGCTTCATGGCTTCATTTCCTTGAATTGACCCGATTTTCTATTTCTACACTAACTACCTGTCCTTAATTCTGGCTTCATTCCCCCCTTTAGCTATAGGAACTCCTAACTGCTTTAAGGAAAAGGGGGCGTCGGTCGTTCTGGCTGCTTCGAAGCTGAAAGGGGGCAGCGAGGGGTAAAGCAGTTTGGAGTTCCTTTTTTAAAAATCGGGTCAATCGAGGGGTCCAAGGTAGAAGTCTGGTTGGGGAAGAGCAGGTTGTAAAGTCATCTGGGGGTGGGTGCTTCTATGATAGAAGAACAAAAAGACAGAAGTACTGAAATGAGATTAGTACAAAGTAAATGTTGCAGCATCTGGAACATGCCACTGAGTATCATGAAAATGACAGAAGTCAATCTTTCACCAGGCGGGTGGAAGATTTGAGAAATTGTTCCCATAACTAGGCCTAGCAAAGGCTGGAGAGGACAAGGCCTTTATTTGGGAACTTTAACATTGTCCAGGTTATCAGGAATGTAAACACAACATTTAACTCTTAATGTCATAGATGTCCCCCAAAAAATATGGTTAAGCTACTTAATGTCATCTGATTTTTGTAATAATATCCCTTTATTGGTATAACCTGTGTTTAGTAGAGATCTCTATACTTCTGTTACTTAGGGCTAGATAATCATACGAGCAAACATAAATTAAATCTACCTGTGTAGCTTAGGAAGGTCTGCAGACCTTAAACTGACTAAAAACTTCTGGCAGTTTCTCTTGAGAGTTTTCAGGCACATTTGCTGAAGAATCTTTCTTTCATTTGTAGCTTCCAGTCTTTATTCTAGTGGGCTAATACAAGTGTACATCTTAAGTTACATTTAACTATTATTTCTTTTAAATGCCCAAGAATGATTATATTTTGGTTTTCACTGTTTTGCTGGGTGTCTAAGATCAAGCTGGTCAAATTGACCTGATTCCTGTCTTGTTAAAGAGTCAGCTGAGTTCCCACAGGGGCCACTTGTAGAGAACTTAAGAGCAGCTTCTTAGCTCCACCAGTGCCATTGGTTAGGTGGGGTCTCCTTGATGAGGTGACTTCCTTTGGAAGCATTAAGGGATGTCTCCCTTTTTCCATGACCCTCCTTTGCAGCAGATGCACTGAGTGATTTTTCATCCTCTAGTCTCAACAATCTCCTTGATCAGGAGGTTCTGTGACCCAGAGTTGCAGCACTCCTTAGAGAAGTCCTCTTATTCCCTGGGTTCAGGCTGACTGAGAGCAAAAGATCCAAATACTGGTCTATCTTGCCTTCTGTATTTAATTCCAATCTCTAAGTTTGATCTTAATCATCCAGCAAGCCAGTCTCACCAGTCATAAAGTAAGAGTACTGGGCTTTAACTTTAATGTCCATAACTTTACAGTTATTTACCCTTTTATCTAACTGGAGTCTGCATTAGTTCTGGAAGTTACCACTATCTGTTAGATGATGGCTTATTATCACAAGTTACCTAGGTTGCGTGTTCTTGAAGCAGCTACTTCTGCAAAACATTAACAGGTAACAGTTTTACAAAATGAAATTAGCAAGAGTAAAAATATATTCAGCTTGTATAATAGCTATGTTGAATTTTGACTGAGAACCACATTATATTCCCTATTTGAGATCATAGTAATTTTACAACAAAAAAATAATCTTTTGACTATAACTTTAAATAAGCTGAAGTCTGACTAACAAATAAATAAGCTGGAGTCACTCTAACATGCAGTAAGGTGGGAGGCAGAGCCTTATCTCAGGTAAGGCATGGCTCTTTACAGACCTTAAGTGTTCTTATTCTGATGTTGATTTTTGTTTCTTCCTTAAATATCATTAAGTAGTTCACATATACTGTTTCCTGAGTCTATATAAACTTTATAATTAACACAATTTAACATTGTATCTAAAACATGAATCAAAGAAAGGCTGAGAGAGCTTTTAACTTTCCTTTTGTGTGTCAAAGTGGCAAAATATTTTCATGTTTCACAAAATTAACCTTTAAACAAGTCAGGCTCTAATGTTTAGAAATACATCTACATTTGAAATTCTTTATCTCAGTGTAAAAAGTAACAAATTTTACATATACCCTATTGATAACAGGTCCTATAATAGAACATTAAATGATAGAAATTAATCCCCAATAAAATTTACTCTTTATAAGCTTAAAATTACCATTACAGACAAGTTTAATCTGGAGAATAGCAGCTTGATAAATTCCCTGCTTTAAAACTTGTATACCTGAAAAATATGAACACATTTAATATACAACTAGTGACCACTTCACAATTACCTTGACACTTTTTTCTTATCAAATTTAGTTTTTAAAGAAAAATGTAGACTCTGTAACACAGTATAATACTCTAACAGTTGTTTAACCATAATTGTATAAACCCCAATTTTTAAGACTAATTGTTCTAAAGAAAAAAACTTAATAGACACAAAGTTAAGAGTAAATTAGTGTTTCTAAGAAATCCTTGCCATTTAACCATGTCATTTTACCATATAGATTAAACTTTGGTTTATATCAGAACATTAGTATTTCACTTTAGGAAAAACCTTAAATAGCTTTAGCTGTTTCACATACATACAACCAACTTAGTTACACGCAAACTTGTTGAAACTTGCCCTTTACGTACACAGACTTTCTTAGCACTTACTTAGACCCTCATGTATTTCATCACACAGAAACATTTCCTTTTCCCTTTTACTAAATATATTTCCATACCCAGAACCTTTTATTTTCTCTTTCCTATCTGTTGACCCTTTTTTGTTCATATTCTGAAACAACTCTTATGAAATTTCTGAATTTAGATAAATTGCTCTATTTTAATAAGATTAAATATTTTGTTGTTTATAGTACTCTAATTGAAACACAGTTGAAACTTTTGGGACCCTTTGTACATAGAATTGCACTTGTTAGGACATAACTCTTAGTAACCTTGTTTTTAGTTTAGTGATGACACAAAGCAAGTTTAAACCCTTTTATTTACCAACCTATAAAAACACCAATAATGTTTAAGTATGATACCCCATGGAATTTAAAGAGTTAAGAGTACTTGATGTTATTTAACAATTAGCATTTTAACTTTGAAAATTCAGATGTCTCTACAAACACATTTGAGTAATCCCATACATGTTAACTCTAATTCACTTATTCTGTAAAAACCAAGAAAGCAGGCAAGTGTCCTGAACAGTATTTGCTATCTCTTTCCTGTTGAAGAAAAGTCCTAGAAACAATTGATATTAGACATTTTATTAACATCAATATTTTATTAGATTGACGACCTAGAGACTTGCGAGTTATTTTCAAAGACATTTTACTTTCATTAGTTTACCCAATTTGAATTGAACCTTTAAATCACGTGAATTAAAAGTATTTGGATCCATTTTTAAATTTTAATTTTAGGAGCGCTCAGTTTTGATACAGACAACACCAGACAGCACGACATACAAATAACACAAAATCAAAGGCCTTGTAACTTTATAGGTGAATCTCCATTGCAATGTAACAGATGTTCAAAAGCTGTAGTTGAATAAAAAAATAGAACTTATCAAAAAAATCATGAGCTCAAAAAATATATAGAATTAAAAAAAAACAAGAGTCCTGGAAAAATGATACGGCCGTTAATTACTTTAGTAAAGCACCATAAAATTTACTTTTGCTGGAGTTTAGGTAAGGCTCTTTTTTACCTTTTTTTCTTTGGGTTTGAGACCGGTCTCCTACTGAGTCTTTGGGCTTCTTTTATTTACATTTCAATGTAAGCCTTGACTGAGATCTGGAAGGACCTAACAGGTTTTAACAGAAACTTTGTGCCTAGGGCATTTTAGTCATTTCATTAGGACAGGTTGGATGTCAAAGAAAATTATGAGACCTTATTTTCCATTTCTTTTGAGAATGAAGCTACTTTGCTAAGTTCCTCACTGAGATATGCCATTGGTTATTGAGTTGCCTATGGCTGTTTATCCAGGATTTATTTTCCCCTTTTGTGACAAACAGGTTAAATTTTGCTTCATAGGTAAGCTGAGGACAGGAGCTTGAAGTAAGGCCCCTTCCTGGGGCAGAATATTGTCCTATGGTGGCTATTTCCTGTAGTATTGAACCTGTTGATGACATAATTAAGCTTTATTTTTTGAGATCTTATAATTCCTATTAGCTAAGAAGTTTAGGAGTTCTGCAATGGCCTTTTGATATTCCTCCTGGGTGGAGGCACATAAAGTATGTACTTTACTTACTGGAGAACAATCACAGAATGTTTTATCTCTGAATTTTGTTAAGTCCTTAGCTAAGGTTTGTCCGGAACAGGTGAGGGCCATGTAAATCCTGAGGCAATACTGTCTAGGTTAGTTGAGATACAGTATCTGGTTACTCAAAGGCAAACAAATTGCTATTCAGAGTCTAGCATAAACAGGAAAAACCATCTTTTAAATCTAACAGTAAACCAAGCAGCAGTTGGAATCCAAGATAAAAGTGTATGAATTAAGAAATACAGGGTGGGGGAAATTACTGCTTCATTATTCTAAGGTCTTGGACTAGGCAGTTTGCTTTTTAACTCCTAAATGGGCAAATTGCATGGGCTATTGCAAGGCATTAAAAGTTTCTATCAGTTTGAATGATCTTTATTTAATAAGTCCTTTTTCTTGCCTATATGTTCCCTTTTTTCTTTTGATGTCTATTAAAAACAGAAGATGCAAGCTGGAGAAGATCATCTGAGGATTGATCAGGGCCACGTGCCAATTTTGAAATTTCCTCTAAATATTTGGGGCTGACTAAATGATAAATTTATACTTTAAAAGTAGGTGGCCCTTTATGGATTCAGGATTCAGAGTGGTGTGCTTTCTTATTGCTTTCCTAAGTCTCTCCATGAAAATAGCAGGATTTTCGTGAAGGCTGCATAATAGTTTTTTATGCATCCTACTCATTATTTGAATCCCAGTTATGATGGTTTCTGGGAACTGCCTGTACTCTAGATGGTTAATAGCATAATTTTCCAGGTGAAGTCAAATACCTGGCGTAAGTTTTGTAACATCTCAATATTTATTAGGATCCTCCAAAAGCCTCCTTAAATTTATTTTTGCCTATCTTAAGTTGGGAGGGTTCCCTCAATTTTCCTCCCTTAGTGGGCGATTCCTCAAGACTTTCTCCTCTCATGGTAGAGATTATTGCTGTCAAGCATGGTAACATATGAAAGGCACTTTTCTTGATCATTTGCAATTTAGCAGTATGCAGGCTAGTGGTGAACCTGGCAATACTGTTGAGAGTGAAGCTCCCATCTAAGTGGAAGAAAAGAAAAATAGACCTCAGTCGCCCGCGCCGGCGACTATGTGCAGGGACGTCTCCCTAAGTTTGAGCTTCAATCCGGTCCAGAAAACCCGTCTCTCACTACCTGGCTTTGCCAAAGTATTTCTGGCCTCCTTCGGCAAAGTGCTGGGGCTCTAGTTTGCCCTGTGCTAGAGACCCTTGGAGGATTCAGACTTAAGGGCATTACTGCTTTCCTCCCTGCCACTATAAACTCCTAATTATGAAAAACGATGACAAAAGTAAAAAATGTGCCTTTTGCCTATCTTCTTGCCCTGTAAACTAAAGGAATCTCCGGAGGGTGAGGGGACATCTATTGGTTGTTAGGCGTATAACACCCTTTGCTTGGAGGGTCTCACGGGAGGGGTTTTTAAATGCCTCCCTCTTGCAGCTTAAAGAGAACACCATGAGTACATTTAAGCATGGGAACAGTAATGGGGAGACTCTAGTGTCTAGACTAGTGAAGGCTAACTATGCGAACAAAGGGAACCTGGGCCTTTTCATACTAATCATCCCAGGCCTTAATCCTACAGCTTGAATTCCTAATGTCTGACCGGCAAGGGAAGCGGAGCATCCAGGAGGGAGTGGATGTGCGGGAGTGTTGTGCACTGTGCGGCCCATACGGAGGCAAGGGTGATTGGCGCTTTCCCTCAGTGCCATTGTCTACCGATCAGCCTGGATACCCTTCAGGGCTGTCGGGAGGGGGAGTCTGGAGAAGGAACCTTTGGGGTCCACCCGAGAGTAGCCCGGGCCGAGAACCCCGCAGTTGCTCCAACCCTTCCTCCACCTCCACGCATCCTGGGCAGATCAGGACTACGGACACTGTGTACTTGCGGCAATTGCGCTCCGGGCCTGGACAGAAAAGTAGGAAACGGCTTCAGCAGAGCCCCAACATGCCTGCAGAGCAGGGGATTGGAAACTTGCCTGGGCCGGGAAACCTCTCACCCGAGTCTTAAGGATGGCGGCTGCACTAACTGCATTTAAGTAGCCGACGGGTGCCCATTTTGCCCTCCAAAAATAAAGAGACAGAAAGAAAGATGTACCTCAAACAGATGTGGGGTGCGTGGAGAGAGAAGCTTACTTACCTTGGCGTAAATCTCGGTGGAACCTCCAAATCTGATACCGCCGTTTACCGGTGACGAGTTCTGCTTCTTCTAATGTTGAAGATTAAGCACTAGAGAAGCACGCCAAGGCAAGCATATTAAGCAGGTTTATTTAAAGGGAATAATACAGACTTCTCCCGGCAGGGAGAAGGGGGCCATGGCTGATGTTCAAAAGTACAGACTTCTCCCGGCAGGGAGAAGGGGGCCATGGCTGATGTTCAAAAGTCCCAAGAAGTGAGCACACCCTGCATCTTTTATAGGTTAAAGTCTCTTTTGTTCTCCAGTTCTTTCCCCCCTTATCTCTCCTTCCTGCCTTGTGACTAGGCCCGGTTTTGCATAAGTGAGAAGCCAAGGGCAGGGGGAGGGCCAAGGTGATTCAGGCGGGTAAGGGCCAGGGGGCATTAATTAGCAGCTCCTTGTTTGCAGTCCTTGATAAAGGCAGGTAAATTTGGTAATCAATGGGCTCCGGAGATCTTTGATATTCCATTCTTCCAGGGGCAGTCTCCAACTTCCAAAGGCAGATGGCTTCATGGCTTCATTTCCTTGAATTGACCCGATTTTCTATTTCTACACTAACTACCTGTCCTTAATTCTGGCTTCAGTATTTCACCATGGTAGAAGGGTTCGTAGGGTCTCAGGAAATGGGGCATTCACTGACGTAGACCCAAACACGTAGGGTGTGGGTGTTGGGGACGTTAGAAGGAAGGCATCATGCTGACGGTGGAATGAAAAAAGTCACCTTCAGAGCTTTCCTGAGTGTCTCCTTATGATTCCTGATGAGGGAGGACGGAGTTTGAATTAATCACTCTGAATGGATGGACCCAGAGAGAGGACATTTCCCCTTGCAATGTGTCTCCAAGATTCCTCCCCAGCAAGCCAGGAGCGGTTGGGGGTTTCATAATCCGAGAGTGCCGTGGTCTGGTCAGTGTTGGGCCATCTGAACTGAGGCCTTCGCTCTAGGCTGGGTTTCATGGACCGATGGGTCATGGTTAGAGATAATGGGTGGAGATTGACGTTAATATGAAATTCTGAGCTGCCCAAGGGCTGGCCTGAACAGTCTCCCTCAAATGGCAATACTCCCAGAAATGTTTCCGGAGACCGAGTGTGATAGAAGAGGCATGCTTAACTGTCCTTTTCCTTTTCAATGACACAGAAAAACATTATCCCCATGCATGTCTCAAATGGAGGTGCCACTGAGTATCTAGCTAAGGAGTCCATATTCCACTCTCTCTCTCAGTGGAGGATGCGGACTCAGGCACAGGCAGGACTTGTGTTTTCTCTTTGCATTTCCCATGTAGGAGAAGTCCCTTGGCATGACTCATTCTAGTCCTAAGAGAAAGGTGGCCTCCGGTAGTTCATATGAGAATATTTATCCTTTCAATGTAGCAAATGGCAATCTTCTAGTTCTCTGGGAGGCTCTGGAACTTAGGTGGGTCACTTGATCATTGGTTTCATCTTTTCTGAACCTTTAGGAATTTACTGAAGGATTTTTCACATTTCATGTGCCCTGATTTTTTTTAAGTGTGAGCCAAGGGTAGGTTCTAATACTGCATTACTGGGAATCCTACCAGTAAGTTTTAAAACTGTATCTCTGTATCAAACTGAACAGGCCCATTTCACTTTTCCTTCAAGTGTCTCCTAGATCAGTGTTTAGGGATCAGAGTAAAGATAGGGTACCAGGAAGAAAAAGCCTCCCAGCTGGTCGGCCATCTGAGGTCACAAAATGGCGGACTGTAAGGGAGCCCATAGGGTCAAGTATTCAGAAACTGAGGAACCTTCCGTGATTTTGCCCTCGGATGCTCCAGTGTACGGTGACCACTGGTAGATTTACAGGGTTAGATAAAACCAGGAGCAAGGTCAGCAAATGAAGTAAACCAAAGGAAACAATTTAATGTACAATTCCATTTTTATTAGTGGAAGATGTTCAAGTCAGTCTTATCTCTATGAGATCCCAAAGTTAATATGTGCATAAGTAACATATTTCATGTACTTTTGAAACTTTGAAGATGTGTTTTCTGCCTTCTGTGTGTCTCCATTTGTTATTTCAAAGCCTGCAAAAGCAATATACGGTTTTTTGACAAATACACCCATATGTGTGCACAGTTTGATTTATATAAACTCATTTCAAATGCAACAGCAGAATTCCTCTTGAACAGATGAAAAATATCTGCCTAGAGTGATAAAAATATGTGTGCAGAAAGATATAGTTGTAAGAAGAGATTTTTATATGAGAAAGATTTGTAACTGTATTTCAAAAAATACCCTTTTAAAAAACTTCTAGAAGACCTGATTTTTTTTTTTTTCAACATTTTTGTGTCACTTCAGATGTTGACCTAAGCTGAGAAGTCTTTTCAAAACATTTTTCTGTGACATAGTTTAGTTTGTTTAGGATTGGTAAGTGGTGAGTAACATCAACATAACATAAATGCTAGATTTGTTTACTAAGTAGAAGTAACCAAACACACAACCCACTAACAAATCAATATAGCTAACTAAGGGAGAAAAACAAATTTTCCATTGCACGTGATTCCCATTCACCCTACAGCAGACTCCTGATTGTTAGTTTGGCCATAAATAGTTAGTTTATTATTATGGCACTGGTGATTGAACCCAGGAGTCTTACCACTGAGCCACATCCCTTGTCCTTTTTATTTTCAGACAGGGCCTCACTAAGTTGCTTATAGCCTCACTAAGTTGCTGAGGCTGACCTCAATCTTGCAATCCTCCTGCCTCAGCCTCCTGAGTTGCTGGGATTACAGGTATGCACCACCAGGCCAGGTTGACTACAGGCTTCCATATTTCTGTTCCTATTGCATCATTCTTGATCTTTCTGTGATTTACATTTATTTTATAGCTTAGCCATCTCAACTCTTCCTTTGTCTTTCCTCCATCAATCTGTATACACATGTACTCCATATTTTTGTAGTGTTTGTCTATTATGAATGTAACATGTCTTTTTAATCCTGCTTTGTATTTAATCATACTTCATATTTATTCAGACGGTTATTGCTTTTGTTATTGCTTTTATTACATAAAGAAGTAGGTCAGCCCTGACTATCTTTTTCATTAGCCCTATTATTTTTATTTCATGATTTTGTGGACCATGAGGAATGCCCATATTACTTTATAGCAGAAACATCCATACTTGCACTCTGCTTATTAATTGCATTTATCACTATAGAATTGTTCTCTGAATTTTGAACTCATAAATCTGAGGTCCATAGGTTGAGAAATCAGTTGCCTATTGGATTCATTTATTTAATTTCACCTTCATATGGTAATACCAGTCCCAGGTGTGCCTGGGCAAATAACTGTGAAATATTTCCATCACAAAATTACTTAATAAAAATGTAGCTTACTTCCACTGAAGCTTGTTTTTATTTTTTAAAATCACTAGCTTATGTTTTGGGTACATTTAAGATATTGGCTCACATCCCCCACCCATACACATGCAGGCTCACCCCCATTGTTTCTTTAATTAATCAGTGGTTAGAACTTAAATGTTACATTCCATGTGTTTTAAAATCTTCAGTTTCCTCAGGTCAACTGCACGGACACACACACACACACACACACAAAAAAAAAAAAAAAAAAAAAGTTTAAATAAGGTATAAATAAGATTCCAAGAGATGAATCTGCCCACTTATTTCAAAATTCCTCCTCACACATTAACTCAACTAACTCAGAAGAAAATAGAGATTTTTCAGAAAGGCATCTTTTGCTTTATTTTTTTACATTGAGGATACAGATGTATGTCTTTTCTTTTAGGAAGGCAATATTTCTTTAATACCATTTCCACGTAACTTTATAACCGGTACCAACGTGAGTGAATGTTTTAGAACTCTCGCTGTAAGCGTGCAATATCACTTTCCAAATATCTGTGGTCCAAGACTGTTTCAGTCAACTTTCTCGTTGCTGTGACCAAAAAACCTGACAAGAACAATTTTAGAGAAGGAAAAGTTTCTTTGGCACTCACGGTTCCAGAAGTCTCAGTTCAGAGCCAGCCAGCGCCATTGCTCTGGGCCCAAGATGAAGCAGAGCTTCATGGCGGAAGGGTGTGGTGGAGGAAAGTGGATCATCAGCCCATGGCTGCCAGGAAGCAGAGAGTTCTGCTCACCAGGGACAAAATATATGCCCCAAAGGCATGTCTTCAGTGACCCACCTCCTCCAGCCACACCCTGCCTCCAGTTAACCCATATCAGGGGATTAATGCATCAATTAGGTTAATGCTCTCATAACCCAAATGGTTCACTTCTCAGTTTTCTTGCTTTGTCTCACATGTGTTTTGGGGGACACACATATCCAAACCATAACAAAGACCAAGTCACAATTTCTCCTACATAGAACCAGCGTGGCCCTAAGGACTGGTACTAGAGAGCTGAACAGAGTCCTGGGTTTCACAGAGGGTAGCAGTATGGATATTTCAGCACATTTCTTTATATCACAGAAAGTGTAATGAGACAGAGCAGAGGCAGTGACTATATCAGAGAGGGGATGTTTTAACCTACATGACAAGAAAAAAATACCTTATGGATTTTTCTTCTTTTGATTGTGTCCCTTTTGCTTCTTTGGGATCTTTAAATTTTTGTTCATTTGAATATGGAATACATGGGGGGAGGCAATGGGAATTGAAGCCAGGGGTGCTTTACCGCTGAGCCACATCCCCAGCCCTTTTTGTGTTTTATTTTGAGATCGGGTCTCCCTCAGTTGCTGAGGCTGACCTCAAACTTATAATTCTTCTGCCTCAGCCTCTGAGGGTCTGGGATTCCAACTGGAGTACATTTTTTTAAAAGAATCATCATTAGAGTGATAAGCATGTTTTATATCTTGATCTTCATAGTGGACTATACCAAGTCCATCAAGTTATAGTCATATAACTATTACATTTTACCATATGTACATTATAACTTAAATTTTAATAAATATAGCAAAACTTAGGGTGTTCCTCACTTTAGAACAAATTTAGCTTCCTGCCTTGCCTTGGATGGTCAAAGTAATAATAATTGTATCACAGAGAGAAAAAGACCCCAAACTGATTTTGTGCGTTGGTTTTTTCCTTGCAAAATGACTCCTTATTTTATTTTTTCTGTTGTCTTCTAGCTGTTGGTCCGGATTTCTCAAGAACACTCTTGAAGAGAGTAACCCTCGTCAAAGTGGGAGGGGAAGTTGTCATTGAGTGTAAGCCAAAAGCTTCTCCGAAACCTGTCTACACTTGGAAAAAGGGGAAGGACATACTCAGAGAAAATGACAGGTACTCTCTTGAAATGTTTTCAGTATTTGGTTAACCTGTACGAACTCCTTGTCTGCTAGTGAGATGGGGAGGTATTTATTATCTTTGCTCCTGGGTTAAATGTTCAGCAAAAGCCTGACTCTCTCTAAAGGGAGTTGGTAAATTCTTGGTTTCCATGTTCCTCCCTGATCTTGGGACTGTACAGAACTCTTTCTGTAGAAAGAGTGCACCAATCTATGGAAACTTCCAGAGTTGCCTGAAGGTAAACTGCTGGCCAGACCCTCCTTAATTTTAGCCCAAACTTTCATTGTAGATTTTCCCTCTCTTTCCCATCCTGCTTCCTTTGAGGTAGGATGTGACAAAGAAGTCCAATTTTTTCTATTATAGACAATCCTTCAAATATTTAACAATGGTTCTTATGTCTCCTGTTAGTTTCCTTTCTCGAGTTTATGAACATCTCTCATTCCAAAACATATCCTGTGTATAGATAACAGCTTATTCCACTTGACTTTTTATTAGTTCAACTGCATCTTTTGGGGACAGCTGTTTTTCTTCTAATATCTAAACACTTCACATATGCATATGTATCCATAGATTACATTTAGAGAGCATGTTGTTTGTATCGTTTAAACGTATATGAGTTTCTTGGAGTTTGACGTTCTGTTGTACCAAATGGCACATATTTCTAAGGCCCTTTCTTGCCTGTGACCCTTATAAAATATCCCAGACCTTTTTCTGTAATTTATGCAATTTGTTGGAAAATGGTAATTATGCATGAGTCTGTTTTGTCACCTATAAGACAGGATTTACCAGCTGTATACATAATGATTTTAATTGGTGCTGAAGGTCAAGTACTCAAAGATGCAATAAGGATGCCTATAAAAATGTGTGTGTCTACCCTTTACACCTGTACACCTTTGAATTTGCATATACAAATTAGATCATTGCGCTGATGATGTTGTCCTTTTTAATGATTTTTATAAACAAACTCGGTATGGTTTATAGATAGTGTATTCACACACATGTTAAATTCATAAGCTATCTCCCTTTCTGGTTCCTGGTATATCAAGAAAGCCACATAGTTCACTGAATATTGTCATGACATTCAAATTTGAAGCCTCACCTGGAAATTGAGAGCAAAATTTCATATTTTGTAGACTTCACCTCACATTCGTTTCCATTTTTATATCATTTTCCCCCCAAAATGTGGCATGTGAGATTACTCTTGTTCTATATTTTGAACACAATTGAAGTATGACTCATGTGTACCACATGCATAGCTTAGAATAAGGCTATATTTTAAATTTTTTAAATTTTGGGATGGTGTAGTGACACAATATTAAGAAAATAGTAGCACAGGCAGTAGATGGGTCAGAAACCACGGATGGATGAAGTTTGTCATGGTAGGTCAATTGGAAGAGGTTAAATTGCGCAACTGTTAGAAATGACTCCCAATGGTCCCACAAAACTAGAGGCGATTTCACCTTCACACGGCACACCCCAGGAGGACTGCTCTCCCAGGAAGACGGTGCTGGTGCAGCAACACACTCAGGAATGTTGCCCTTGAGTGGCTCTGAGGGATTCTGCCTCAAAATTAACTCTTCACTGGGACTCACAGTCACCTTGGCCAAAACAAGTCACGTGACCCTTCAACTCAGAAGAAATACGCCATCTTGCTATGGGCCTAGAAGGAAAGAGACAACCTACTATCTTTTTTAATTTGTTCTAAAGAGTTGTATATAACAGTAGAATGCACTTTGACACATCCTACATAAATGGAGTCTGACTTTTCATTTTTCTGGTTGTACATGATGTAGAGTTACACAGGCCACATAATCATATATATACATAGGGTAATAATGTCCAATTCATTCTATTGTCCTTCGTACCACTTATCCATCCTTCCCTCCCTTGACTCCCCTATGTCTAATCCAAAGTATTTCAACTCTTCCTTAGCCCGACCCCTATTGTGAATTAGCATCTACCTATCAGAGAGACTATTCAGCCTTTGGATTTTGGGGATTGGCTTATTTTGCTTAGCATGATATTCTTCAATTCCTCCATCTATTTACTGGCAAATGTCATCATTTCATTCTTCTTTAAGACTGAGTAATATTCCATTGTGTATATGTACCACATTTTCTTTATCCATTCATTTGTTGAAGGGCACCTAGGTTGGTTCAATATTTTAGCTATTGTGAGTTGAGCTCCTGTAAACATTGATGTGGCTGTGTCACTGTAGTATGCCAATTTTAAGTCCTTTGGGTATAAACCAAGGAGTGGGATAACTGGGTCAAATGGAGGTCCATGCCAAGTTTTCTGAGGAATCTCCATACTGCTTTCCATAGTGGTTATACCAATTTACATTCCCACCAGGAATATATGAATGTACCTTTTTCTCCACAGCCTCACCAACATTTATTATTGATGGTATTCTTCATAATTGCCATTCTGAGTGGAATGAGATGAAATCTAAAATTCGTTTTGATTCGCATGTCTCTGCTAGAGATGTTGAACATTTTTTCATAAATTTGACAGTCTACCATCTTGAATAGTCATATTGACAGCTCACCACTACTGTGGCTTTACCATTGCCACAGCTGGATCAAATCACCTTTAGGAAAGTAGGGTTTCAGTATCAAGAATCCTACAGGAGAAATGAATTCAGCTCTTTCCACCACTTTACTCCCTGCAGGTTTCCCTCTACCCAGTTTTTCTTGTCTTGATTTGATTAGTAGGGTTCAAGTATGCTTCAACATTTATTTGACACTAAAAATATATTTAAACTTGAAGATACTCCCTGTCCTTACCCAGCTCCTGCTGTGTGTCCTCTGCACCTCCAGGGTCACCAGGTTAGTCCCCAAATATTAACATCAGCACTACATTCTCCACATGGGTGCTGTCTTCACACAGCTCTGCTCCCATCACTTGGACTCTACGAACCAGATAGACCAAGTTTGGTAATGTAAATTCCTTCACAAACCAGCCCAGCGAGACCTAAAGGCAAACAGTGCAGACTTTAGTGTGTGCCCGTCAAGGGAGACACCTGCCGCTCTGCCATGTCAAGTCAGATCTGGTGATTTTCCATCTTATTTTTCCAGAGAAGCTAGCTATCAGGACTTTTTTGGAAATGGCAATTTTTAAAAGCCAGGAATTGATTTTTGAGTATTTAAGGTGCATATAATATGAGCTTCACGTCTATAGATCAAGTTTACTCTTAGATATAGCACTATTGAACATTTCAGTTTCTGAAAAGAGTAAAAACAAAGATTTTATTCTTGTTTCCTTATGGACAGAGAAGGAATTCTGCTATTTTTCTCCTTTTTTTTCTTTCTTTCTTTTTTTGGTGGAGAAGAAAGAAAATTAAATGAATGAGTAACTGAAAGTCATCAAATCAAATCATAAGTCACGAATGGTTTTAGCCAGCTTTTTCATCGCTGTGACCAAAAGACCCAGCAAAAACATTTAGAGGAGGAAAAGTTGATTTGGCTCGTGGTTTTAGAGGCCTAAATTGATAATAGATGGCTGACTCTGTAACTCTGGGCCAAGGTGAGGCAGAACATCATGGCGGAAGGGTGTGGTGGAGGAAAGCAGCTCAGGACACTGTGACCAGGACAAAGAGACAGAGCTCTGCTCAGGAGGGACAAAATATAAACCCCAGAGACACACCCCAGTGACCCGCCTCCTCCAACCACACCCCATCTGCCTAGAGTTACACTCAGTTAATCCATGTCAGTGAATCAATGCACCGATTGGGTTAAGGTGCACAGGACCTAATCATTTCACCTCTGAACTTTCTTACATTGTCTCTCACATGAGCTTTTGGGGGACACCTCATCTCTAAACTATAACACTAATGTTACAAATGGAAGGTTCTAGAATTCATAATTTAGGAAAGGATTGGCCTTATAGGCCAATACGAAGGCTATCCAGTGTTGAGGAATAGCTACTAATGCACTACCTCGTTAAACTTAATTCTCTTTTATGATATAAGATCTTAAATCCAAAGCACTGGGATAGCCTAGCAAAATAAAACCTTATAATCAAGCATCCCTTTTTGTAATATTCTCCCTTAATTCTGTTTTGAAAGACTTGGCCAAACTGTACTTATGAAACGATAATCATTTTCAGTTTTAACTAATTGTCCACAAATGAATTTGCAGTAAAAGTGTTAGAAGCAACATTTAAAAAATTCCAAAGTTATTTTTTTTAATCACATGATGATTTTGTAGTTAGCTCAGTGGATATGGACTCAGAAATGCTGATTTAATGTGAGCATGTTAATTTTTTTAAATAGATGTCTTTATGGTCTCGATGTGGTTTTCTGTTTGTTTAGAAATTCAATGCATATGCTCGATGGCATTATCCATAGTAAGCCAAGTCTCTTTTTTAAAAAGTATTTTTAGTAGTAAATGGACACAGTACCTTTATTTTATTTACTTATTTATTTATTCATTTATTTATTTTGTGTGGTGCTGAGGATCAAACCCAGTGCCTCACATGTGCTAGGCAAGTGCTCTACCCCTGAGCCACAACTCAGCCCCTAAGCCAGGCATCTTAATGAAACATGAAAAATTCAAGCAATTCTTAGAGCTTTGTATTGAGTAGGAAGCATATCCGTATACATAAAACACTTCTTGTTTCCTGGACTTTCACCCCAGAATCAGAGTGTAAGCCATAGGAGACACTGAACCAGGAAACCCGTCACCGAGCCCCAGGATTTCGGTTCTCAGGAGAGATGTCTCGTGACTCTGAAAGCAGGGTACCTCATTTGGATGCATCCAGCAATTCAGGCTACTAACTGGAAAAAAAGTTGATGATGTTGTTTACTTTTCGTTTTTTAGACAGAAGTTCCTTGAGGCAGATAAGATGGGTATGAAACTCTAATGAAAAGCCTCAGGAGTAGCAGAATCACTCATCAGAACCTAGAATCCTAGAATTCTCAGTAGCATCGTGAACATTTTCTTGGCCTCTCAGTGGCCAGGAGGGAAACGCAGCTCCAAACTGGCTTCAGGGTGAACCACGGGGATTCGTGGGCTTGCTTGTTTGATGGGCGACGACGCTAGGTGTGCCAGGGTTGCAGGGTTCACGCGGCGCCATTAGTCAGACCTCTGTCTTGCTCTGTTGGCTCTCAGACACCACTGTCGGTCATGTGGGCTCTATTTACCAGCAGGCTCTCCTCTCCTGGTAGTAGGAGGGCTGCCAGCAACCAGTACTGGCCACTTTTCCCCCCAAGGAATTACAATAGTTCCAGAAGAGATTTTTTTGTTTGTTTTATTTGTCTTTTTTAGATATAATAACAGTAGGTTGCAATTTGACATGTTATACCTACATGGGGTGCAACCCATGACGATTTTGATCCCATTCTTGTGGTTGTACATGAGGTGGAGTTAAAGTGGTCGCGTGTTCATATGTGAACAGAGGAGAGTGGTGTCCGATTCACTCTACTGTCTTTCCCGTTCCCATCCCATCTCCCTTCCCTTTACTCCCCTTTGTCTAATCCAATGAACTTCTATACTTCCCTCCCTACCCTCCCTTGTTATGGGTTAGCATCTGCATATCATAGAGAATATTCAGTCTTTGTTATTTTGGGATTGGCTTATTTCACTTAGCATGATAGTCTCCAGTTCCATCCATGTACGGCAAATGCCATAATTTCATTCTTCTTTAAGGCTGAGTAACATTTCACTATGTTTAAGTACCACATATTCTTTATCCATTCATCTGTTGAAGGGCACATAAGTTGATCCCATCGCTTAACTACTGTGAAATGAGCTGCTGTAAACATTGATGTGGCTGCACCACTGTAGTGTGTTGATTTTAAGTCCTTTGGGTATAAACCAAGGAGTGGGATAGCTGGGTCAAATGGTGGGTCCATTCCAAGTTTCCTGAGGAATCTCCACACTGCTTTCCCGAGTGGCTGCACCAGTTGCATTCCCACCAGCAATGCATGAGTGTACCTTTTCCCCACATCCTCGCCAACACTTATTGTTACTTGTATTCTTGAAAGTTGCCATTCTGACTGGAGTGAGATGGAATCTCAGTGTAGTTTTAATTTGCATTTCTCTGATTGCTAGAGATATTGACCATGTTTTCACATATTAGTTGACCATTCGTTCGTATTTCTTCTTCTGCGAAGCGTCTGTTCAGTTCCTTTGCCCATTCATTGATTGGGTTATTTGGTTTCTTTGGTGTCAAGTGTTTTGAGGTCTTTGTATATCCCGGAGATTAATGCTGTCTCTGAGGTGCAGGTGATAAAGACCCTCTCCCTTCCAGAAGAGATTTTCACAGCACTGGCCTGGTTTGGTCAGTGTCCTTCTCTCGACCACCAATTCCTCAGGGGGCATCTAGTTATCCATGTGCTGACTACGCGCAGGTCAGTCACATGGTCGTCCTGGAGGGAACAGGGGGAAGCCCCGTCTCATGCTGCGCAGACTGAATGGGGCAGCGGTTTTCCAAGAGATGTCAAGGTGCCATTACCAGAAGGCAGACTGGACAGCTCCCAGTGCTGAATCCCCACAGATTCCTTTTTATCTCCAGGACCAGGATCCATATAGAAGATGGCTTTCACCCTTCCCTGGGTATTTCCAATGATGTAGACCCTATGAATTGCTAGATAAGTGTATTCCATGCAACTTCCACTGATTTTTGGTTTTGTTTTGGGGCATTAACCAACAACAAATGAAACACCTCTCCGTCACTTCTTCATTGTTTTGCAAACCTGACTCTTCTACTTGTTCCTGAGATTCTAATGTTGGCCTTGTTTGACATCCTCTCCTCCTCCTGGTCTTGTCTTTCAATGTCTTTCTAACTTGTCCCTAAGACAAGCACTAGGAATAAAAGCAGTATGAATAAGGGAAGAAATAATTTTACTCATCCACACAGAAAAGGATGGCAATTCTTATTGTCATAAGATACCTCTAAAGAAGAAAAATTACCTTCAGTGCATTTAGATTAGTAAGGCTGGCAGGTATATGATGTCATAGAAAAACTCCCTCCCCGCAAGGGTCAATTAAAAACAGTTAGCCTTGGTGCTTGAAGGGGTAAGCTTAGGTGTCTGGAAAATTCACTCAGAGGAAATATTTTACTTTCTGCTGAAGCCAAAGGAATGAGTGAACTGTTACTCTAGTTAACAGTGCATAAATAAAGACCTCTTATTCTTCCTCATGCCTGAGAATTTCTCTCCTCCCTTTCAGATGTTAGACTTATACATTATGTCAGGCTAATGGACAATAACTAGGTATCGATATGCCACTGAACGTCTCAGGGAAGAATCTGAAACCCACAGCCTGCATGTCACAGGCAAGGTCCCTGAAGAGCAGCACAACTGTTCTGTCAAACCAGCCAACTCCACTTTCATTCAGAAAGGAACATGTTCCTCGGGGACTTAACCACCTGCTAACCCCTCTGCTTGGCCCTGGGCATAGAGAGAAAAAGAAAACCTCAACTCAGATCCCAGGATGTTCCTGGATTCCAACCAGCACCCAGTGGCCAGAGAACAACGTAACATTTTCAGTGATCCTGAGGGATGTGTTATAAAGATGAGATATTGAGAAGGAACCATTAGAAAATGCAGGGCAGTGGCGGCCTTGGATGTTGTCTGTAGAGTTTGAAATTGAGCCAGAGGACCCCAGAGAGAACTGAAGGCAGCATGTGCCATGGGAAGATGGCTTTGTCTGTAGTCCAGAGCAGGAATCGGAGTAGAAGGAGATTGGGGATGCAGCAAGGTCACCCATAGGCAAGCGTCCAGGGTGCCAATCCTAAGGAGTGGAGTAACAACCATCTCCTGGGAGTGAGGTGGAGAGACAGACATATGAACTATGAAAGGAAAGGATCGAAACACTCAGGGACCTATGAAGGCGAAGGATTGAAAAAGACAGAGGAAAAACAGGAAATGACTCAAAGGGATCCAACATAACCCACCAATGATGGCGGTGACATTCACGGCCATAATGAATAGAAAGAGAATAAGTTGGAGAGGGAGATTGAAAGGTTAATAGTCACATGTTGAATTTAAGTATGTTACGCTTTGGAGGTGAGGGGTCCCCCAAAAGCTCATTTGTGAGAAAAAGCAGGAACGTTCGGAGGAGAAATGATTGGGTTGTGAGAGTCTTAAACCAGTCAGTGGATTAGTCTCTGATGGGATGGACTGAGTGGTAACTGGAGGCAGGTGGGGTGTGGTTGGTGGGAGTGGTTCACTAGGGGTGTGGCTTTGGGGACATACTTGTGTCTGGCAAGTGGAGTCTCTCTCTGCTTCCTGATGATGTGAGCTGCTTCCCTCTGCCACGCTCTTCCGCCATGATGTTCAGCCTCAACTTGAGCCCCAAGGAATGGAGCCGACCTTCTATGGACAAGGACCTCTGAAACTGTGAGCCCTCCAATAAACCTTTCTTCTTCTATAATTGTGCTGGTCAGATCATTTAGTCACAGCAACAAAAAAAATGACTAAAACAGAATGCCTATGAGTAGCAATGTCACTTGGGTGAGAGTTTTACTCTAGGGTCACTGTTCTAGGGAAGCCTTTCCCCACTAACCTATCTGAAGTGGTAAAGCGCCCCATCTTCTCTCCCTGCTGTACATATCCTGTGGCACTTACCACCACCTAGCATGCTATGCATTCATTTTTTAACCTCATTGTCTGTCTTCCCCACCCTCCACCCATTCAGACCATCAAAACTGAGAATAGAAATTGTGCACAACATACGTGTGTGCCTGTGTCTTTGGCCTCGCCAGTGACAATTTATCATCTTGCTGTTGTAGCTGTAGGAATTCTGAAATGGGTCTCACTGGACTGAAGCTAGGGCCTCTGCAGGGTCCTATTCTTTCTATAGCTGCAGGGGAGGGTCTGTTTCCAGCCTCTGCAGGTAACCCCCATCCCACACCTGGTGGCCTTTCCCCCATTTCTAAGCTCACAAGGACAAACCGTCCTTCCATGGCAGGACTCTGACCTCCTCTTCTGCCTTCCTCTTCCACCTTGAGGGACCATTGTGACCACATTGGGTCTCCTGCGTGCTCTTTGCTGCGTTCCGCAACACTTGAGTCTGTGTGGGATAGAGTAAGGGCTCAGTAAAGGTGTATCCAGGGGGAAGTCACAGAGGCTGCTGAGTGGAGAGGTAGGGTATGGCTGGACTCCATCAGTCCACAAGAAGCCATGGATGGACAGGTTCATCCAAAGAGTCTTGTGTGAGACTTTGGACCACAGAGGTTCTCATTCAACCAGTCCCCTCTGCACTCCTCAGGAGGGCCCACTTAGTCGATGTTTCAAGAGAACATCTGCAGATCAAAGAAAGGAACCCTGAGGAACAGCCACATTCAGAGAAGGCATGGCAGCAGAGTCTTCAGGGAGGACTCAGGAGAGGACTTGAAGAGGTGAGAGAAGAACTAGGAGAATGTAGCAAACAGAAACCACAAGAGCAGAAAGGTGCCAGAAGAATCAAGAGCTCAGTGCCGCTAAGAGCTCTTGCCAAATACCTCTCAGAAGTGCTGTGCGGTTATCTTGAGCTGAGGACTTTCAGGCCACTTGGACCAGTTCTGAAGACAAGATAAAATTGCATCAGTGTGGTGTGTGTATATATATATGATGGAATATTACTCAGCTTTAAAGAAGAATGAAATTCTGGCATTTGCTGGTAAGTGAATGGAGTTGGAGAATATTGTGCTAAGTGAAATAAGCCAAACCCAAAAAACCTAAGGTCGAATGTTTTCTCTGATATGCAGATGCCAGTTCACACCATGCGGGAGGGACAGGGAAGAATAGAGTCACTTTAGATTAGGTAGAGGGGAGTGAAGGGAGGGGAAGGGGTGTGGGGTAGGAAGGACAGTAGAGTGAACAGACATCATGACCTCATGTACATGTATGACTGCATGACCCATGTGATCCTGCAACATGTGCAACCAGAAAAATGGGAGACTACACTCCATTTATGTATGATCTATCAAAATGTATAACTGCATTCTACTGTCACGTGCAACTCATTAGAACAAATACAAAAAATACTAAAAAAACATCGCATCAGCATTTAGAGTCTCAGCCACGTGTGCCCAGATCAACACACGATTTTAGGCTTGCGTGGCCTCCGCAGTAGCATCAGATCACATCCGGCACTCTGTGAAACATACTCATCCAGAAGAGGAGTACAAATTTTCCTTTTCTGCATCCTGTCTGGAGACATTGAGATTTGCCTCCAAGGTGAAATTAGATCCTGGCCTTCCTTCGCCTCTCTTCCCAAAGGCATTTTGAAAAAGTGGAAATCCATGTAAGACATGGGAGGAAATCTCAACACAGGCCCACAGCCGCCATGTTGTCCTGAAGGTGTGAAAGCCGGGTCTGAAGATACCAGCTGGGTACAAAGCACCGGAAATGTGATGGCAGGTATTTGCCCAGAAGGCCCCTGGAATCCTGGTGTGGAAGGGAAGCTCATGGCCTGAGGCGTTGTGTTTCTCTTCCGGAGGCAGATTGTGGAGATGTGTGCTCTTAATGAGAAACCTGCCCTCCGGATATCTCTTCCAGTTTCTGCAGAGCCATACAGCTCTGTTATTAGGAATTCTGCCCTGGGGAACAATTATGTTATTGCAATAATTAGAGGCAGTTCATCTCCATAATAATGGAAATCCTGCCTTGCAGGCAAAACAACCTGAAAGCGACCCAAGCAACCACTGCTCCAGTTAGGATCTGCTGCCCTGCTTATTGGTAGTACTACATCACTTTAATTTTGCATGTGCAGTTATGGAAATGAACGTTTATCCCGCTCTCCCCCTCCAGACCTTGAACTTTCTCCCATTATCTCAGCGTGTCTCTCCTAGAGCCGTGGCTCCGATAGTTATGGCTTCAAACTCACCTAAAATGTAACCGTAGGAGTCGAGGGAGATGTGTTTAGAAAGGTTTTCCTGATGCATTTGTTGGGGACTCTGTCCTTGGAAGAGGCCATGGGCTCACCCCCAGCCACTGCCCTTGCTAGCTCTGTGTAGTACATCATGTTCCGTCAGGGTCAGGGGTGAATACGATGACCACGTTCAGGCAGGGGCCACCTGAGACTGGCCTGACCCCTGGTTCTCCTCCGTGGCGTAGTATTATGCCTCAGGGCCTATCTAGGGATACCTGTGGCTATCCATGGCTACAATCTAAGGTAGTCAGCTTTTTTGGTTGCTGCGACTAAAAGACCTGACCAGGACAATTTTAGAGGAGGAAAAGTTTATTTGGGGCACTCAAGTTTCAGAGGTCTCAGTCCTTAGACAGCAGACTCCATTCCTTGGGGCTCAAGGTGAGGCTGAACATCATGGCAGAAGAGTGTGGCGGAGGGAAGCAGCTCATATGATGATCAGGAAGCAGAGGGAGACTCCACTCTCCAGATACAAAATATATACCCCAAAGCCACACCCCATTCCACCCCCTCCAGCCACACCCCACCCACCTTCAGCTACCACTCAGTTAATCCCAGCAGGGATTAATGCACTGATTGAGTTGAGACTCTCACAACCTGATCATTTCTCCTCTGAACCTTCTTGCATGGTCTCACACGTGAGCTTTTGGGGGACACCTCACATCCACACCCTAACAGGTTCCCAGTGTAAAGGTGACAATTGATTTTTAAAACAATGTCCTTCAGCGTTTCTGGTCCCAGCAGTCTCTTTGCTAGCCCGTCTTCTGCACCCCTCCCGGTTTCAGTCCTGAGTCTTTCTTACATGAACTTTGCAACTGCTGAGCCTCTCTCCTGGCTTCCTTGGCCTCACCCGAATCTTCTGCAAGAGGAACACTTCCCGCATCGCACACCCGATCAATTCAGTTCCATCGATAGCTGTCACATCTGTCACATGCCTCTGCTACGCAAGATGGATTTGAGATGATGGAGGTAACCTCATTTAAATCAGGGATCCACAGGCGGCCTACAAAGAGGGTGAGCTTCTAGAGTCATTGGAAGGACAGAGACTAGTTTTCACTGTGTGACAGTCATACATTTTATATTTGCAGGTACGATCCTTTCGCGTTCACCTCCCCCAACAGGCTGAAAGGGCCAGGAGGAAAGGCACACACGGGCACCCTGCTCCTGGAACAGAATAGACACTGATCACTTTTGTGTCAAATGAATGGACCATCTGGCTTAGCATCACCTGGTTGTGGGAGGGGATGACGGAGACGGCGGTGGCTGGAAAGTTCACTGTAGGGAGAAGCATGAAAGAAACCTAAGGGGAAGGAGAACAGAACAGGAATAAGGCTGGAAGTTTTCTTAGACTCATAATCACAAAAGCAAGGAGCTTGCGTCTCAGTGGGGACAAGACAGAGCTAAGGAGAGACGGATTCCACTCTCCAGTCCTTCCCTGCCCTTCATTAGTTGAGTGTGATGTGTGCACTCGGGCAGTGTCCCCCGTGACCTACTGTGCCCCTACCTGGGAAGGGAAGCCACGTTTCTTTCCTAGAGTAACAATTCTGCATCCCCGAAGCAAAGATTCCCACATTTAGGTCTCTGGACCCATGTCACGCTCATGCCCACAGAACCAGCAGGGGCACATTTACAAATGCCAAATCTGAAGCTGGGGATTTAGCTCAGTGGCAGAGAGCTTGCCTAGCACATGCAAGGCCCTAAATTTGGTGTTCAGCTCTATTAAAAATAAAAATTAAGAAAAAAGCCAAATCCTACCTTTTCTCCAAAAAGATGTCTTCTGCGGAATTCTGAGACAGACTCAGGAATCTGGGTACTTTTTAAGTTTCCCATGGGATCCTCATGCACAGCAGGCGAGGCAGGACAGGTGGCTTCCTGTTGACCTCACTTGACCCATAAGGCTCTGCTTCTGGCCTCACTCACTCTCATTCTTAGCTCCGGGGATGTGGGGTCTTTCTTTTGCCTCTTCAGATGTCCTCGTTCCTCCTGCCACAAAGCCTCTGACCACCTGTCTTCTCTGCCTGCAATACTGTTTTCCAGGGCTTGACAAAAGCCACCACCCCCAGGCCACCTCCAGGCCTCTCCCCGAGACGGAGCTGTCCGCAAGCTGAACGTGGTTTGACATTTTTAACAGCAGGAAATCAAAGAAAAGCAGAGTTCTGCCGCGCATGAAAGTTGTCTAAATGTCAGATTTCGGTGTCTGCAAGTAAGATTTCCTGGAATGCAGTCAGATACACGCGTTTGCCCATTATCCGTGGCGGCTCTCACTTCACAGTGGTGACCGCTCGCCACCGAGAAGCCCCAGCGCACGAGGCCTAAGACAGTCACTTCGGGTTCTTTACAGAGGTCTGCCAATCCCCGGGAACGCTGGATGTTAAGACGCCTTCACGGCAACGTGCCCGTCCCCCTGGCTGGGCTTCTTCTCCATTTTGGTTTCCTCCACCTCCTCTTCGCCCTTGGCGACTTACGCTTGGGGTTCAATTGTCACTTCCTCAGGACCCACCGATTGCACAGGCCAGGGGAAGCCGATTTGGTGGGAAGCCTGAACATTTCCCTTTTCCTCTTTAGAACTGGAGCCCCGACTTTGGAGAGGGGGGGATCTTCTTTTCGTGCCCTCGACACCCGAAACTCCCTGGGGTATTCTCCACAGTGGGGGAGTTTTAAATGCGCCCCCAAGTGAGGGACGAAGAAGACGACAGATACCTGACCATCTTCTCCACACTTCTGGACAGACAGTCAAAGAGCAGAGCGGAGGAAAGCCATGATGGCTGAGGCTCGGGGGCTTAGGCAGACCAGCCACGCGGGCCTTCCTTTGACTTTTATGACTCTAAGTGGTCTGTCTACCTGTCCTGAAGGAGAAAGGAAAAGATAGACGTCGTGAGACTTGCTTCCTAGGGTTTTATAAAATCCAGCTGTTGTGACGGGTTATGCACACAGGAACCACCAGTGAGGCACAGATTAGCCCCTTGGGGTCCAAACAGCACACAGCACTGGTTGGGGAAGGGGCTCCGTCAGAGCCACGGAGGGTCCACCAAGCTGGGCTTCCAACAGGGAGGGAATTTCAGCTGCCGTCGAGGAAGCCATCCCCACAGAGAAGCAGAGAGAAGCTGGGAGAACTTTCCAGGGGGCAGTCCATGTACCTGCAGCATGAAGAGACAGACATGAACAACTCGCGGACGGGAAAGAGGAGGAGGAGAGGGGGCCAGCCAGGCGGAAGATATAGCGGCAGAGTCTGGATGGAAGACACCGAAGAATGATTATCAGTGGGGAGATGCTGCAGGTTCCTGCGGACATTATTCACGTTGTGAAACGATGTTGATGGACAGGACACGATAGTGACAGTGACACAGAGTCAGCTCAGCTGTAAGAAGCTTGGGGGTCTCTGGCCATGGAGTTACGGCGAGATTCTGATAGCCCTGTGCCTCCGCCGTGTTCGTGAATCAATGGGAGGCTTTCGGGAGGTTTGGGGGTTCTGGTCATTTCTTCCTTTGGCTCTTATCATGTATTTCTTGGTTGTCTTGTGTGGCCATTGCTTTTCTCCCTCTAAAAATAAGCAAGGTCAGCCCCTCTGTTAACAATGACCCAGCCTTTAGAGTCTTGGCCCTCTGAAGACACTGCGGGTATTTTCTTTTTATCAGCACACAGACACACATACACCCACACACACACAAAAGGTTACGAGACCGGTCCCGTAGCTCACTCTCTCTTTTAGACCAGCCACCCAGGGTTCGCAGAGGGTACTTGTCTTATCTAAGCTTGGCGGAGCTCAATGGTCTCGGATGCGGGATTCAAATCCAGGTCGCACTGATTCCGAACGCCACGCCTTCACCAGTTTTGACTGAAGATGGAGCCCACCTCGACTGTCTCCCTCAATGGCAGAGAGAACCTGGAATCCGGTGGTTATCCATGACAAAACCCTCAGCGTCCCTGAAACACGTCTTGCTTGCCTCCCTTTTAGAACGGTGCAGGGCTCGGGGTGGGCTCTTGGGATCAGTGCCATGGTGGGCCAGATGGGCTTGGAGTGTGGGTCATTTCATATCTTCAGTCACAGGCTGGCAACTGCGGAGCCTCCGCTTTGTGGTTCCCCCGGGTCGGGGAGGAGGAGGGAGGACGGTCTGACTTCAAGCCTGGCTGGAACCATCTGCACCCCTTGGGGAGGAGGCACGTGAGGTCCTGGAATCAGCTTGGCCTCAGCCTGTGGTTTCAGCCATCGTGAAAATGCCCCAACTCAGGGGCAGGTCACTAAGCACCATTAGAACAGCAGAGACGTGCCTGGACCTTTAAAGCAGACGGGCCATGCTCTGTCCTTCTGGACAGAGCCAAGCCAGGCCATTTGGCTTCCTCTCACGCTGTCATCTCTAGAAATACAACCTGCTAGGCAGCTGAGACGGAGCGAAGCCACGGCAGAGGTCCAGGATCAGACGCTCCGTCTGACCCCATGATTTCTGTCGTCTGGTTTTATCTTCGTTCTTTGAGTCACCGATAGGCCAGCGTTAATTAGATCTCTGCTAGTAAATATCCACCGCGGGGTTTCTGAATCCCTTGTGCCACCTGATCTAATTAGGGCGGCGTTGGCTTTCTGTGTGATTACGGCTCCTGGAGGTAGGTAGAGAGAGTCGTAGGCTGCCTGGTGAGGAGACGACGCCCCTCCAGGGTCGCAGCGTTTAGCTGGGTGCGTGGAGCTTCAGTCTGCGCGACTCCTCTGCTGGTCCCCCCAGGAGAAGAGACATGTTGCAGTTCCCCCCTGCTTCCCTTGTGGGACCCACTAATGGCACCCTAGACCAGGAGTTGGAACATTTAGGAGAAGACGCATCATCGATGATATTAGCAGAGTGTGTTTCACCTTCTGTGTCTGGAAAAGGATCACAGGATATCCCTGGGGCTGAAAGCAACTCTGTTGTAAGATGGATCATCGGATGGCCCGTTCCAAGCAAGATCGCTTGTTCAAACTAATAACGTAGCAAGGTGGGACGGAATCCTTCAACCGAAGAGACAGAAGGGGCTCTGCGTGCCCATTAACCATGTCAGGGAGAGTAGACGGACTGGTTTGGATAGATGGTGAGGTCCCTTCCCGGGTGTGGAACTGGGAAGGGTCAGCAGGCCCTGGGGTATTGCATTCCACACATACACACCCAAGGGACCCAAGACTGCACGCCTCCTCCCAGCTCCTGTTCCGTGACACTGCACGCTGGCCTCCAAACTCCACGGTGGGAGTATTTACACCACGGGAAGCGGCCCGTCTCAAAGGCGTTGGTTTCCATCCAGCCGGGTGGTTAAACCGTACTAACCCGCCTCTGCTGCCTCTCAGCGTTGGCAGTGCCCAGCTGGAGTTCACAGGAGAGATCAGGACGGGAGTCCTGGCTCTCCCCGTCATTTTCTTTGGAGTAATAAGGATGAACAAGATACTCGGAGAGAAAATGGAAAACCAAGACAGGCTCTCTTTAATTAGTAGCGTGCAGGAGAGACAAAGAGAAACAGAAAAGAAATTTGCCAGAAACCTAAAAGGAAAGCCAGGAAATAGGGATGCTGTGAAATTCTAGGATAAAAAAAAAAAAAATGTCATGAATAGATGGTGGTCAACAGTGTCCATTGTCACCACAAAGTCATAAAAAATGAGGCCCCCAAAGGATTGTATTTGGTGATAATAAATCCAAAGTAACTTGGAAATAAACACTTTCAGTAAAAGAAAAAGTCACAGCATTAAGCAGCTGAAGGTGGTTTGCAGATATTAAGTAAAGAAAAGAGGAAGATCGGCTATACTGGAGGGGGGGCAACTCATTTGTGGTAAGGATTTTATGGAGGAGATTGTGAAATATCTATAGCCTAAGGTAAATTATACAATGTCAATGAAAGCATTAAAGAAGTAAGGGAGGGGACCTTATTTATAAGGAGACAGAGAGGAATGATCTGAAAGCAATTAGTGGACAATAAGGAGGGACCTTACTGTGGGGTAGGCAGAAAGGATGTGTATTGGCATAGAGAAGTTATATTAGCCAGCTTTCTGTTACTATCACAAACTACCTGAGATAATCAACTTACAGAGAGGAAAGGTTTATTTTCACTCACAGGTTTTGGGACCTTGAGTCTATAGTTGGTTACTCCATTGCTTTTGGACCTGTGGCAAGGTAAGACATCATGGTGGAGAGAACTCTGCAGAGGAAGCTGATTCCCTCAGAGCAACCAAGAAGCAAAGAGAGAGGAAAAGGAAGGGACCAGGGCCCCAGTATCCCCTTGAAGAGCACAACCCCAGTAACCTAACTCCTTCCACTTAGGCTCCACCTTCTGAGTTCCCACCACCCTGCAGTGGTGCCAGAACTGGAGACCAGGTCTTCACACCCGCACTTCTGGGGTACGTTCAGGATCCCAACTGTAGCAAAAGTTCAGTGTGAAAGAGGAAGTGGAGGAATTTCATGTACTGGTACCTTGACTTCTGGCTCAGTATATATCCAAAGGATTTTAAATCCACACACTATAGTGACATAGCCACATCAATGTTTATAGCAGCTCAATTCACAATAGCTAAGCTAGGGAACCAACCTTGGTGCCCTTCAACAGATGAATGGATAAAGAAACTGTGGTACATATACACAATGGAATATTACTCAGTCATAAAAAAGAGTGACTTTATGATATTTGCTGGTAAGTGGATGGATCTGGAGACTATCATGCTAAGTGAAATAAGCTGGTCCCAAAAAAACAAAAGTTGAAAGTTCTCTCTGATGTGTGGATGCTAACCCATAATAAGGGCGGGTGGAAGTATGGAAGTCCATTGGATTAGACAAAGGGGAATGAAGGGAAGGGAAGGGGGAAGGGAATAGGAAAGACAGTGGAATGAATTGGACATCCCTTTCCCATGTTCATATATGAATACACGACCAGTGAAACTCCACATCATGTACACCCAGAGAAAAAGGAAGTTATACTCCACGTATGTGTAATATGCCAAAAACCCTCTACTATCACATATATCTAAAAAGAACATTTTTTTTTTTTAAAGGTACAAGGTCGTCTGTTGAGAGTCTAGGCGCTGAAGTGATCTTGTGCCTGGGAGAAAGGTCTAGGTGGTTTTCTATGGTCAACGTGAGAGAAATAAGATTGGGGTTGAGCTTTTTATGTTTCCAGTCGCTTTCCCTCCCTGACTTTCTCACATTATTGATTTTCTCTAAAGGGTTTTACTCCAAAAGGGGTGATTTGTTCCAAAGGATACTTAAAATTGTAATAGAAAAAAAATGAGGTTGACCGTTCCTAATACCGAGGGAAATGTTCTCAGAAAGGAAAGCCGAGGCCCTTGAGATCGCTGCTACCCTTCTCCATCTTTGAAGACCCCTTCATCCCGCCTGCTCCCGCTTCCTCTTCCAGCTCTCCCTCTCTCTCACGCTCTTCTGGATCATTCCGTCTGGCTCACGTGCCTCTTCTTCATCCACTCTCCTCCTTTGCTCTGTCACCTCTCTGGGTCACCCCGTCCCCTCCCGGGGCTTTCCAGTCCACCTGGGCATACAGCTGCCAAATGTGACCCTTCAGTTCAAGACCCTCCCCCAGAAATCCAGGCTCCACCTGCCCCCAACAGTGCCAGTCCCGCCCCCGGCCTCCACCCCAAACCTGGCCTTCTCCCAGGTCTTCTCCCGTCACCTCCTCGGAGGACTCAAGCCCAGGACCTCAACACCACCGCAGATTTCTCACTTTACCACCCCAGGATCCAGCGCATTAGTAGATTTTATAAACTCTGCTTCCGAGGAGTGGACGCCGCCCCCTTCCTGTCCAGCGTGCTGGTACCGCAGCCCAGAGGCCACGCCATCTTCCTGGGCTTCCTCAGCTGGCTACCTGCTTCTCCACCTGCCCCCTGTTACGTGTACCGTGTGCAGAGGGGTCTTTAAAAAGGAATCAGTTCTTAATACACAGCACTCTGGATGAGGCAGAGGGGGTGCAGGGAGGACGGGGCGGGGGAGGAAGGACAGTAGAGTGAACAGACTTCGTGACCTCACGTGACCCACGTGATCCTGCAACATGCACAATCGGAAAAATGAGAGATGACACTCCCTTTATGCATGACCTCTCAAAATGCACAAATACAGGCTACTGTCACATCCAACTAATTAGAACAGATTAAAAAGTTAATAAAAAAGGAATCAGTTCTTGCCAGGCACAGTGGCACACGCCTATCATCCCAGCAGCTGGGGAGGCTGAGGCAGGAGGATCGTGAGTTCAAAGCCAGCCTCAGCATTAGTGAGAGGCTAAGCAACTCCGTGAGACCCTGTCTCTAAATAAAATACGAGATAGGACTGGGGAGGTGGCTCAGGGTTCGAGCGACCCTGTGTTCCATCCCCAGTAACCCCCCTCAAAAAAAAAAAAAGAAAGAAATGTGTTCTCATCACTAATGCTTAAGATGGAAACTTAGCTATGAAGCGTGACCTGGAGGGCATGGCAGGATCTGCCAACGGTTCTCTTGTTTTTGTTCTTCTCCTCACTAACTTTAAGGTCTGAGGTCATGTGTATTTTGTTTCCCATGATGTCACCAAGTGCTTGCTTTCCTCTTCCGTTCCTTTACGTTGGTTTTCTTTTGGGCAAGGGCAGGTATTTGGGATTGAGCTCAAGAGCACTTGACCCCTGAGCCACACCCCCAGCCCTGCTTTGTATTTTATTTAGAGACTGAGTTGCTCAGGGCCTCACTGTTGCTGAGGCTGGCTTTGAACTGACGATCCTCCTTCCTCAGCCTCCTGAGCTGCTGGGATTACAGCGCACCCAGCTTATAATTACATATTTATATCTGGTCTATAAGCTGTGTGAGGACAGGACTCACCAGGTTACATTCAATTCTATTTATCCAGCACGAACAGCCATTTAGTCAAAATTAGTTGAATGAATAAAGACTCCAAGGAGCCCATTCTTTCATTAAGGATTTGAGACTGCTTATAAAAAATAAAAAGGAATAGAAAAGGTAAAAGCGAGGGTTGTCAGTAGAAACAGAAAAATGTCAGAAAAACGTAAGAACATTGAATTTCATTCAGCATAAATTCACAGGATTGGACATACCGGCCTTGTTCCCAAGCAAAGAAAGAAACTTATTTAGTTAAAGCCGTGGCATTTATAAGATTAAAAGCAAATTGTTTTGTCTGAGAGTAAAAGTTGAGCCAAGTCTTCCCCTAAGACACAATGAGTACAGACAGACAACACGATTTTGTGGATGGGCCTTGTGATTTTCACACGTTTGGCAGATTACGTAGGGACCCTTGTCAGGTTAGGAAACTCAGTTATGTGAGGCAGGGACAGACCTGTAGTGAGTGGAGAGACTGGATTCTAGGGTGAAGTGTTGAATATTCACATCAGCGTTTCCCACACTCGTGCTTGGTATGGGACAGGGGTGAGTCCGTGGGTGAGGTGGTATTCTCTCATCACACAAATGCAGTTGAACCATCCCACAGTGCAGACCTGCTTAGACCCTGGAATATGCTTCCTGCTGTATTGATTTCCCACGTCTATCTGGAAAGGAACCTTATTGCATAGGATCCCTGAAGCTGTTAGGGTTTCAGGGCATGAAAACTCTTTTTAAATACTTCATGAAGATGCTGCATTTACTGTAGGAATTCCATCATTACTTTTCTCAGCCAGAATCATAGTAAGGACGAGTTGGAAGAAAGAAGATCATAATTGCTGGCAAGAATAGGAAGTGCAACTGTTCTGAGTTATCATTATAAACCAGACATGCGCCATAAAGATGGCCAGAGAGCGCCAGGAGGGCCGTCGATGGAACGGTGCCTTCAGGAGAAGATGCAGGTTCCATGGGACAGCCGGTGAATGGTATCCTCGTGTTTGGCCCCAAATTGATTCCTGTCCATAAAATCAACCATAAGGGAAGTTTGGTTCAAGCCACCGTCTGCCGCTTCCAACGCCCGTGAGCATCACCACTCGGTAGCTGAATGGAAAGCAAGCCAGCTCCTCCTGTGTGGAGGAACGTGTGGACAACTGGGTCCTCTAGTCAGGGTAGGAAGGGCTTGTGGGTTCCCTTACGCGGAAGAGGAGGAAAGAGGGAGCACAGTCTAGATGCAACACTTAGGAAGTTCTAGCAATTTCTTTTCCTTTTTTTCAATTTTTAAATTTTGTTCTCTTTAGTTATACATGACAGTGGAGTATAATTTGATTTATTTATACAAACATGGAGTACATCTTATTCTAATTAGGTTGTACATGATGTGGAGATTCACTGTGATGTATTCATGTGTGTATAGAGGAAAGTCTTTCCTATTCCTACCCCCTCCCTTCCCTTCATTCCCCTTTGTCTAATATAATGAACTTCTATTCTTCCTCTTCCCCCATTGTGTTAGCATACACATATCAGAAAGAACATTCAGCCTTTGGTATTTTGGGGGACTGGCTTATTTCACTTAGCATGATAGTCTCCAGTTCCACCCATTTTCCAGTAAATAGCATTAAGTCATTCTTTTTTATGACTGAGTCATATTCCATTGTAGATACCACATTTTTCTTTATCCACTCATCTGTTGAAGGGCACCTAGTTTGGTTCCATAGCTCAGCTATTATAAATTGAGCTGCTGTAAACATTATATGGCTGTGTCACTGTAGTACGCTGATTTTAAGTCCTTTGGGGATAAAGCAAGGAATGGGATAGCTGGGTCAAATGGTGGTTTCATTTCAAGCTTTCTAAGAAATCTCCTTGCTGCTTTCAAGAGTGATTGCACCAATTTGCAGTTTCATCAACAATGTATGAGTGTGCCTTTTCCCCCACATCCTCGCCAACATTCACTGTTACTTGTATTCTTGATAATTGCCATTCTGACTGCAGTGAGATGGATTCCCAGTGTGGTTTTAATTTGCATTTCTCTAATTGCTAGAGATGTTGAACATTTGTTCACATATTTTTTGACCATTTGTATTTCTTCTGTGAAGTGCCTGTTCATTTCCTTTGCCCATTTATTGATTGGGTTTTTTGAGTTCTTTGTATATCCTGCAGATTAATGCTCTGAGGTGCAGGTGGCAAAGATTTTCTCTCTTCATGCTCTTGATTGCTTCCTTTGCTGTGGAAAAGCATTCTAGTTTGATACCATCCCATTTACTGATTCTCGATTTGACTTCCTGAGCTTTAGGAGTCCTGTGGAGGAAGTCAGTTCCTCAGCTGACATAATGGAGAGTTGGGATCACATTTTCTTCTGGTAGATGGAGGGTTTCTGCTCTGATGTCTGGGCCTTGGGTAGCTCTAGCAATCTCATTGTCCTCCTTGCTGATTTGGCATCCAGTACTTCACATGAATTAGTGAATGAAGACAGCCCCCAGCGTACGATGGTTTGACTTTATCATGGTGCAAAGCAATCTGCACTCCATAGATGGAAACTGTACTTCGAATTTTGAATTTGGATCTTTTCCTGGACTAGCAATTTACAGTACGATCGTCCCCAGAAATGGTGGACAATGGCAAGGAGCCAAAGCTCCCGGTCAACCACATGATCAGCGTGGGGAGCCTCTTCTGCTCTGCCTGCTGGGTACTGTGTTGCTAAGCCGTGATGTTTGGTGGGTAGGTTAAATATATTCAGTGAACTTTCGACTTAGGATATTTTCAACTTATGCATTTCTAGGGAGACAACCACATTATAAGTCAAAACAGCATCTCTACTTGGGCAAAAAGACATAGATGTTTATTGACATTATCACATGATGTATTTTTAGTCTCCTAGACAGTATTAATAATGGTCACCAACAATTCCCTAACAATTGGCTGGGAAGTACTTGCCGTGTCAAGAGGGAATGTGTATCTTGCCTGCAGATGTCTGACTTTGTGTACACAATTATGGGAGAAGGAGATTGTTCCCGAGTACAAAGAAAAACTCATGGTTCCTTGGGACTTCTTATTATTCCGTTCCTAATAACATTTACTTGCCTCCCTCAATCAAGCAGAGTGACAAACCAAGAACAGGACCCAGAGAAAGAGTGAATCTTGATTTGTTTTGCGTTGCTTTGTTTGGTTTGGGCTTTGCTGCATACCCGCACACACCGACAGCAACCTAACACCTACTTTATTAAAGTTTTTATCAACAGCAACATTTTGAGGTAGCTCGAGTATAAATTTGACTTTCCATTTTATTATTGGGACCACAATAGCACAGAATTTTTTAAAAAATATATATCTAAGTAGGAGGGACAGAGCAGGACCTGGTGTAGAGCTCCTTCAAAACTAGACTACATCGAAAGCTTGCTGAAAGCAAAGCATAGCAACACTTGGTATGGCAGGAAGTTCCAAGTTCCCGTTGATGGCTCCATTCTTACTTAGCAAACATCTGGAGCAACTGAACGGAAAAGAAAAGTAACGTGAATGCCCCCCTGACACCTTGTCTGAGGTAATGACTGGGTGTCCTGAAGCAGGCACTGAGCAACACCTTTATGCAGGGGGTTTAGTGGGATTTGCCTGTGGGATGTAAGAGGCAGGATTGGGCACAGAGAAGCTTCTGCTGGTTGATCGCAAATGGGGCTTTGGCCGGTGTCATTGAGAACTCTGGAACTGGATTGTGTCCCATCTTGAGACAGGAGAGCCTGGTCTCTAAATCTCTGGATCAGCAGCTCATTTTCCCTGAGAAGTGGTGCATAGGACCCTAGTGGAAGCAGTTCCCAGAGCAGCGAGGGATGTCAGGAAACAGTATCTTGGGCAGAGTTTCAGGGGTGCAATGCACTGACCCTGCAGGGGAACCTGGGTGGGATAATCTTGAATAAGATGGTAAGAAATGACTGCATAGGACCATCATCACGGGAAGAAACATTTGGACCTGCCTACCATCTAAAAACATCTTCCGTTAGCCAATTAGCCTTCCACGGGATGCCCAGAGGAATCTGCTCGAATTTCACACCATGTTCAAAGTGCAATTTATAATGGACAGAGAATCTGTGGTGCAAAGGATCAAAGTGTGAATTCCCTGCCTGACTGCGTTTTTCCAACCCTCTCCTCCAAATGCAGCACAAGAAGTATCCCATCTTCTGACCTTTGGCGACTCCCGGTCCTGCAAATTCCCTTCTCCTCCTTTCCCACAGACCCCCTGTCTCCTACCAACCTGGGCACTCTCTTCCTTAACTTGTGTCCGAGATTATCAGTCATCCATTCTATTTTCCCCCTCCTGGATGAAGTTATAAAAGATCTTTGATCCCTAGAGAAGAAAGGAAGGAAAGGAGGGAGGGATGGAAAGAGGTAGAGAGCTGAATCTGAAGAAAGTCAAGCTTCTGCATCGTGATAACAAAACTACCTCTCAGCCTAGTTCTTAGGATTTTTTATGCAGAAAAGTCAATGTCTTTTCTCTGCTGTGAGCTCTGTATGCAAAAATAAAAACAAAACAAAACAAAAAACAACAACAACATCAATAACAAAAAAACCCAAAGGCCAGTTGGTCAGCCTAATTTGGTCCATGCTGGTTGCCCAAGGATGGTTTTGTGTCCACCCCCCAAAACAGGATTAAAAATTAATATTAAAGCACCTGGTATATGTCTATTGGTACACGTTGTTCTCCATTGGGATTCATTTAGGAGTTTTCAAAAGTGAGAGAGGATGTTTTATTGCTGAATATCTTCTCTATAATTTTTGTATGCAAGAGAGAAGTATGAACAGGGTCCAGGGATCCCTGTCTTCTCGGAATGACACGCAGCTGTCCTGTGAGTAATATCTCTGATTTAAGGATTCCAGGGCTAGATGGAGCCTTTGACATAGACCTGTAGGGGGTGTTAGTCAGTTTTTTCGCTGCTGTAACTAAATGACCCACACAGCACAGCGGTAGAAGAGGAAAGGTTTATTTGAGGACTCTCAGTTTCAGAGGTCTCAGTCCATAGAAGGCGGGCTCCATTCCTCAGGGTTCGAGGTGAGGCTGAACATCATGGCAGGAGAGGGTGGTAGAGGGAAGCAGCTCACAACAAGGTGATCGGGAAGCAGAGAGAGAGACTCCACTCAATAGATACAAATATATACCCAAAGCCACGCCCCAGTTCCCACCTCCAGCCACACCTACCACTTCAGTTACCACTCAGTTAATCCTGATCAAGGAATTAAGTCACTGATTGGGTTAAGACTCTCACAACCAATCCTTTCTCCTCCGAATCCTCTTGCATTGTCTCACCTGTGAGCTTTTGGGGGGCCCCTCACATCCAAGCCGTAACAGGGGGTCTTCAACTCCTGTCTCATCATCCTTGCGGGTTGCGTCATATCCCTGTGGCTGAGAAAGGTTCATGACACACTGACTGTCAGAGGAGGTGGGAATGGAAGAGGCAAGGGGCCGGGATCATCTGGGATACAGGAATCTCACACCTGGACGTGGTTTGAAAAAATCCCTCCCAAACATTCTATCATGTACGACTTTGCTGCTCTTGGAGTCCTTGGCACCCTGAGTACTTTACTTGACATTTCTGGGGAAACTGAGCTTCCACTCTCAGAACAGCCCTCCCAAGTTAACTACTGACATGCAGATGCTCCTGAGGCAGTGTGTCCGGACCCACGACTCCTCTCCCAGTTGTGGAAGTCTCTAGAATCCCCATGAGATGCCATCAGAAGTCTGAGAAGTCATCTAGCGAGGCCTCACGGAACCCAGCAAGCAAGGTCGTCTACTGGCGGGCGCCATGTTGAATATTCTAAAATGGAATTCCGGCCAGTGTCATTTGGCCTGTTATGTCACCTGACTTCTGGATGCTCTGCAGTCCTCTGCCTGCGTTGCTCTAGAACAATAAGGGGCCAGAGCAGAGGGAGAGGGACTCTTTTTACCAAAGGGGAAATGCCATCTCTAATGGGCCACCCAACTCCTGACCCCAGATTGAGACGTGGTGTCGTTGCCCTTAGTCTCCACCCCTCCACCGTTGCTCTCTTACAGTAGAATTAAACTAAAGCGAAAATATCTCTTGCATCTGTTTCTCTGTCAAAAATTAAATAAGAGGGGGCTGGGGTTGTGGCTCTGTGGTGGACCGCTTGCCTCGCACGTGTGAGGCCCAGGGTTCGATCCTCAGCACCACATAAAAATAAATTTAAAAAATAAAGCTAGTATATCCATCTATAACTTAAAAAAATTTTTAATTAAAAAATTTAAATAATAAAAATAAACTTTCTGAATGAAAGAAGAGGGCTGAGGTGGTGGCTCAGCGGTAGAGTACTCGTCTAGCATGGGTGAGGCCCTGGGTTCCATCCTCAGCACCACCTATAAACAAATAAAGATATCTTTTAAAAAATGAAATAAGAACACTCGGTCAAAAGGGCCTCACATTTTGAGGAAATATGTAGGAAGGAGCGTGTCTTGTTATGCCCACAATGAATTTTCCTGTGCTTTCAAATATAAGCACAGAGTATCATGAAGACATCCCGA